>NC_135507.1:17304227-17604540 GCF_052857255.1 Amblyomma americanum | reverse complement strand
AACGATATATGAGACAGATACTGCGCCATTTCCTTCCCCCCACTAAAAAAAATTATTCTTCACTGTTCACTCGATTACGTGGTAGCCATCAAATTTTATGCGTTATCCTCGCAATGGTAGACTGTGTTTCTGACGAACGCACCGTGAAATTAAAGAGTAGCTTTAAGATTGAGTGCAGAATGGGAAAGGCAGATGTATACCTTCTAATATCGCTCATGCGCCGAAGAAGCTGCGAAAAATATCGTGACGTTTGCTTAAAAATCCAGTGCTCCTTTGAGCGGTCCGTGTTATGCTATGAACTTTGTAGTCTTTGAAAGCACTCGTTTCCATTAGCGGTCGGGGTGTGACGGTAGTACCAAACAAACAAAGCCGACATTTTTGGTAACTTGTCGGCAATTTGTAACATTACAGAGTAGGGTCATGTATTTGCCTTCCCACAGACAAGAGCTTCCTTAGAAGAGAGGCAGTATACTCTGGCAAAAACTGCAGTCTGAACTTTCCCTAATCCATGGCTACACAGCACACTATATCCGACGTTAGTCTCCCCACTGTGCATGTCACAGTTATATATACAACTCACAAAAACCTGACATGTGCACCACTACAGCGCTGGATCGTCCAGCACACGTTGGAGGCCGCAGCGCCCCAAGGGATCCCTGCCGACCTCCTCTAAAGCTGTGAAAACCGATTTTCGGGTTGGTTCTCCTCTTTCGGTGTAATAATGTTTTAATCATTAACACCGTCAGACGCAGGAGCTGATACGTTAATGCCGAGGCCCAATACAGCTACTTGTACGATTGAACTGCGCCCAGCTTTGATGGCTTTTTTGGTAACTGCTTTCGATGGAGGCGAAACGTGAAGGCGCCCGTGTGCTGTGCGATGTCAGTTCACGTTAACGATCCCCAGGTGGTCGAAATTATTCCGGAGCCCTCCACTACGGCACCTCTTTCTTCCTTTTTTCTCTTAGTCCCTCCTTCATTCCTTCCCTTACAGCGCGGTTCAGGCGTCCAACGATATGTGAGACAGATACTGCACCATTTCCTTTCCACAAAACTCGAATAAAAAAACCAGGCCACTACGTGATGACTGAAGTACAGCGATGCAGCGCGACCTCGACATCGTGTTCATCCACCAAAAAGAACTTCACCTGCTTGCACGAATCATATAAGAGAGTCTAGTTCCCATTGGTTTGCAAGTTCTGGTGGACTACGGCTACCGTGTAGAGGCCCGGTGGAGTCGGACCTGCGACGTCAACGTAGAACGCGCCTGGTTTTGAACCATGTTGTACATCCAGCGCCCAATCACGCGTTAGACGCATCGTGTGGGCGCCGGCCCATCAGGGACTCCGTGGTAACGAAGCTGCGAATGCGGCTGCCCGAACACTTATCCTCCGGGCACCTACTCCCACGACCTCCCCAATCGATGAGCCTAGCCGACCGCTTCTGCGGTTTCGAGAAATCGTCGACTGTTACTAAGACAGGCATCGCCTGTTCCCTCCACCAGCAAAGGGGCTGTCGAAGGCAGACGAAAGCATTCTGCGACAGCTACAGATGAACACGCACACTGGTGTCCCACCACGGCTGCTCGCTATGTCCCGAAATGAATCCTTTGTGCCCACACTGTGACGAGCTCTGTACTCTATCCCACAAGGTGTGGGCCTGTCAACAAAGTCCCCACTTCCCTCTCCACACCAACCCAAACCCCACTAAGGAGGCTTGGGAGACCTTCCTCCTCGAGTGCTCGGGGGGGGGGGGGGGGGGCGGCACAAGCTCCCCTCGCACGCCGGGCTCGCGAAGCGGCGGGATCCTGCGGCATCCCAGTATACAGAGGCGGACCAAGATGATGTCGGCATTCAACAACTGCGCCGACTTATCCTCTCTATTTCCTTAATAAAGGTTTGCTCACTCTGTAGTTCCCCCTCTAACAAGTGAATTGCCCGTCAAAAGATGGCGAAACTTGACGCATAAAAGCCTGTTCGCAAACTTGGGGGTGGAAGTGAGCGAACGACACGAGGATAGCGACGCATGTGCACGCTCCGCTGGTGATGACGTAATGCAACACGGCTGCAAAGAGGCTGTCCAGGCTTTGTACCGGTCCCGTGGCCTTCTGTCCCATGTCTGCAGGGCTCTCGAACAGTAGGCACCAGCGGCGGTACCGACCTTAACCCGGGCACATATTTCGCTTACAGCGTTTACGCAGACAACTTGTGCCCTGCCGACCCACCCCACGCTCCGACAGTCGACGCCGTCATGCGACAATGCTGACCATTTGCCGTGAGCAAGGTGACATTGGAAATTGAAAATTCGCTCTTGGGGAAAGGAAATGGCGCGGTGTCTCATATATCGTTGGAAACCTGAACCGCGCCGTAAGGGAGGTATAATGGAGGGAGTGAAAGAATAAGGGAAGAAAGAGGTGCCGTTGTAGAGGGCTCCGGAATAATTTAGACCACCTGGGGATCTTTAACGTGCACTGACATCGCACAGCACACGGGCTCCTTTGCGTTTCGTCTCCATCGAAACGCGGCCGCCACGGTCGGGTTCGAACCTTGGTGCTCCGGATCATTAGCGGTGCACCCTAACCACTGAGCCATCGCGGCGGGTGCAAAGTGACATTCGAACTCGGTTTTAATGCGAAAGCACTATTAGCTTCCTACCCCGCAAAATCGATGGACGTGAAGCATCAGGGGTACCTGCAGAAATGAAATAAATATTGCCGCGACTGTGCCTCGAACCCGCGGCGGTGCGGAAAGATCAGCTCGCTGGCCACTGAACGAGAGCACTATACTATCGCCGCAACGGTCACACCTCGTGTTCAACTGCCACACACACGTGATCATGACGATGTCCTCAGGCTGAATGACACATACCCACGGCGGGAGATTGTCCAATGTGCATTACTATTACAGGTGTTGAGCATTGTATGTCGCTGTCTTCAACCTCCATCCATGCGCAAAAAACACTATAAGCCTCCTACCCCGCAAAATTCGTACGTTTGTCGTCAAAGAATGTGTCATAGGGCCGTCTTCAGCACTTACCGTTGTTTCCTATACACACGCATTAATGAGTGGTCTGCGAATAAAGACCGCACACTTCCTTCCCCCATCTCGAATATCGTTTTAAAGCTAAAGCTTTACTGGGCTAGCGGCGCCTAATTCCACCTGGGCTGCAGTTTGACCTGGAACGTCCTTGTTGCGCCGCTGCCAACATGTGACGCATTATGTGACTTCGCCAAGGCGCCGAACCGAGTCATCGCCGTCGCTGCGCCGGAGTTCCACAGCTACGGGACGGCTGCTGCCTGACCACACGATCTAGCCGAGCTGACGCGGCTTCGTGTCTGTAACGTTGAGTGCGTTCCGCACACTGGATAGGCAACGCACCCACCCTGCCACCGTGGCAGGTGGCAGTTGATGGTTTATCGCGAGAGGTTGGTCACCCAGTGAACGCAGCAGCCTATCGCTCCTGTGCAGTGTGTCTGCCACAACAAGAACTTTGGTTTGGGCAAGTTGGTTCTTTGCTGTAGTTAGTGTAAGTGAAGTGATAAAGGAGGCAGTGAAATAAGAGAGGAAAAAAGAGGTGCCATAGTGGAGGGCTCCGGAATAATTTCGGCCACTTGGGGTTCTTTAACGTGCACTGATATCGCACAGCACACGGGCGCCTTAGCGTTTTGCATCCATAAAAACGCAGCCGCCGGGGTCGGGTTCGAACCCGGGAACTCCGGATCAGTAGCCGAGCATCCTAGCAACTGAGCCGCTGCGGCGGGTGAAAAAAACTAAAAACCAAGAAAAACCCCGAAAAGTACAACCCCGAAGTATACCCCAGCCCGCTGCCTAAGACCAAAAGAACCGCTCCTGATCCCCATGGCTGCGACAAAATATGGAAAAACAACGTGTGAACTTTATATTCCAGCCACATTTATAAATTTACCAGCGCCTGTGCTAAATGCGAAGGAAAGACTCGAGATTAAGGAAGCACTTAGAACATTCTAAGTATAAAAAACATTTTTATATTTTAAATTCGATATTTCGTTAACAGTTGTGCGCACTTTTTCTGTGACCTGACTGCCAGGCACGGCCAGTCAAGGCCTTTGAGGCTTTGCAAAGGCCTGCCATTTGTATTTGTTATCCTTAAAGCACAAAAATTGTATTTGTTTGGCAAAATAAAGGAAAAAAAAACGAATGTCGCAAGTATTTTCTGAAAAGCCGGACTTGTGCCCGAGTTACACCTTCAGAAATAGCACAGACCCCCCCTCTCAGACAGAATAGTCAAAAAGTAAGGGGTGAAAACGAAGGACCCTATGTATATCCATGACATAGTATACAGCGTATACGCCGCATACATAGCTGCATAGGTAGTAGGATAGGCTATCTATGTCATCCAGGTCAGGCTGGAAGAATGAGCAGACGAAAAAGAGGAAAAAGGAGCAGACGATAAAGGTGACACCCTCGACAGTATGCCGGGGCTCTTACAAGCAGTTGGTGGGGGAATACATTTGTGCAATATTTATTCAAGGCGCACCGGGTGCTCCGTGCCTATACGTTCAGTTATGGACGGGAAAGGGATGTGAGTCCATGGTCCGTCAACGAAGCCAAAGCCAACATAAAAGCCAATCTCTAAGACGGTACACTTCTCGCAGCTCTGCAGCGGTTTTCGCACGTCGTCTGCACTTCTGCAATTCCCCCTTGCGACGCGAGCAGACGACACCGGCGTTCTGCCCGACCGGCTTTGCTGCGCCCGTTTTATTTTGTTTCCTGACTGAAAGGCTTTGCGACCCAGCTATATAGGTGCCCGGTTTCCGAAGAAAACCAAGAGATGGATTAAATGGAACACCGGAGCACGCATAGGCGCCTTGTGCCGGGCGGTCGACCCTGGATAGAACTTGGTCGCCCAAGTCTCCTATACGATCTGGAAAACGAATCTTGCTCTCGTATGCGGCGGCGCCTGAAAGCAAAGAGACACGGAGATGCGATAATAGCTGGTCCGTTGCATGCGGATCTTCAGCCACGCGTATCGCAGGGCCTGCTGGCCGTCTCGGTAACTCCGATCAAGCGCGCGACATTCTCGCAACCTTCGTTCGACGCTCAAAAGTTTTCCTTTTGCATTATCCGGCTCTCATGGTTTAATTCTGGTTTGCTTTTGTGTAAGCGCGGACCGTGGGGTAAGCTCAACGCAAAACAGGCCAGACCGCCCGGCATCTCGGTGAAGCCAGTTGCAAACTTAATACACTGAGAGCATTGTTTCAACGCCTGACTGCTCCACAATGCCCGACTGCACTACAAGGCATAGTGTTTCCGATTGGGGTTGAAGGTGCTGCTGCTGCTGCTGCGAGGTATCCGTGGTGTGGCCGTCACGGCGTGAAGCCGATGACGCCACTCGGTCGACCGTGGAAAAACGTTGGCCCAATATTGTTAACCCAATAAATGACCTCAAAGCATGAGAAGAAGGGGGAAAGAAGCCGTAATTCATCAGAATTAACCCGGGCACACCTACGTGTTTGGAAGAGGAAAGCCACACTGCTCTCCCAGAATATTTGCTGTTTGTGAAAGATTTGTCTTCGTTGCTTTATTGTGTTTTTGGCATTGCGTAAGTACTTGCGCAAGTGCTGTCGTGCAGCAGAGGCGCAAGTCTGCAGTGCAGCTTCGCCGACTTTCAGGACCGCCGCACAGAATTCCTCCACGACTAAAAAGTATTACGTTGTTAAACCTTCTCTTGTTACGTAAACAAGAGGCTGATTACAAGTAAAAATGACAAGCTCAAGACTTTTGATACCTGGATTGCTTAATAAAGTCAAACATTAAAAAGTGTTGTGATTGGCTAGAGGAGTAATACAGGACGCCGCGGATCGTGGCCCAATGTTAACAAACTGCTTTGTTTAAAGTTGTATCCTACTATAGCAAACATTACCTGGCTAGGCCCCTTAGTCCCAGCACTAGCTTGTAGCAATGCAGCGCAGCAGTTGCCGCACAGAAGTAGAAGGTACACGTTTAACAAAAACGAGAACAAAAAAAAATCGGCAGCATAATGTAAAGTTGTGATTCATCGTAAACATAGAATTTATGCATTCATCTATGGACAGCATTACAATACAGTTGCGATAAATATGGCATTTATGCGTTCAACTCTAAGAATATTCTTTAAAGTTAATGGCGAACCGTCTAAAGCGAATATTCACGCCTTAAGCCGATCCTTTTCTTCGCCTAGCATTCTGACGAAGCGAAGTGGCTCTCCGGTGTGACGCAACTAGCCGCACGTTATGTTTATGTACCATCACATCTGCGTCGCAACCGGTGATGTTGTTCCAGAAGCGACGTTATCATTCCAAGACACGCGATCTGTTTTGCGTACTGTTGCGTTGCGGGCCGTAGAAAGGATGAGCCGAGAACAATCCCGTGCAAGCTTTTCGGTAGATCTCATGTTTCCTATAGTAGTCAACACAGCAGTATCCTTACGGTTGCGTTCACTTGGATACTGACGAAAAGTTACTCTCTTAAAGGGGCGGCGGCAATGAATGAATAAATGAACTTTAATTGAGGCAAAGGAGTACATGTGGCCATGGTTAGGGGATGTAGAATACGAGGATCCATTAGATGGTTTAGTTTAGTTTAGTTTAGTTTAGTTTAGTTTAGTTTATGGAAGTTTAACGCCCAAAGCGACTCAGGCTATGAGAGACGCCATTAGACGGAGTTATAGTTCTGTTCCAGGTCATAAGACTGGAAGTCGGAAAGAAGGTATAAGTAAAGCACTTAGTCCAGTGAGAAGGCCCGTCTTACACTGCCCATATAAGGCCACTTTATTGTTTTTATTTGCGCGCTTTTTGTTTTAAACGTGGCGTATTGCTTCAGCAAGCATGAAATACGCCCCATAATTATTTGGTGCTTGGTAATTACTGCACTATTTGTACTGAGTGATTTTGGTTTACTGGGTGCCGGGCTGTGCTATGACGTCACATCCGTGAAAGACCAACAATCCGGCCCAATCACGCGAGTCCCAAAAGTTGGGACACACAGACTGCTTTATCTTCGCGCTTCGGCACTGGTCGAAGCTCTTCGTACGTCACGCGACTGCGCTGTGACGTCATTACTTTTTAAGGTTACTGTTCCAAGGTTCATACGTCCTTAAATATCGCGCCATAGAAATTGGTCTCGATCCCAAGAAAGCATACTTAAGAAAGCTTTGGAACCGAATTAAAATTATCTTTTAGACACTTTTTTGCGTCCAGCACTTCCCCGTCGATGTTCTCCCATAGAGAGGGAGCCAACGGCAGGCGTTTTACAGTCTGAATGTTTGGCGTCTTACCCCTTTTAAATAAGGTCTGCTTCACACTAGGCAACTTCTCCAGGCGTGCTTGAACTGGACGCTTCGCAGAAGAAGCTGACGCCAGCAGAACCCGACAACAGGGGTTGTCAACATGGGTGCTTGTTTCAGAAGCTGTTCCGCTCCGCTGTTGGCGCTTCGTTTTAGTGACCCTGAATACGTAGTGCGTGAGTAGGAGCAACAAAGCGCAGGTCGTGTCAGCTCCCGACGCAATCGTGTCGAGAAGGAAAAAGCAGTCGTCAAGCTGCCCTCGAAACGGGGTGGCTCAGACGAGGCGCAGTGCCTGCTCGACGCGACGCTGCGTGCACAGTGTGTATCGTTTCAAGAGCATCTTCGCTATCTCGGCCCACGATCGCACGGGCCGCTGAAGCCTTTCGCGTCGGGTTGTGTTTTCTTTTTTCTTTCTTCCTGCTCGAGCGTATACTGCTGTTTGGTCTCACCGGTGTCGTGCACAGGACAGACATTTGGTTGTATATGTATATCCCTATTTTGCTTTCTCTGCTGTTCTGTGCCTGTGTGTTTTTGCTTGGAGTCGAACAGACTCCAGCGCTGCCGATGTGTTCGAGTATCGATCTTCGCAGCGGCAGCGTGCGCGGACCACTCGGAGCACTTTGATAACGTTAGCGGTCTCTTCGATCTGTTATCTTTTTTTTTCGATGTGTCCGATCGTTATTTAACTACTCAGGGTTTAGTGGAGCTTATTCAAACAGCACGCAACCTCTGAACTAACCTTGCTACTCTTTAAGAAAAAAAAAATTGCAGGGCTACTCTGTGCTACGCCTGGGTTGGCCTACTGCAGGAATGGATGTGAGCTGTGCTGTGTTCTGTTGGGAAGTGTCCACATCGAGTGTTGTGACTGTTTTTGCCCTCATTTGGTTGCATGAGTAGCAAGTACGCAAGGAGCAAAAACGGTGACGTAGCGTATAGGGAACTGAAGCTGGAGTATGCTCGGCGATGCTAGCGCTGTATTTGTCCCCTGGTGGAGAGACGCGGCCCCGCGTGAGCGCTAGAGCTGCCGGCGCGGCCTCTCCAAAGACACGTGCGTGCGCTGCTGGGCACGTGAGCCGGGAGAGAAAGGAGAAAGGCGCGTCCAAAACCGGTGCTGTTCGCCAAAGTAGTGTAGTACATTGTAGTATTTTTCAATTCCTGAGCTTAACAAAGAGTATCCGGCTCGAGCGCGCGCTTTTCGCTGGCCGAATTAGGGGGTTCTTGTTTTTGTATTTCTCGATTCTTGGGCTTACAAAGAATCTAACTGGAAATTTGTTTTTATCTGTGCTCCAGAAGGCGATAAGTAGCGATTAATATGCATTCCGTGACAAGTGCATGCTGGTCCTGGAAAACAAGCTGCGAACACTGTCTGCAAGTGTGTGTGTGTGCGGGGGGGGGGGGGGGGGATACATCTAGCGTGGCGTGCGGGTCCTCGTTTGAAAGGTCGTTCTTCGCTTTCTAATGCTCATGGTCTCTTTCGTCAAGAGCACTAACGTTAAACTTCAAGTGTTAACATAAAATTTTAGAAGTAGCGAAGCCTCAGGGGCTAGAAAAAAAATTATGTGGATTAGCTCAGCAAAGGCAGGATATACAAAGCGAAAGCTGTCGGAGTTCATTTTGTTCATTGTTCATTGGCGTTGACAACGTTCTAGACGCCGATAATTCTGACGAAAGGAAGGGCGCATAACTGGCTGCCTGAGTCGGTGGATGCCTCAATCGCGCTTTGAGGTACGTGGCGGTGGTGAGAGAGAGAGAGAGATGTGGGCTTCATGCATTAGCATTGACAATGTTGTGGCAGACTGTTGATGATGTCAGGACGGCGCGAAAGGAAACAAGGACGAGAGAGACACATGAACACAACAGGACAGGCGCCAAATAGTGGCTGGCACATGGATACGGCAATAAGGTTGGCCCCATACAAGTTTCCGTACCGACCTTGTCATTGCATGTGTGAGGTGTCCATCGATATGCGAGAGAGATACTGTGCCATTTCCCTTCCCCAAAAACTAATTTTCATTCTATTTTTTTTGGTTTTCGAAAATTCGGCGAACTTTTCCTGTGTTTATTTCAGAACGCCACTTCCGTTTTTTTTGGCCAAAATTATTTTCTATATGCGAATTTTTCGTTTTCATCGATGAAACATATTACGTCCCTGTGCGGCCAAAAGTGACGTACAGTTTAAACTTTTTTTTAACTAGCCGCGCATGTACCATGTACCACATAAATGGCCGTCTTAAGAGCTATCTTTGCGCAGGAAAGTCGTACCGTCGCAACAAAAATAAAAAATGCCGAAGTTAACTTTTTGGGCCGTGAGACAGAAATGTAAGTGGAAATTTAGTTCTCTAAACTTGGTTGTCACATCTTGTTGCACTCTGCGCTACCTATGCTCCGATGTTGAGGCTGCGATGAAGGAGGAGGAGGAAAGGCAGGGAGGTTAACCAGGCGAAAAGCCGGTTTGCTACCCTGGACCGGGGAAAAGGGGTGAGAAGAGAATAAGATGAAGGAGAAAAGACCGTTGCAGGAAATTAAAGTCAGTATGTAAAGTCACAGCCTATCGTGCAGGCCAGAAGTCTTCAAAAAGCGGAGCAGTGCTTTGGAGGCATTCACCGCCGACGACCGCAGAATCTTCGTTTCCGTAAGTGCGCGCAGGTCTAGATGCTCCAGTGCACGGCAGAGAGACTGTCTTTCGGCGCTGTAGGCAGGACAGTCACAAAGAATGTGGGATATAGCCTCATCACACCCGCAGATGGAACATTCAGGGCTGTCAGCCGTGCCTATTAAGAAGGAGTAGTGCTTGGTGAAAGCTGCACCAAGCCACAGGCGACACAACAAAGTTGCTTCGCGAGGCTGCGATGGAAGTATCACTTAACAGTCGCGGAAGCCAGAACACGACACTTTCGTGTCGTTTGTGCATGGTTTCGCATTGACGGTTTCTTGTTACGGTTCTAAATGTTTTCGATATCCTTGCATGCAGTGGAAAAACTTACTCAAGGAAGCGACGGCGCCAAGTCGGTGACAAGTTTGTGCAGACGGCGCTACGCAAGCCAGTAGCACTCGGCTAAGTAGTCGAGCCTTCCTATATGCAACGGCCTGTCTGACTTCGCGAATCAATGCCTCGTAACTCACGGTCACTGTACTAAATTCTCAGGATACCTTTGCCTCGCTGCGTCACTTCATATGCCGTCCGTCCGTCCGTCGATCCATCCATCCATCCATCCATCCATCCATCCATCCATCCATCCATCCATCCATCCGTCCGTCCGTCCGTCCGTCCGTCCGTCCATTCATCCATCCATCCAGCCATCCATCCATCCCTGCCTCCCTTGGGTGCCTTGATGCCAACTCGGCTCTGGCCATCGAGGCACCTATCTCAGCTGAGCGGTGGCTCTCGGTTCCCGGCACTGGGCGCTGCTCCTAAGCTGCGAGTGCAAACTGTGTGACGTAAGCCCGCGCTCTCGCCCTCTTTCCTTGGATAATAAGAAGTAAGGAGGCTGTATGTGCGGCGAGCAATTTCGTGCCTTTGGAGGGCTGTCATACTGAGCGAGGGCGCAGCCTTACGTCAGCCAGTTTACGCTCCCAGCCGTGGAGCAGCGGCTAGTGCCGAAGATAACAGCGGCGTGGCTCGGCTTCAAGCCCACTCCGGCCACAAACTCGGCTGCTCGGTCACTTCTGGCAAAGACGGTACGTACAGAGTTCACGTACTACGCTCACGTGAGAAGCCTACGTAACCTAACCTGCATGTCGTTTGAAAGCCTCGTAGTTACACTCACGCGACGCGCGACGCGTGTTTAGCCGCGCGTTGTTCCTAGCGCCATCTACTAACAGATACAGACGCTGCTGTGGCCGCTCTAATACGGGACGAGTCAAAACCAAGCCAGTCGAACTTCGTCGGAGCATTGCTGTGAAAACGACGAACGCTACTTCTTCAGGCTTAACCGCTTAAGAATCGCCCTTCTATCAGAACACCAAAAGTCATTTGTTGCTTGAAACTTTATGCGGGGTTAGCCAAGTTGCTTCCCACAGACGCTTGTATGCCGCAGGTATATCTGAGTTACCAGCGACAGAGGACCCAATGGACGCAAAATGAACAGCTTAGAGAATGCGACCCTTGAATTTGCAGGCCTCGATCTTTATTATGCATCCGATGTCGAGCATCGTCTTTTGAAGAGAGCGCGAATGATCGTCGTCGGTTCATATCACCAAGGCCAGCTGGCGCTTGCGTCCAGCGTCTATCGCGAGTAACGTCAAGCCTTTTGCAAGCAATTTGTAGAGTCGCGCGGCGCACAGTGCATCCCTCCCGGCTCAGTCTGTCATCTGCTATTTTGGCCCGTCGTTTTGGTCCCGTGGAGAGCCGGGCTGGGTCCGGTTGACCCCACGTGATCGGTCCATGGCCCGGCCAGTGATGCTGGAAAGGATGGAGCTACAACTTGGCGGAGATGACCGCGGCAGTGGCACTGCGCTTGTCTTTCCAGCCTTCGTGTTTGAAATATACATCACAGGTTGCAATGAAAGCGCGCAAGACTCACATTTTGCGCTGCTGGCAATGACGAGACTTTTTCTCATATCAGTGCCCCAGTTTCGCATGTTCAGATAGTGTGCACCTCATGACAGTTTATTGAGCCGATTAACTTTCGCACTTCCAATCTCAACATTCAATCATATCGCAAAACGCATGTTGCATTTATATTTTCGTTACCGGTTCAAAGGTATTCGAACGACTGCTCATGGACCTGTTTGGCCTGCGGACCTAGCGTCATGTGGCGTCCCACTTCCGGTCTGTGAGGTCCGCGCCAGGTCCGCGGACTGGAGTGGGCGAGGAATGCCAGAGCATTTTTTTCTGGCAGCGGACAGCGGAGCTGTGGCTACAATATTATCCGCTTATCGCTACTGGCAGAAACGGTGGACAAGTTCGCTGCACGTGTTCCTTTCATGAGGAGCATTCGTGCTACCAACGACGCAACGGCGTGCAGCGACGAACTACAATAATTAGGTGCAGTGTTAGTATCTGCTAGGCCCATGTAGAAGCGCACGCGGTTCGCACACACCTGCATCAAGCAAGAAGATGCAATCCTCATCACTTGCACCTTGAGTCTGGGAGTAAACGGATTGAGTGCAGCGCAGAAAACGTACAGCAGGCCAGATGTGTTGTACACATATTGCTCGCGGCTCGCTAGAGGAAGTGAGTACTACACTTAACTATCAATCGAATGTAAGCCCATAACGCCAGAGATGAGCTTGATATTGAAGCCGAGTCTATGACGAATTGGGAGGAGGCGGGCAGCGCGCCGGACCACCGCGGCTGATGCCGCTGACACTGCGTTTTCGTTATCGCGCAGTTCACTCGAATTTACCCGCAGTGGAAAAGATATTGTGCCGGTGCTTTCCCGAACTTGTACAATCGAACCGCCGCCGTACCTGGAGCATCCTTGGTCGTGAAGCTCTTGAGTGGGATGGACCCAGGCGTCGCTTGCTTGACGGTGCACTGTAGTTCCCTGCGGACAGCACAGAGGAGATTGATTAGGGGGAGAAGCAGGGCTGGGTTAAGATACAAAATTCGAGGCCCAAATATGATCATCACACTGATCATCACGTACGTCTTTCGTGTGCGTGTTGCTCTATGCGCCATCTGACTACAACTTACCAAGCCACAGTAACGGCTCACGGGAGGAACCATGTAAGATAAATTCCTGGAAGTGCGATAAGCCAGTCTTCACACTTAGTGCGTAGTCATGAGCAGATGCACGAGGTTTAGGTTGCTTCCCTTTTATCCTTTCCTCAAAAGCAACCAGTTTTTTTTTCCCAGACTAAAGAAAATGAAGTTGACCTGTATAAGAAGGGGGGGGGGGGGGGGTTAATTGTGGAAAAATGTTGTGCTAACCTGTTGTGGCGCCATCATGGTAGTATAGCCAATAATGCTTCCTCCCAAATGACGACACAAAACAACTTACAGCGTCAAGAAGCGTTGGTATCTATTCGAAAGAACTAATTTCGTACTTCTGAACTCCCTATTCCCGCGTACATCTGCGTTGACAGCCGTATCTTGCGGGTACTCGCCTATGGGGCAAAAACATGGAGGTTAACGAAAAGGATTCAGCTTAATTTAAGGACAACGCCTCGAGCTATGGAGAGAAAATTGATAGGTGCAAGCAACGTTAAGAGAGCGGAAGCGGGCAGGGTGGGTACGGGAGGGAACAAACGCGGGTCAATGACATCCTAGTCGAAATCAAGAGGAAGAAATGGGCTTGGGCAGGGCATAATCTGCGAAGGCAAGATAACCGCTGGTCCTTATGGTTAACGGAGTGGATTCCAAGAGATTAAAAGCGTAGCAAGGGGCGGCAGAAAGTTAGTTGGGAAGATGGGGTTAACAAGTTTACGGGGATAGGGTGGCCGAAGCTGGCAAAGGAGAGAGTTAATTAGAAGCACATGGGCGAGGCCTTTCCCTGCAGTGGGCGTAGTCAGGCGGGTGATGACGATGATAAATTCTCTTTGACATAGGGCATACATTGAGCCGGTTGAATAGGGTGATGGTGAATTACATCGCTTATAAGGCCGATGGTATGAAACATGGCACGCCATCTCAGTGGAAGCAAGCTTTTTAAATTCCACAAAAATAAAAAAAATCTCAACGTTACTTTCAACATTATTAGCCGGACAGCACCGGAATACAGGTTCTGTCAAGTGGATGCAGGCTTGTTGGTCGATGCAGATCGACTAATTGATTAAACAGGCCCCAATGTGAATTCGAGCTTGAGTCAACTAGTTG
This sequence comes from Amblyomma americanum, assembly GCF_052857255.1. Classification (NCBI taxonomy): domain Eukaryota; kingdom Metazoa; phylum Arthropoda; class Arachnida; order Ixodida; family Ixodidae; genus Amblyomma; species Amblyomma americanum. The sequence goes on along the minus strand of NC_135507.1, from coordinate 17,590,479 downwards.
GCCGAGATCAGTTCGAACGGCACAACTTGAACTTCACTACGAGGTAGAAGCAAAGTCGACTAACATAGTCGCAACGTAGCAATGGCGTAGCCACAGTGTATCTATTTTGTGGTTTCTACTTCATCCTAAAGTTGACGCCATTCTGCTCCAAAGTGAGCTGAAGCTCCTACGACGCGTCAGAAATTAATACTCCGGTTGATCGGAAAAGCATTAAATCAGAAGCTTTACAGTATCGTTGCAAAATCAGTGGTCATTCGAGGTGCAAGTATCAAGTCGGTCGAAAAAGAAGCAATTTCCTCGCTCTGAAAGTCATGCCGCCTATTCGTCAGCCTATTACGCTACGCTCGGCATCTGAACTCTCCCTCCCATGGCGTCTTTCCTTGTAGCAGCCTCCTGGAGCAGTATCTTCGAGGCGCGGCTATATTTAAGTCGTCCGTGACGTCACGGCAGCCGCGCCGATCGCCTCGACGCGTGCACGGCCTCGTTAGGAACTCATTATTAAAGCAGCGGTCTATTTTAATGCGAGAGGCACGCTGTTGTTCCACCCCGACGGTGGGGGCAGCGCGATGAAGCCAACGGTGGCCAGCGTGCACTATAGGCTACCGTGTTCGTCTTGGACACGCGTCTCTTGCTCCGCCATCTTCACAGGCTGTCGCGGAAACGGCCACCGGAGCCTATCGTAATTCCTCTGACGGAAGACCAGCCGCGACACGACCTTATCCTTCGCTCTGTTTTCATTAATGGATCAAAAACTGACCAGCCCAAGACTGCTATTTGCACTGGTCTCTTCGAGCTCTCAGCTCAAGGCTGATGATGGGCTCGTAGCTAAGCGACTACTTCACCTGCATTGTGGGCTACCGTGTTTGGGCGACAGTCCCCGAAAGCTTGGCTACTCAACCAGCCGTTTGCTCGGTGCGGCTTGACCGCGCCAGAAATGAGTTACTCAGAAAAGCATTCTTGAAAATTGAGAAGGGTATTAGAGAGATTTAGCATAGGGAAGACGTATGCTATAAAAAGACTGACTAGATTTTTTCGTGCCACCAATGCCACAACAAGTGCTAGATATTTACCGCGTTCGCCACTTATGGACTAGGCGTGCCGCTCGCGCAGTTTACGCCAGATATTTCCAGACCCCGCGAGGTTCGCGCATAATCCGAGGACCAGCAATGGCGAACGAGGTACGCCTAGCAGAACAGGTGAATCAGCGAAGCGGAGTCACGAGAACGGAGACGAATGATACAAAACAACGCGTCAACCATTTATCATTAAGGTATTCTCTGTAACTGTGTACCAGGCATCCACGCCTCGGCATCATCACTTGAATCGTGCTTTGTAAACCACCCCTTAAACCAACACTTCAACGACTTCTTTCAAGAGCATCTCTCTATATCATCTGTCAAAGCGCAAAGCACAGCGGCCGTTTTCATTAGCAGCGCGCTCAGTGTGATCATCTTGTGAAACTTTTTGTTTAAGCCTGTCACGAGGCTTTGACTCATGTTTTAGAATTCTTATCCCCGTTACGTCATAATTTCCAAGGACCTATGTCTGTAGCTTCATATCTAAGCGAGGAGCACGAGCTGAAAGAAATACGCGGACACTAAGGAAGAAGAGGTTAAGACATTTCGCAACAAACATATCATTGAAAGATTAAAATTGGCTTTTCTTTTGTTTCCGACAGTGTAGTACAAGTCAGCAAAAATACAATGCTGTTAAATCACTTGTTATCAAAGAAAATAGTTCTCGAGATCACCAGCCTCTAGACAGAGCAACAGATAACTCTGTATGTGGATTGGTGCCATCAGCGTCCAGATGTCCAATCAGACTTGAATTCGCGACATCTCCCTTTCCCGACAATAGCGATTCAAAACTGTCCCGCAAATGATTCCCACTGAGAATGGTGCACTGGGTGCGCGAAAGACAAGGAGGCAATTGAGAGTGTATGTCCGGTGATTGTACGGACTCCGTCGAGTTGGCAAACGGCCTAAATGTGCCTTCAAAAAGCTCACAATTGGTAACTATGGTTACGACAGTGAGAACAGAGAAAAGCAAGACGATCATAATAGGCGAGGTAGGAAAGATATTTTATATGGGTGAACAATTTCCTAGAAACTAGTACATTATATGAGCACTTCCGACAGAAGAGTCCCTCTGAAGAGTGAACGGAGGGTCAAGAGTACAATGCTGCTTAATATGTGACGGTGAAGACGGCACGCGCATTTTTCCTTCTCACGTTCATATAACCCTCTGCGCAGGTGTCATCTACATTTTCTTTCGACAGCACATGTGGCGTTCGACCAGTCCAGTACGACCTGGCATCGAAGTCACTGAGGCCTGCTGACTGCGAGAATGGTAAGCTGTGCATGTTGCTTTCCATTAACAGCCATAGTGCTAGCGCAAGAGACCACGGAGTATCAACGATGATGATAGTGGATTTTATGGCGCAAGAGCTTCTGTGGCAAAAGAGCGCCATGACACAAGTTATTTAAATTTCATTTGCACAAGGTGGGCTCAAAGACCCATTTCCCAAGCATTTCACCGTGAATAAGCCGAGCACCAGGCCAGGGGAAGTTTGTATCTTCGGTGCGTGCCCGGCGGCACTGGGGATCGAACCCCGCACCTCCCGCTTGCGAGGACGGACAACTAAACGAAGAAAGCAGGTAAATTGGTTATTGGGGAAAGTAAATGGCGCAGTATCTGTCTCACATATGGGCGGACACCTGAACCACGCCGTAAGAGAAGGGATAAATGAGGAAGTGAAAGAAGAAAGGATAAAAGAGGTGCCGTAGTGGAGGGCTCCAGAATAATTTCGGCCACCTGGGGATCTTTAACGTGCACTGACATCGCACAGCACACGGGCGCCGTAGCGTTTCGCCTCCACCGAAACTCAGCCACCACGGTCGGGTTCGAACCCGGGAACTGCGGACCAGTAGCTGAGCGCCCTAACCACTGAGCCAAGAAAGCAGGAACATAGCGTTCTCTGTCCACGTTTTTCTGACCGTGTTCCCTATCGCTTGCGCCTTGGCCTTCCTTTTTATAAGTTTCACGGATCTACCTCCTAGAGAGTCAGCTTCTCTTGCCCTTAACGGGAATAGGTAGATTCTTTCCAGCTTCAGCGAAAACACAGGGTGAAAAAAGGACAGGCTTCTCGGTGTTGGTGTTGACGCCTGCAGTTATGGGGAAGAGACAACATGCGATTACTTCGAGGAAAAAAAATCCAGTGCTCAGTGAATCCTAGGTTATTCGGCAAGAATTCATTGCGGTAATCTTGCCACAGGCATCGTTTACGCTGCAAGCCACGCCGATTTATCAGGCGTTGGTATATTGGCTTCCTTCCTCACAAGGTCTTTCAAGTGGGGTAGCCACGACACGCTGAGATGGTCGCCAGAGGCCATCGGCCTGTTTCCCAATGCCGACCACTAGTCACATTAGGCTTTGGCTGAAGGAGGAGAGTCAGAGATAACAGCTTTAAAGGCGCAAGGGATGTCACGTCAACGACCTGCGGGTGGCCACTCAGTACAAGACAGAACAAAGTGAACGACGGTCCAAAAGAGAATTATCGGCATTTGAGAAAATCAATATGCGTGGTGGTCCTTTGCAGCGAATGCTGTCTCACGTAGTGTGAAAGATCAGTATGCAACACACACGCACCTTCAGATGGACTGTTACCGTTTAGAAGGATTTTAATATCGCCTGCTTTACACTGTGTTAAGACTTGGCTTCTACCATGGCGTGTAATTTTTTAATTCTACGATGCCTCCATAAGCCAAGCTGTACGCCATATACTTTGCCAGTGAGTTTCATTACCAGATGTCTTGATTTTTGTAAATAGGTCACAGGCAGAGGTTCAAAGCTTTACGTACAAAGTTTTACTACAAATCTTGAATAGGATATAAAAGCTACGCGCTTCTCATAACGGATACCTTGCAAACCGGTGTTCAAAACGGGGTCGTGGTACCACTAATCCAGTGATGTGCCCTTCTTCGTCCTAGAGGAGAGTGGCGAAGTGTTTATTGTTTGCACTGAAGCTAGCATTTGGACTTACTGACTTGCATAGATCAGCACTGTCGCAAGCCTGTCCGGCTTCGAGACTTCCAAAGAAACGTACTTCTTGAGTAACCGCACCCACAGCAACCTTTCAGATCACATCCACCCACACGTAATACCACTGTTATGAATCTTCGAGGTAAGATAAATAGATAACTTTCTTCTTAATAATCATCAGCCTGACTGCGCACACTGCAGGGAAAAGACCTCTGCCATGTCTCTCCAATTAACCCTGTCCTTTGCCAGCTGCGTCCACCCTATGCCCGCGAACTTCTTAATCTCATTCGCCCACCTAACCTTCTGCCGCCCCCTGCTGCACTTGCCTTCTCTTGTAATCCAGTCCGTTACCCTTAATGACCATCAGTTACCATTCATTTGTATTACAAGCCCTGTCCAAGACCATTTCTTCCTCTTGATTTCGACTACGATGTAATTAACCCTCGTTTGACCTCTGACCGTCACTGCCCTCTTCCTGTGTCTTTACGTTACACCTATCACTTTCCTTTCCAAACTCACAGCGTTGTCCTCAATCTAGGCTGAAACCTTTTCGTTACCCTCGACATTTCTGCCCCATACGTGAGCACCGGTAAGATACAGCTGCTGTATACTTTTCTCTAACTACCATAGCCTACCTTAACTATCTGCCTCAACTTCGCTCTTACTTCCCCCCAAGGTGGCGTCACCCCTCAAAACGGCAGCCACAAAGCGTCAGCGAAATCGTCATCAACGCTAGGACATTCTGCACGCGTGATCTCGCGCAACGCACCGTGTCGTGGGCGCGTGCCGTCCCGCAATAGTGTTAAGCAGATTCACCGACTAATATTAGCATTCGTTCCGCGGCCAGACAGGCGGGTTCGCTCCAGCCTTCTCGCCTATCTTCTGATCGATTTTTGTGCAGCCGCCACTATACGTAGCGGGCCCACGTAAAACGCCGCTACGACACAGAGCGTTTGTCCACGTCGGCACTCCGATTGCAGCGCCACTCGCGGTATACGACCGCAGCACGTGCTGCGCGCTCTTTAATCGACTCTTCCTTCTCCCACTGGGCACGAGAGTGGCGGTGCGAGACGACCGGTGCGCCCAATCTGCATTCGCTGCAATCGCGGGTCCGTGTGTCGAACGTGAGAAGAATCCAGAGCGAGGTGGTAGCCCATAGAGCGAGGTGGGGGCGCGTGCATGGAGCTCTTCGTTCGAGCTAGTATATATATACGGCCACATTCGCAAAAAAAATGGGAAACCGCTTTGAACACGGGATGAAAAAGAAGTAGGCGACGATGCTGTCTAGCGTCTAGTATTTATTGCGCGATAGCATATAGAAGCCTAGTTGGAGCGAAAACTCGGAGACCACCGTTGCCGTCACACCTGGCAGGTGACCACATCTGCCAACCATCCCTCTCTCCCTCCACCTTCTGCATTTGTACGAGAGAGGAAGGAGACGCCGGACTAAGAAGTGCTCGGCTCATTTGTAAGCGATCAAGACTTAAGCAGAAAAAGTTAATGAAAGAAACGATCAGAATCACAATAGAATCAGAATTGGGAAATGAGCAGGGAGTGGAATATAATTGAAATTTGAATATCTTCAGACTTGGAAGAGATTTGCAAGAGGGAGGAGGATAAACTTTATCTAATAGCAAAGATTAAAAGCTTCCCGAGAGGGCTCCTCAGTTCAAGAGCCCTCTGGCCTTCTCCTCCAGCCTAGCCCGGTCAATCGGCTTGCGCTGTTCACCAGCTCGTGTGGCCAGGATTGCAGCGAAAGAAAAACGATGCTGTATTTTTTCCGCATTAATCCGGTTGTTCGCCTTTCATTTTTTGTTCGAAAGCACTAATCCGGAGGTTCACAGACTAGTAAAATTTTATCTTGTATGTCCACCTCGGGAGCATAAGAAATCACATCAATATCCGCGACTGGAACTCGAACCCGCGGCGGTGCTTTCAGACCAGCTTCATAGGCCGCTGCGCGAGACCAGTAGGTGGTCGGTTTTTACAAAAGAAAAAATACATGGCATTTATTATAGAACATTGCATCACTAGGCCATTGCCGCAGCCGAACACGCCTCGTGTTGTTGTTGCCTCTTAAGCAATGGCACATACCCATGGTGGGGGGTTGGCCAGAGTTTGGTGCAGGTTCAAAAAGGAGGAAAGAGGAGAGAGAGGGTTTATTGATAGGAAAGGCAGAGAGGTTGGCCTGGAAAATAAATATCTGGCCTGCTACTCTGCTCTGGGGGACGGGAAATCTGCACCACACACTTACAGAGCGTAGTCTTCATCAACCTCCATATGCTCCGTCCGGCAGCACTGCGCGTTCATTGGCGTCTTCTACTTTGCCAAAATCCGTGCTTTCGCACTTATTCGAATGTAGTGAACATCCTCTGCAGTTTTTTTTTTCCTTAAGTGCAGGCGGCAGTGTATAGGAAGCAACATGAACAAAACAACTAATCGGACTGTCACAATACACGGTAACGCGTGACCAAAGCCCACCTGTCGTGAGTGAAATGAGGTTGCTGTTCGAGGTGTTGACTGCATTTTGAGGCACCGGCATCTATAAGTTGTTGATCTTCATTGGGAATTGGGATGACATTCCCAAAGTTCCTGTGCTCACGAATATCGATATTGAAATCTACAACGACTAGCATCGGGAAGCAACTGTCAACGCCATCTTATATACACCTGTGGAAATAACATTACCAATTCTGAGGACTAATCAGTCCTTTCTTGCTATCGCTTCCCCTTTTCTTTTCCTCTTCCTCTCCTCTCCGTGCCCTTTTTTTTGCACACGCTAGCCGCAGCTCAGGTGCTTCACGTGCCGATGGCAGATGCCGCGGCCAGCGCCATCTTTTCATTTCATTTTTATTTTGTTAACAAAGAACGACTAATAATGGTAATAACTAATCAGAGGCGTCTAAGAGCTGTGTTTACAACATTGACCTCATCTAGACTGCTAATTAAGAGCTACTCAGTGGAACATACAAATAAAGCCAACAGGTAGTGAAGCCGAGGAGCACAAGGGAATGTTCATATTTTTTTCTTGTAGTGTTGATCAATACTAAATTGTATTGATCAACTCTACAAGTAAATAAATGGGATACTAAATGGTATTGATCAACATTACAAGTAAACAAATGGAAACATTCCCCTGTGCTCCTTGTTTTCAGTGGCTGTTGGATTTCTTAGTATGTACAGTTTTGGTCAAAAGATTTAAGGCCAAAGGCTGTTCGCTTCAGCCACAGACATGAGCCATTAGGGCACTATTAAAGACCGAATGCTAGCTGGTTTTTTTCTTGCGGTATAGAAGCTTCCTTCTTGACTTGTGTTTTGAATGATCCGCTACATAGAGGATCCTAGGAACATTCATTTCGCTGCAGCCGAACGCTGTGGCCTTAGTACTTTTGGCCAAGACTGTACGCCATAACGAGCCCCTTATTTCCCTTCCCTTGTCTGCTTACTACTAAGAATGACATGCTGGCGGGCTTGTTGCTTTATACTTAAATAGGAAACAAGTGTAAACCAAGGATAAAGATGTAACGTAAATACGGGTCGTTCATTCTTGTCTTAAGCCCGTGTCCTTGGTGCGCGTGCTTGTGTTTTCTTAATGCTAACTAGTATTCAGCTACGATTTGAGCCTGCCGTCATTTAGTTTCGCTATGAGCCCCGGTAGTGCCTCAAGTGGGTGACCTGAGAAAATGAGACCACGTTTCGAAGATTACACACAGAACACGCAAACACTGAATCCGCACCATCTGTGCATTCTCTTGAAATGCAAATATCATTTTTTTTATTCAGTGGGAGTGCCGTCCACCATCAGTGGCCAAACCAGAAAGCGATCTGATTCTAGAGTTAACATGCAGCTTGAATTGGAGTACGAGGTCTGGCCGCTCGGTGTAATGTAAAGGAGCGTAAAACGGGTCGCGGCAGTTTAAGGCGCGGAGTAGCATTACCTTTTAGTTATAAATAAGTTTATCCCAATTTCCGCGCGCGTTTCGTCGGGAAAGCCTGCCTTTGACACGGCGCAATATAAATGCCTCATTGCAAAAATTTTCACGATTTAAGTGCAGGGCAAAACCCATTTTCATACGATCTGTTCCCCCCGAAAATATTTCTTAAATATCGTGGTGGTGGGGGTAGTGGTTTTATTAAAAATAATTGTAAAAAGGAAAGAAAAGATTTTTGCTAGCCCCGGCATCTGCCATCGATTCTGAAGCACCTGAGCTGGGGCAGCGGAAATAAAGGATATCAGGCAGAATGGAGAAATGAAATGAAAGATCGTGCTACTTCAGATTTCTACCAGAAAATGTGCCCCGTACGAACCTATAGTTTTTCAGTGTAGAAAGCGAAATACACCGCACGAAAACTATCGGTTATCTTGTGCTTATTCCAGAAAACTGTTTTCATTTAACTGATGATTTTGATTCCCTTTTAAGCCATATGGTATTCCACGACGCGGATTAATTTAAGAACAAGCTATAAAAGTGTAGAGCTAAAGAAGCGAGAGCACAATCTTCGGTACTGGCCCAACATCATATCGGTATCACTGTATCAAGCGCCCCTCGCTCGGAGAACGAGCTGCTGTAAGACTCCACGTACAGAATCGTTGCTATAATGTTGTATTACCGTCTTGACGCACACAGTAGCGTTGCGCAGGAGATAGTAAAGCACGTGAGGAAATAACAGAAGCAAATGAAAAAAAAGCGTGATAATTGGTAAATTTTCTTGTGCAACTTGTCATATGGATAGTTTGCGAAGATGATGAGCGAAAATCTTATTTTGTTCGTGACTAAAACCAGCAATTGTAGTAAGTTAACATTTTCTAAAAAAATGCCCCCAATAAACCCTTCGAAATACTGAACTTTTTTGCTGAATATTCCGATTTGTTCCCGAATTTGAGTTAAACAGTGTCGCCCGATTTTCACCCTTCCCTACTTCGAATTTAGCCTGAAAACGAAGGGTCTTGTTTAAGTGCGGCACAGCTGTAAACCAGAGCCGCTTCAGGTTTACGAGATAGAAAATCTTTAATTACCACCCTCCTATCTACTTACTATAATCTTCAAATTAATTTTCTCTTCTTTTTTTAATAACAATACCTTCCCTCTTTAAGAGATTCGCTTAGTATTTACTACTGCAACCGCTGCTGTAGAGCAGCATAGTCGGTACATAATTGGCTCCACGCGTTGCGCCCCGTCTCATTTTCTTTAACCCAAAACCTTTATCCACATTGACATTTAGTCTGCCAACTTATATTTAAGTTCAGAAGTTATTTAAGGATGATCTTTCTAGCGACGACCTTTTTAGTCAGCGTTAAACATATTGAAACATCTTCAGCAAACTGGCAAAAAAAACAAACTGCGCCTAAGAAGCGAGGTTTGATGAAGCACAGGTTACTCAACTACCGCGACATGCTCTCACGGACAGTCACAGGAGTGACGTTAAAGATAAACCTGACACCGAGTCTGCACTATTCGACGAATAATCTGAATAGAAGCCTAGCTCTCTTCACGTTTCAACCTCGTTCGTTTGGTGACTTTGCCGCAATAAGTGGTCATCCAGTCTAATCCGCCTTTTTCACAAGATGTGGAGCACTCTGGCCTGTATTTATGGTGGTATTTATGAATCACCTGTACAAAATACCACCACTGCCACGAGCATGTAAAAAAGAATTGCAAATTCAGGCATCCTATGAACGTGTCGCCAGTCCTTGCCCTACATTTCTTATAGCTCGAAGCGGAGCGGCGTATAAGTAGTCCTGGGTATCGCGTCCTCGCCACCCTTCTTTTAAAGGAACGTGTAGATGGTATGGGATGCAAGACCGAGATGAACTCTGGCAAGCTGCCTTTTCTCTGCAGTCTTTTAACGCCGCAGAAAACTACCGAAGAAAAAGATCAGGATCCTCATCAGCCTATAGGACACCGACTGTCCTGCCTTCCTTTGTACCATCTCCCTCATCAGCTTGACTCGTTCAGCTCTTGTAGAAACCATTCCTGAAACTCTTATCTTTGAATAAACTCAGTGGGAGATGAGATCGCAGAGATTTTCTCTCAAATGCACGCGAAAGCACTCATTGGGGCTGTCCCAACGGCGTCCACAATGGAAGATGTTCCTTGTACTGAAAGCTAGCGTTATTTGCAGTGGCACAGTGCCCCCAACCCACCCCGTCCACTCGCAGTCCACCGAACCTTCCAAGAGCAGAGCAGAGATGAAAAGCTGGTAATCGAATGGAAGAGCATAGGATCGTACCATGTTGTGGAACCTTGTGATTCAGCCTTCTGCTGCTGCTGTTGTTGCTGCTGCTGTTGTTGTTGTTGCTGCTGCTGCTGTTGTTGCTGCTCGCTCCCGCAGCCGAAGCATCCGAGGCAGAACATGGACGCCGATGGATCATTGCATACGTAGCGGGGCCTGGCACATGGATGCCCATCCCGTGAGCGTCTCTCAGAAACAGTGAGCCAAGTGCATTATAATCGCACCGTGTACAGCAGTGATCGTCATTGCACTTCTGTGGACACCCACTGCTAGTTCTCTGACCACGCAGAACGGCGGACTGTACTGCTTAAAGTGTGTGCAGTTCCTGTCATCAGAATCGGGGCCAATAGCCCCCCCCCCCCCCCCTACTTGTGCTCGCGCGAATAGTCTGCAGTAGGGAACCGACGCAGTGTCTTCGGCCTCTGCGCAGTGTCTAGGCTGCTCCGCTCACAATTTTTCAGGAAAGCGCCCACTGCTAAGCTTCTTCTAATACGAGAGAATTCACAAGGACGCCTAATTTAATTGTGGGTTAGCAATACGATTGAATAAGCAGCTACTGATGCGTCACTTCCAATCTGGTGACGTCACTTCCAATCTGGTGACGTCACTTCCCTCCCGCCAATGGGAATACTCCTAACTTGTGACGTCACTTTGCTGCAACCAATGGCAATCCTCCGGTGTGGTGATGTCACTTCCCTTCAGCCAATGCGAATGCTCCGGTCTGGTTACGTCACTTCCCTCCAGCCAATTAGCAAATTTTCTGACCGACGACGCACTTTGGCGCCATGGGGCTTCTAATGACTGAAATGCTGCGTCGACAGGACTTCGGGACGTCCACGAGCACTGCTGTACACAAGCGAACGCCTGAGTTACAATCAAGCGGGGCATACGTAAGCGGGAGGGAGTTCGTGGTGTTCCAACGGCCGGAAACATTCTTCGATACACACAAGGACATGCGAGTGTGGGGGGCGGTGCGAACGGTGCACGTACACGGGAAGACTCGTCCAACGAAACCAGGAGGAGGGAGAGAAGGGCTCGGGTCGACGCGAGGAACAGTCACGTGTTAAAATAAAGACAGCATTCGCCAAGCCTCCGAGCGGCCCCAGCCAAGCCAACAGCACGATGTGAAAGCGCAAAGCTGGCGGAAAATTCGTACACCGCTGCTGGGCTGTTGCAGCGTCAGAGCGCAGGTCGGCCAAGTATATAGTATGGGCTTCAGTGGCGCTCTGGAACTACAGAGCATATTATCACTCGTTTCCAAGTGAAAAAAACGGACAGTCATTGTAACCAAGCGGAAAACAAGGGAATGTCATCATTTTTGTTTATTGGTGTGTTGGTCGCATAAATTGAAGTGGACAGTTAGAAAAGAAATAAAAATAATAGAGAGTTATAGCATAGCGTGATGCGCGATCCGCTAAAGTGATCCGCTTTCGTGGGGAACCACTACGTGCGAGCTGATCGGTCTCGACGCGGCAGGCGCGCACGCAGTTGACTAGGGTGCCTCGATGCCAGAGCCGGGTGGAGACAACTTAAGCGACGCCGCCATATTGAATCACAACTTGCCTCTCCCATGTACCGCGATATGCTCGACTGGTAGCCCAGTGTAGCTCTCGCTGCAAAAGGCCGTTCAAGTTAAAGCACTTTGAAGCGCGCCGACAGCATGAACGGCACCGTTACGAACACTAGCGCCGCTGATCCGTGTGATTCAATATGGCGGCGCCGCTTTAGTTGTCTCCACCCCGGCCGCGCTGGTATAGAGGCACTCTCAGCTGGCAGGAACGTGGCGCCATCTGGAGCCCCCAAGGCTTTTTGCGTAAGCGAAGTGGCGCCTCCCGGAAGCGGATCACGGCAGCGGATAGCGGATCGAGCTATGCTATAACTGTAATGTTGCCCAGCCCACAACACCTAAGGCACAACGAGCGGTTTGGGTCACATCATTAGCGCAATAACCATTTTTAAAGATCAAAAGTAATTTAAGAGAAACAAGAGCAATATACAACCACATGTCGCTTGTGCGACCTTAGCCCACGTTCGGCATGCGGAGCCCATGGGTTCTGATCGCACCGGGACGTGTGGCTGTATTTTCCACTAGTTTCTGATATGATGACTTCTTTCTAAGAAGATTATTACGCCGCTAACATGCCACTGTAACCAACACCACCACTAAAAAAAGTGAAGTTATTCTCCTAAACTCTCCTTTATTTCGACGACTGCCGGCTTATTTCACGGATACCGTATATTCACTCATACAGTCAACACTCGGTGTATAGCCAGCAGGGCTCAATTCTAGCTCAAACAAACTCCAATGTTTCTTCGGCCTGTGTGTTTTCTTGTTCCAATCGGTACAAAAACGATTGCAGTCTTACTAGGCTTCATAATTTCCATTTGCCTGTACGTTAAAGAAATAAGATCTATCATTTCTTTATCGACAAAAGGGTCGCCTTCGCAGCCCTCTTCAGCAGAGCACTGAATTGACCGTTTTGCGATACCAGCCAGGCTACGCGCACGCATTACGAAGTCAGGAGCCGATTGTGCTTTATTTTCCATATGGGCGGTAGGGAGATGACGCGCAGTGTTCTTCGAATGGAGATCACGCGTGCAGCCACTTGATTGCGCGGTGGAAATAAGTGGAAACACATCGCAAGTATGATGGGGAAAAAAGTTAATGGCAGTGAGAATCGCGTTATTCAAGACGCGTTAAAAGATAAGATTTTAAACGGCACTAGTGTATAGTCTTCACCTGTAGACTGTTTGCACAGCGAGCCTTAGGTGCTCTGCCAAGTGGCCCCCTGAGTGTCCCATGGTACTGCACACTGTTGATGGCAGACGCTTGTTAGCGTATCCTTCGGCGGGCAAGTCATCGCTACGCGTCAAAATCGCAACTTCAAAAAGCATTGAAAGAGGCCGTCGTCCTGCAGTGGACGCAATTAGACTAATGATTATGATGATGACGATGAATACCTCACGCCATTGAAACTAAGGCAGCGAGTCTGCCTGAGCCTGTAGCGTTAGTTAGTTGCGGCCGAGAGACATTTTGAGACGAGTCGGGTTCGCAGCACGGAAGTTCTGACGAACCAAGGTCGCCCCACAAGCCAGGCTGACTAAATTCATCCTTTAAGAAGGAATTAAATGAAGAAGCAGCAGCTGCATAGCAGCTTAGCATATCTACCAGCAGCGATAACCTGGCCATGCACTATGCTTGTCCTGGAATCGAAAATGTGCCAGCAGCGTTGAAGCCGCAAACGGCTTTAAACTCAGTCACCTCATCATCGGTTTGTTCTGGTTTCTTAAACGTTTCTTTATTTCGCTCAGCTGCCGCTGCGAAAGTTAACCCCCGAAGAGCCGATGTTTGTCTCCGTGATGCTGTCTACTAATATCATTCTACGCTTTTTCTCACCGGGGTTTGATCCATTGTGGTGGAGTGTGGGCGCATGCTTCAGGTTTACTTATGCTGTGTGCTGAAATCAACGTTCTATGAGCTTGGTATCGAAATTTAAAGTGCGCAGTGACACAATGGCGCGCGAGTTTACAGCAAAATCTGTTTAGAGGACGCGCGTTCGATCTCTGCCGCGGCGGACGCATGTCGATGGAGGATAAATGCTAGAGGCTCATGTACTGTGCGATGTCAGTGCATGTTAAAGAACCTCAGGTGGTTTAAATTATCCGGAGCCCTCCACTACGGCGTCCCTCATAGCCTGAGTCGCTTTGGGACGTTAAACTCCGCAAACCTAACTTAACCTGTTATTCGGTTCAAGCCCTCCAAGCACTGACGGCCACTGACGGCCACTGCCCGGTCACATGACCGTCAAGTGCTGGTCACATGTCATAAAGGGAACAGCTACACCCGCGTGACCATATACCCGTTGCGCTTGTTACAGCACAGCTTGGAAAAGCGTAGGGCTTAGGCTTTTCCCACCTCCGTTGCTCAGTGGTTAGCGTACTCGTGTGCAGAGCACGGGGCGCGGGTTCAATCTCGGCCGTGGCGATGTAAGCGAAAGGTAAAGGGCGACCGTGTGCTGTGCGATGTCTGTGCACGTTATAGATCCCAAGGGGGTCGAATTATTCCGGAGGAGGAATACTGGGGACGCCCTTGGTAGCGGTCATACGATAATTAAAATAACAATATGCAATGACAGACATCGTGGAAAAATCAAACCAGCTAAACTAACAAACTGGGATGCGTTCAGGCAATACCATAATCATATATAATCCTTTTATACTGGATACAGGAACTAAAGAACAACATAGCAAAATTCACCAAAGAAATGCAGCTAACTACACGGCACCCACTGTATATAGACATTTCAATTATGGGAGTCAAGCAATCAACTACAGGAAATATGGAATAGACAAAAACACAACTGGAAGTTAAGGCTACACATAGCTAACCTGAGAGATGAGAGAAATACGCTGCAGAGCTCTGTCTACGAAACTGGGATAGAATATGTGGCGATTTCAAGGAAAGCTGGACCAGACCAAAACTTGGGGAATACTCGAGTTACTAATTAATCCAATAAAAAAAGTGGGGAGCAGCGCAAATATGTGATGAAATTAATACACCAGCATCCTGGCACGAAAGGGGAGCCTATTGCAAGACATAGAATCAAGATTCATAGGTACTCCGGACAATCTAGGATAACCATGTTAACAAGTGCAGGCAAATGAGGGGCTAAACGACAGCATAACAGAATAGGTAAAGGAGGGAATGCAAACACATAGAGGAATTACCACACCGTGCAGCGACAGAACCGCAGATAATGCCTCGAAAAATCTAGATGAACGCTCAATAAAGGAATTAATGGTGTACTTCATTAAATGCGGAAGAAAGGAACAAATCCTGCCAGCATGGAAGGGAGTGAAATAACGCTCATACCTAAATGTTGAAGACACCTAAAAACAAAAAACTTCAAACCAATCTCACTCACGTCATGCATTACAAAGTTAATGGAGCATGTCATCTTCAACAGGTTGCAGAAATTTCTGGGGGATCACAACCTACTCCCGAGCACTGCGCTTGGACTCAGACCGCATCTTTCGATGCAAGGCATTCTACTATAACTTGAAGACGAAGTACTGACAAAAATAAATAGGCAAAAGTATATAAAAGCGCATTTTATACCATCAAGCATGACGCAATACTTAAAAACTCCTCAGGACATTTTTAAGTATCTTGCGTGTGCAGTTCGAAGCTTTCCGACAATTAAATTGTCAGGCACCATTATCGTCCACATACTTTCCTTGGTGATATTAGAGTGCCGGACAGTGCCAGTGACTGCGGAATCTTTATTTGACATTCTTTGTGAGCCTTTCCCCGCCTTCGCGCTGTATCTGGACGCTTCTGTGTTGCGTATAGTTGACGCTAAATCTACCAGGACTGGCGGTTCCTTCGGAGCAATCACGTAATATTTCTCAGAATAAGGAATGAGGAGGTCGCTCTCTATATAGCGGGTCGCTATTGAAGCCCACCTTTAACGGCAAATCCCGATTCGCCGAAAGGCAGGCGTTGGGTTCAACATATTGACAATCTGAGTTTTATAAATTTGGAAATTAATAATAATTTACTAACTCAGACTTGAAAAAGGACCAGTTGAAGTCATTGGACCGCAGATGATAAGCAGAGGTGAAATCATTGCAGCTATCTGCTGATTCTGAAGTAATCTCACGTCGCCGCTGATTGTTTCTGATAGGCGCTAAAGTATAAACATATAATGCTCTGTTCCTTTTCCCCGTAAACTACTGTACAAGGAGCCACATCATTCAAAACAAATATGGAAAGGAAAATTATTTCTCTCATCCTAAGCTTCCACAAACGACCAGTATTAATATCACAATAACATCGTTTAAAATGGTTGATGTTGATCACATCTGTGAATTTCGTTAGTTGCAAATAATGTGCTTGTCTGGAATGGTAATTAGTGATTTAATGGCACAACTTGCGTCTCTAAATGTCAGCACACGGCGCACTTATACTTTATAGAGCTTATTATAAACTTTACAGAGCTTATAGAGCTTATTATAAACTTATCCATGGGTCAAAATCTTCCCTACTTTATTATTTATTTATTATTTATTCAGTACTCAATCTGGGCCTTCTAGTTGGTTTTTTACACAAATCGGACTAGCTGCACAAAACGGACCAAATGCTGACTGTTGCTAACTGGCGACCTTCTGGTTTGTCAAATGCTAAGTGGCACTTACAATTTTTTGGTATTGGTTTTCAATGTGGGTGCATAATATGGAGCGTAATATAGAGCTTATTAATAGATATTTTTTATTCCTTTATAACTTTGTCGTTAAATGGTTATTGTACAGACACCAGAACGAAAGCGCCGGTCACACTCACATGCAAACTCTCCCCGCATTATTGCGAACGGTGGTGTTAGCCATTATGGTGACTCCACCTAATAGCCGGCCGCTATTATGTACAACACTTACCATGTCAGATCACGTAATTATATGGAGGAAGGAAATAATTAAGGAGGCTGTTACGTCACATTTTTTGAAGCTAGACGTCAAGCCTGTCCCTCCTGGGTGGCCGCTGTTTCAGCGCATTTGCGCATGTGCAGTAGACAGTGAAACAGACAGCGCTGCTGCGCCAAACCTTTACTATTGGCTGCGCCATCGGCCAAAAATTTCCAGTAGCCCTTGCTTCCGGCACATTTATTTGCTTGCTTCCGGCACACGTTACTTCCGGCACATTTTTTTTTTGTCGTGCAGCCGGGATAGCGAGGGCCTCTCCTTAGCTTTCCTTCCTCCTTGCGTAATTCGAACCCCGCGCTGCCATGATGGTATCGATTAACGTAAAAACGTGTAGACTTGAACCATGCGGCGTATTCGAGGAATTGCTCAGAAATGAAAAAAAAATCTCTTTGAATAGATTTCCATGCTCAACCAAGCGGCGCCTTCTTTTGTGCAAACATTCCATTTAAAAAACAAGCTTTGCTGGACAAAGCCTTGCCGGCAACCATGACGTCACTAGGACGGCACAGGGGGTGAGTAGCGCTACCTCTCTCCGTGCGCCCTACAGCCAAGGTCACTAGCCCTGAGTGTGCCAGGATATCTAATTAAAGGTGTTTTGTTAAGTTTAGTTACCTCCACTATTTCGCACGAAAAGCTGACGCAGCTGCTCAATACGCATTCCATGATGCTTTAACGTGAGAAGCTTGGCTAGTCGGTTCACTTTAAATAGTTTGAACAAGACGACCACGAAGGACTTAAGAAGACTTCTTTCATCTGGTGTTGTGGTATTGTTGGCTCTCTTTAACTCTGAGATAAGTATTAACCCGCGTCTTTCTCATGGAACACTTTTTGGGATTTTTTCCCTGCCCTCCAGCAGGACGAGCAGTAGACTCTACGGGTCTGGTTACTGTGTTTATTTATTCTCGCATTTATTTATTTGTTTACTGTCGTCTGTTTAGTTTATTCTCTCCGTGCGCCTCAAAGTTCTCAAAGCACGGTACACTCGACCAGTAATTGTACTAGTTTTTTCAAGAATGCATGAAGGTGCCATATATTATAGTGAATGTTCATTCTTTGCGCTGTTCAGCAACCACCAAATTGCTAATGTGACAAGCTCAAGATTGGGGCTAGATATTCTTGCGGTCGTTAATTTAAGCCCGTAACTTTGGGCTCAGATGCACGTTACCTCTACGGAGATAAGAACAGAACCTTCTTTCTGCATCGAGAAATGTAAATAACTACAGAACTACATGCATGCAGCTGGAGTTACAGCCAGCTCCAGCTGGGCATTGTTTGAAAATCCAAAATTTAGCTGTGATAAACGCTGTGCCCATTCTTGTCACGAACAATGAACCAGAACTGGTGCAAGAACCAACTGTTCTTTTCCCTTTTGGTAGACCTCTTTTTTCTTTACAGCATTGGTGACACCTTTAGCACTAAGTGACTTGATTGATTGATTGATTGATTGATTGATTGATTGATTGATTGATTGATTGATTGATTGATTGATTGATTGATTGATTGATTGATTGATTGATTGATTGATTGAAGAATGCACTGTTATGGAAAGCTGCAGGTGAGCTTGTTCGCTGTCTGTCGGGGCACAGCCCACGTTAGCAGACTGGGATTTGTCCGAATGCTGCTCCCAGCAACCGTACTCACCTCGTCGTCAGCAGGTACCAACTGCACGCGCACCTAGTAGTAATAACACTAGCAGCTACTCACTAGTTCTACGCACGACTAGCTTCTCTACTCCAAGCACCAACTACGAAGTAAAAAGCCAAATGAAAACAGCGAGTGCACACGAAAGGACGTTCAGCAAAACGAAATGGAAACAACGCACTACTGCTGCGCGGGGGGACACAAATCAGGTGCGCACACAAAAGGGTCAGCGCGGCTGCACCGCGGAAAAAAAAAAGACTCCGCAACGTTCCTTGCAGGCTGCCTCGGTCACGCGGCTGTTGAGCAGACACGTCACTGCATCGTTGTTCCGAAGAAGCGACCAGCGTTAGAGAGACAAAGTCTCTCTTTTTCTTATCAACAGGTGCATGGCTGTAGAGTCGACGGCAACAATACTACAAAAAAGGTTTTGTTTTCGGTACAAACCCGGGACCTCAACCCCCTCAACAAGGGGGGAAAAAGAGTGTTCAGAGAGAAAGTCACGTGACCAGCTGCACCTGTCTGTGAGTTGCAATACGCCGTGGAGACAGCTGGTGCTGTTCATAACGCTCTGCTTTACGACCACCTCACATAAGCACGCTCCCGTCCTTCTTTCTGGTGATTTGAACTTTCCCTCAACAACAAGGCCTTACTTCGCTTCCATCACATCGAAAGCAACTTTATGAACACGTATCGAACATTTTGGTCGAATATTAATCATTCTTCCAACACTCTCGATCGTGTGCTAGCGATTTACCCCGTCAACGTCTCGCCGCTTCTTCATTCTCAGTGATCAATCCATCATTAAATCGGCGTTTTCTGTCCTGCTTTCTTGCACCCCCCCCCCCCCCCCCGGCCCTAAAAAAATTAAAAACGTTGACCATGTGCAATAAAAGAAACAACGTAGCCTGTGCAGTTTTCGTCTCTTTTTAAAAACTTTCGATTCCAACTAACCGGTCTCTTCACTTTTGAGAAGTAAAATGCACGAGATAATGGTAATAGTCCGACTTTTAGGGGAATCCCCCAATGTGGAGTAAATCTGTAATAAGGGAGCAAATCGCTCATTGGCACCCACCCAAACGTAGCCATATTGCTCCGAAGGAAAGCTATACAGCTTCCACAGAAACTTCGTAGCTAAAGAAAAATTAGTCCTTAGCCGTCCCGGTTAGCTAAGTTGGTAGAGCGACTGCTCCGGTAAAGCGGTGGTCCCGGGGGTGAACCCGGGACCAGGACGAATTTTTCTTTAACTGCGAAGTTTATGAGAAAGCTGTATAGATTTCCTTTGTAACCGTATTGCTGCGCTTCGGTGGATGCCACTGAGTAATTAGCTCTCTTATTAGAAATAATGGTAACCACACTCCTACTATCACAGTCTCCGAAAAATCATCGTCAATATGGCTTAACAAGCCGCAGAAGCGTCTCAGTAAGAAAGATAAAACGCTTTTTAGCCCCGCTAAGTACTTCAACAACATATGCGCACGGTCTAAGTATTATCGCGCATTAAAATCTTTCCTGTCACTAGCAAACAAAACCAAACGCTCTTTCTTCGCATCAGTTTTTGTCTAGTTCCGTTCCAGCCATCATAAAGTTCGAAAAAATATTAACCCTCCAGGCTTCCAGGTCTCTAAAAGTACATGAGCAGAACAACCTTATTCCCAAGCGTGACGTTAGTTAGGCTTTTAATAACTGTGTTAGCTTAGTTTTCAGTAGAGGACCAGGGAGCGAATTGCCAGAAACTCCAGCTCGATCGCCCAGTTATGGCAGACATTACAAGTGATGAAAATGTTATTATGAAACTAAGTCACTGAAACTTAGATCATCATCACGGGTTCCTGGCTTGAATTAAAAAAAAATACTCCAAATGTTAAGAGTACTATGAACGCCATCTTGTGTTATCTCTTCCAACAGTCCTTGTCATGTGGTGTGCTGCCATGAGACTGGAAAGTTAGTAATATTTCAAGCGCCAAAAAGATTCCTCACTTTGTGTAAAAACGAGTGCCTCATTTCTCTCACGAGCCTCCGGTCGAAACAAATGGAACATGTCGCTTATCCTCTGCCGCCTACTGTTCCGGCTTACTGAAAAAGGAACTCAACTTTCTTAGCAGCACCTTGCAACGATCCCAAGAAGGGTAGGGTTCGTTTTCTGAACCAAGTGTCGTGTGCGCCTGCTCTCCGAATTGTAGGCTTTTTATTTGTCGAAGTAAAATTCCAGTCGAGATTTATAATACTAATAATAATAATAATTGGTTTTTCTGGAAAGGGAATGGCGCAGTATCTGTCTCATACATCGTTGGACACCTGAACCGCGCCGTAAGGGAAAGGATAAAGGAGGGAGTGAAAGAAGAAAGGAAGAGAGAGGTGCCGTAGTGGAGGGCTACGAAATAATTTCGACCACCTCGGGATCTTTAACTTGCACTGACATCGCACAGCACACGGGCGCCTTAGCGTTTTTCCTCCATAAAAACGCAGCCGCCGCGGTCGGGATCGAACCCGGGATCTCCGGATCAGTAGTCGAGCGCCCTAACCACTGAGCCACCGCGGCGGGTCAGTCGAAATTTAGCGTGTGTCGGTTTCTCTTCTGTTGTAGCCGTGTGAAGCACTAAGTATTTTCTTGAGCTGCTTCTTCCTTGCTGCCAAAAAAAACCGAAACCGCACTAACGGACAAGACTACGGTCATAGTATTTGTATTTTTTGTATTTTATATAATTTTCGGTTTAATTTTAGGAACGCGGATGACAACTCCATTCCAGTTTTTCTTGGTAAAAATTGATTATGGGTACCATTTTGAAAATTTTCATCTTCGTAGGCAACAAAACGACGTAGTTACTGCTGATAAAATCAGTTTTGAAAATTCTCTCCTCATTAGAATGAAACTTGCGACGTCAGCACCGATAAAGGACTCCGTGATCCCCGATTCGGTGTAAGTGGCGATATAGAATGGCCTTTGGGACCCGCGCTTAGAAACTCTCTAGGCGTCTTCACATTTTGCTTGGGAAATCGGCAGATGCTCCAGGTACATGTGCTACATTTTTAACAATTTTTTCTGGCTTATGAAACCTCAAATTTCTCTGAGAATAGCCCCTGTGCTAGAGCGCAGTAGTCATCGATACAGCCCAACTTCAGTTTGCCGTCATCTCCCGATAATGGGAGAAAAGTGTATTTTAACGTCTTTTTTTATTGTGCGAGAAACTTTAGAAGAAAGGACAGTAAGAACAATGTATTAACGTAGGGTGTAAACAAAAAAGTAACACTGTCGTAACGTTTCGGCGCTAAATGGGGTATTCTTGTTGCTGCTGGTGTGGTTGTTCAGTCCTTAAGTCGCGTTCGACTCTTTGTGATCCTATGTACCACAGCACACCAGGCCTTCCTATTCTCCTTTGTCTCACGGAGTTCACAAAATTTCATTTTCATTGCACCATTGATGCCATGTAGCCATCTCACCCACTGCCGTTCCTTTCTCCTTGTGCCATCAATCCTTCCCAGTATCAAAGGTTTTTACAACGACTTCTATCTTCGCATTAGGCGCTCAAAGTACTGGAGCTTTAACTTCAGGATTTGGTTTTCCAGAGAACAGTCAGGGTTGATTGCCGCTAGTACTGATTTGACTTTCTTGCAGTCCAAGGAACTCCGAAGAGCCTTCTCCAGCGCCACACATCAAAAGCATCAGTTCTTCAGCGCTCAGCCCTTTTATGGTCCAACTCTCTCAGCATGGGTTCAAATTGAGCTTAAGGACGCTATAGAATTTTATCCTGGATATATGTCTATTTTTGGGGTCAGAATTCGTTTTAGTTTCGCCTATAGTTTCGCCTTCAGATTTGCCAAGGTTTCGGTAAGATGGACTGAAACAGCCGAGGTTTTATTTCATGCTTTATAAATGTGTACGCAGAGAAAGTTGACTGTTGAAAAACAACTGTGCGCTTAAGAGGTAGACTTGAGAGAGAACAAACACGATACGCCTTGTGTGTCGTGTTGTTCTCCCTCCGTCTTCGTCTCTTAAGCACACAGTTCTTTTTCAAATATGAACCAACTAGCTCGTCAAAAATTGTTACTCAAAGTTGACCGTTTTGTTCTACAGTGATGTATTTCGAGTGTTATGAGATTTTTATCTCCATCTCCTTTGTTTTTCTGTCCTTGCTTTCTTGGTCATGCTATCTTGTTTCTTCATTTGATTTGACCTACTCCTGATCAACCTGAAGAACGTTCACGGGATCAATAAATACATAAATAAAATATGGACAACAGGCTAACCGATTTTAGGCAAATTTAAGCCGGTCAGGCAGTCTGAAGAAGATCACTAAATCTCGTGGTTAAATGAAATCTTTCACATCACAAACACATCTGTGATTTCGCACAATACCGTCGTGCCCACCGCCAGCGACGAAGCAGGGAGGTTCACGCGACACCTTCATCGTAGCACCTTCTGCCGGATGTATCTTAAAAGGGTGTGCAGAGAAACACCGTGCAAAGAAAACATCTCCAAGGTGCGCGCTCCATTCAACAGGTGGCGCCAGCCGTTCCAGTGCCTCGCCAGCAGCGGCGGCGGCCGAGACCCCGTCAATTTTTTTTTTTTCCCCGCAGGGTAGGGACAGCCGCCACGCGAACGATTTTGCGTGGCGACCGGTCCTTCACCTTTGCCGGCGCCTCCGCCTCCACCACCGCGCCTCCGCCACAGCACGCCAGTAGAGCTATGAACATCTAGCTCTCCAAACAGCCAAAGCTCTAGTGCTAACCAAATGTAACTAAACCGATATTTAGATATTCGCAGCAAACTCTAGCGGTACTCAGTCCGAAATGCTTCCAAAGTTAGCCAGCCACTTGCACTCACTAGCTCCGTGTCGTCACTAGGTCCATACCGCCGCGGTGGTTCAGTGGTTAGGGCACTCGGCTACTGAGCCACTGTGGCGGTATGGACCTAGTGATGACACGGAGCTAGTGAGTGCAAATGGCTGGCTAACATTGGAAGCATTTCGGACTGACTGAGCCAGAGTACCCGGGTTTGAACCCGATCGCGGCGGCCGCGTTTCGATGGAGGCGAAACGCAAAAGGCACTCGTGTGCTGTGCGGTGTCAGTGAACGTTAAAGATCCCCAAGTGGTCGAAATCATTTAGGAGCTCTCCACTACGGCGCCTCTTTCTCTCTTCTTTCACTCCGACCTTCCTCCTTTCCCTTACTGCCTTACTGCGCCGTTCAGGTGTTCCCTTGGATGTGAAGCAATTAATGCGCCATTTCGTTCCTTCAAAAACCCAACTTTTTAATTTTTTTCACCAGGTCCGTAGCCTGTTCGAAGGAATTCGAACATTTGAAAGTTGGGCAGAGGTGACCAGTGTGCGTTTTGTCTTCTCGGAAATCTTGACAGTTATAATTTAGCTTTCGAACCTTTTGTTTCATCACATCTGATTCTAATTCCATTTCGCTCGCAGCGCCGTTCTTATGAAATGGTAACTGCGTAACCTGTTATCACTCACATGGATAAGAATTGCGGCTGGTTGGTGCATGCATTTTAAAGGTGAATAAACTCAGCCTTAAACATGAGACAGAAGAGTATCGAGATTGGTGCCAATGTTTACATTTTTATCCTATGTTAATCGCGGCTGCTTAACCGTTTTTCCGATTGTCGGCAGTTTTCGTCGAACATTAGTAATAGAAGGTGATTATAAAGGTTCCATGAAAGAGCAGCACACGACAAAACGGCATGCGTAAGAACAGCGAACAAAAAACAGCACACGACAAAATAGCACCGGGAAAAAACTGCTGTTTTGTCGTCGTGCTGTTTTCTCCTGCGCCCTTCTGTCGTGCTGTTCTTTCGCTGTACCGTTTTGTCCGGCGCCCTGTTTTGACGCGTGCCATTTTTTTCTGTGCTGTTTTGTCGCCATGCTGTTTTTTCCTGTGCTATTTGTTGCAGTGCCGTTTTTCGCCAGTGCTGTTTTGTCGCTGTGCGGTATTTTATGCACTGTTTTGACGCATGCTGTTTTGATGTGTGTTGTTTTTCTTGTCCCTGAATCTAAAGCCGGAACGGGAATGAAAAAAAAAAGCAGCATTCTGGGTCCGATTTGCACTGGCGCATAGTTTCCCATCCTATTAAAAGCATTTGTGACATGTAACTGCGGGCGTGAACTGCTTTCGTGAGAAATGACGTGGCCGCGCCGAAAATCGCTGGAGCTACATAGACAGCACTACACCCTGTAGGTAGTCGCATTGAAGAAACTCTGCGGTAGTTTAATGGCGGTCGTAGTCACCTGGGAAAAGCACAGGTGGCGACACTTAACACACGATCACAAAAAGAAGGGCATCACTCACATCAACTGTCCTTCATGTACGGTACTATATGCCTCCACGTGCTCAGGCGACGGTAGTGGAACAACTGGTTGAGGGTGCTATACGATTCGAAAGGCACTCGTCTGCTTTACTCTCGTTTGTGTTACTTCGAGCTACGTTCACGTGGCTTACAAAAACAGAACGAGGCAATTGGAAACTAGAAGGCGAATCACCGCTTAACATTATAAACGTACATCACAAGACTTCAACAATCTGAGGTTCCTTGGGCTGGCCAATTATAAATCTAGCAAAGGAACACACTAGCTCCCTAGGATCAGGAAACAAGCAGTGACTTCCTTACACTTTATCAAACAATTTTGCCTAGGTGAGAAGGAACTCTAACAGAGATGGCCAGGCGGCTTGTGCGTTCGATGCTTCTACCCCGGATACTATATCAGGCTCACTTTCATCGATTGGTGAAACGACACTGGGCGGCGCCGGAAACAATAAATAGAAACGTAATGTGCATCCTTCCAAAGCCGGAACGGCCTTGCCAAAGCCGAAACTCATCCCGATTCTCCTGCACATGAGCAGATGAACACATGGCCCCGCGGTGGCTCAGCGGTTACGGCGCTCGGCTGCTGACCCGAAAGACGTGGGCTCGATCCCGGCCACGGCGGTAGAATTCTAGAGGCCTGTGTGCTATGAGAAGTCAGTGCACGTTAAAGAACCCCAGGTGGTCGAAATTTCCGGAGCTCTTCACTACGATTTCCCGCACAGCCTGAGTCGCTTTGGGACGTTAAACCACCATAAACCAGCTGAACACACTGACTGAGCTGATTGAGCAGTGAGAGGCAACAAGACATGTGAAGATAAACTTCGCTCTGCCCGTATAACTAAAATATAGAGTAAGATGATAGTACAACCATAAAAAAACGACAAACATTTCTCTGTACGCACACACGACTATAGCGACGAACAAGATGTCCAAACTGGGCCTTAAAGACAAGCCAACAACTTGAACTCTGGTTGCTATATGTCCAAGAAAGTGTATAACATATATAGACGCGTTGGTCATGGAAACGAGACGAACAACAGCAACTACAAGCCCGACACGCTGTGCTAAGCACATTCCCTGAATACGTATCGTACCAACAGCTGCTGACCCACTTGTCGTGGAGGTCTAGGCTGTCCCCGATGCTACAGAGGCCATAAAGAATATAGTAT
Organism: Amblyomma americanum; assembly: GCF_052857255.1. NCBI lineage: Eukaryota > Metazoa > Arthropoda > Arachnida > Ixodida > Ixodidae > Amblyomma > Amblyomma americanum. The sequence continues at coordinate 17,564,604 of NC_135507.1, read as the reverse complement.
CTATGATACGAGATCATATTTGCACAAACTCCTTAGCGGCCATAAAAGATCTCGGAATAGCGACAAAGACACCAAGTACAACTCAGGATATATATGTTGACAATAGGAAATTAACCAAACGCATCCAGATACGTTGGACTCGAGATGCTCAGAACCCTGACCAGGTAAAAGCAGACGCTTTTACACTAAAGGTCCCCAACGCTAAAGCAAGCCCTGTCAGCCTCCCTCACGTCCAAAAATTCTGGACAAAAGCATTCTTGAACAGAAAATAGTTTATGAACGGGGTTTTTCATATACTGTAAGATTTCACTGTGACAATCAATATATCCGCAGATCTCCCGTTGGCAGCCATCCATTTTTTTTCCTATCAACCTTCTTGCTATCATCAAAAGTGTTCTCCATTGGTTTTCTATGGCAGTTTTAATTGGTCGATGCGCGAGCAATGGAAAAACTTTGACAGATTTTGCTACTCATCGGAATAATGGACCATTACCTTCAATATTTTCATAACACTACCTTGCAATTTTCTCATAGTCAAAATTTTTGTTCAAGAGTGTTGGACATGACTCATTCTAGCAAGTTCCCTAATTAAACCGTGCACTTTCTCTCTCCGTCATAACGTTTTTGTAGGAGACGTTCCGTAGAAGGATACGGTCTAAGGATAGACAGGGATGGTTGTGACCACGCATTTAGTCCCAAAGAAACCAACATTATTTCCGTACTGTCTAGTTTACATTGCACAAGGCACCTCGCGAAATTTTGCAGACAAAGACATCTTTCACAGAAGGTAACACCTTTCATAGAAGATAAATTCACTATGGAGCGTCTGGTAAATGGTTCGTGCCGTGCGCACTAATTCGCTATTCGCAGGTAACGCCGTTTCTTGGAACCTGTTAAACATCAAACGATTGTACATTTAGTTTAGATATCACAGTTTCACAGAGAGCACTGCATTCCCACATCACTTATTAATTTTATTGGTGGCTTTATCAACGTGTGAATGCTTAAATATTTGTGGCTTCAACAGGGTGTTGCAAAGGTAGTCCCCAGTGCAATGACACGCGGAATACGCGGTATACAGGTTGTGCTGAAGTTGAGTACACGAAACACACGACATTATTACAGACGATATATGTACGCAAGGTTTCGCACTTAAAATATGACGATAACAGGGTCAGTGTCGGTGCAAAGATTGCGTGTATTGAACCTGTCGGGTGCCCAGTAGACGGTCGAAGGGTAGGGGGTGCACTGTCACTGCGCATGCGCACTAAATACCCGGCCAGTACGATGCACTGAAACTCTCCAATAGAGAGTTTTGTTATAGCGGAGACGCATAGCGCAGAAGTACAAAAGGATTACCGCATACTTGCTGCCTAACCCGCCGCGGTGGCTCAGTGGTTAGGGCGCTCGACTACTGATCCGGAGTTCCCGGGTTCGAACACGACCGCGGCGGCTGCGTTTTTATGGAGGAAAAACGCTAAGGCGCCCGTGTGCTGTGCGATGTCAGTGCGCGTTAAAGATCCCCAGGTGGTCGAAATTATTCCGGAGCCCTCCACTACGGCACCTCTCTCTTCCTTTCTTCTTTCACTCCCTCCTTTACCCTTCCCTTACGGCGCGGTTCAGGTGTCCAACGATATATGAGACAGATACTGCGCCATTTCCTTTCCCCCAAACAAACCAACCATACTTGCTGCCCATTATCAGTGATTAGGTGCGTGATCGCGTAACTGCCTGCGCCATTCCGTGGGTGAAGTAGACATGCTATTGCTGGTCGCTAATGTCTGCCATGCTGAAACTCTTTTGTTTACGCCTTTGTCGTGTGCGGTAACCTCACACAAACGGTAACACGTAGTTTCGAAGTATCTCCCGTGCCGCATCGCACTGTTGCAGGCGAGCTCATTATGTTTCGCTCCGAGCCGCGATGTCACGACAAGCGACCGACGCCATTGGCTGGAGAGCCTCCTTTGATAGGCATTTTCCCCTTCGTTCTTGAGTTGTGCTTCGCTAGCTTCCGCTTGCGCCTAGTACCAAACATTCATAGTTGCAATTAACTTATTAACGTAGCGAGATACGTCTCGTCGAAACAATTAAATCCGCATATAGTATTTAGCATCGGCGTTATTAATAATAATTGGTTTTTGGGGAAAGGAAATGGCGCAGTATCTGTCTCGTATATCGTTGGACACCTGAGCCGCGCCGTAAGGGAAGGGATAAAGGAGCGAGTGAAAGAAGAAAGGGAGAAAGAGGTGCCGTAGTGGAGGGCTCCGGAAATAATTTCGACCACCTGGGGATCTGAAACGTGCACTGACATCGCACAAAACACGTGCGCCTTAGCGTTTTTCCTCCATAGAAACGGAGCCGCCGCAACAACGCTTCTGAATTAATTGTTTTTTTGTGTGTGGAAAGGAAATGGCGCAGTATCTGTCTCATATATCGTTGGACACCTGAGTCGTGCCGTAAGGGAAGGGATAAAGGAGGGAGTGAAAGAAGAAAGGAAGAAAGAGGTGCCGTAGTGGAAGGCTCCGGAAATAATTTCGACCACCTGGGGATCATTAACGTGTACCGACATCGCACAGCACACGGGCGCCTTAGCGTTTTTCCTCCATAAAAACGGAGCCGCCGCAACAACGCTTCTGAAACCGGATCCACATTTTCGGCTAAGCGTAGCCAAGTCAAGTACGAAGTCACACTTGCCGGCATTCCCTTTGGGGATGAAGCAGTCCTCGAGGAACTCGAGAAGAAGAAGAAGGTAGCACCTCCTTTCCGTCGGAGTAGTTTCGAGAAACCATGTCCACAAACACTCGATTCGTGTGCATTCCCGCGTTTTCAATTTTGCAGCGTCTCCAGCAAGAGCGCCAGCGAAGGACAAGGACAGGGTTGCCACTGCGGCGCGAACCGCGAAGCGTCGTCCTTCTCGCGAGCGACCTTTCGCGCGCTCCCGCGCCTCCCACGCCTGCGGCGACGGGAAATGTCAGACGACCACCGCTGCGTTCGCTGCCCCGCCCGGCATCTGTGGCCGAGTGCGACGGAGCCGTGCCTTACTCCCTACGCGGGGGCGGGGCCGGCTTCCACACGGCACACTGCGCTTCCGACGTGCGGCAGAGAAGGCCTTTAGTCGTCCTCTGTTTATATCCAATCGTTTCTTTCTTACGCCTTTCTCTCAGTGAATGGTAAACTTTCGTCTTGCCACCGCTTGATTGGAGCAGGGATACGACAGGGGACATTTTGCTCTGCATCTTGGTAATAAATAAATAAATAAATGGTTTTGGGGGAAAGGAAATGCGCAGTATCTGTCTCATATATCATTGGACACCTGAACCGCGCCGTAAGGCAAGGGTAAAGGAGGGAGTGAAAGAAGAAAGGAAGAGAGAGGTGCCGTAGTGGAGGGCTCCGGAATAATTTCGACCACCTGGGGATTTTTAACGTGCACTGACATCGCACAGCACACGGGCGCCTTAGCGTTTTTCCTCCATAAAAACGCAGCCGCCACGGTCGGGTTCGAACCCGGGAACTCCGGATCAGTAGTCGAGCGCCCTAGCCACTGAGCCACCGCGGCGGGGCAAACCACATCCAACATTTCTGGACGAAAGCATATTTGAAGGAGAATGCGTTTATAAACGCAATTTTGTTTGCATATATTGTAAGATTTCACTATAACGATCAATTTATCCGCAAATCTCCCGTCGGAATGCTTGAATTTTTTGCCATTAACGTTTTTGCTGTCGTCGAAAGCGATCCCCGTTGCTTTTTTATGGTAGTCTTTGATGTTCGTTGCGAGCGATAGAAAAACTTTAAAAGAATGACTTTGCTGGACTTCCGAAAAGTGGACCATTAAGTTCGACATTTCAGTAGCAGTACGTTACAATTTTCCAGTATTCATAATTTTTGTGCAAGAATGTTGGACATGGTGCGCTACAACAGAACGAATTGGATAGCAAGAAACAGGCTTGAACAAACGTTGTGCTTCGTTCGTGCAAGTTTTTCCTTTCTCGTTCAGTTGCGACATGGAGTAACCTTGATTGGAGTTGCCTTTAAAAGACTGAGGACGAATGAAAGTCGGCACGTATCTATATGGTATCGCGTTCGAACCACAAAGAGACTACTCTCACCGAAAACAGAGCTTGTATAATAAGCATAGAAAAACAGGTGCCGTCATCACCTGCCGATTCTGCAAGTAAAATACGCGTATCGGCATTCTTTGGAGCAGATCTCAGACTCTACGTTACAGCGCCATTCACTTCAAGACGCCGAAAAATAATAATAGTAATAATGATTGGTTTTAGGGGAAAGGAAATGGCGCAGTATCTGTCTCATATATCGGCGGACACCTGAACCGCGCCGTAAGGGAAGGGATAAAGGAGGGAGTGAAAGAAAGGAAGAAAGAGGTGCCGTAGTGAAAGGCTCCGGAATAATTTCGACCACCTCGTGAGCTTTAACGTGCACTGACATCGCACAGCACACGGGCGCCTTAAAGTTTTGCCTCCATAAAAACACAGCCGCCGCGGTCGGGTTCGAACCCGGGTACTCCTGATCAGTAGCCGAGCGCCCTAACCACTGAGCCACCGCGGTGGGTTCCAGAAAAATTGCAAAAATTCCAAAATCTTCCCGCCAACCCATTCAAAATATTGACGCCATTACCGAAAAGGAGCGCGACCACGGTGGCCGCGTTCTGATGGAAGCGAAACGCAAAAAGGCGCCCATGTGCTTTGCGATGAAAGTGCTTGTTAAAGATCCCCAGATGCTCCACTACGGTACGGCACCTTTCTTCATTTCTTCTTTGACTCCCTCATTTATCCCTTCCCTTACGGCATGGTTCAGGTGTCCGTCGAGATGTGAGGCAGATACTGCGGCATTTCCTTTCCCCAGAAAACCCATTTTGTCGAAAAATTGCAAAATTAGTTTTCTGAGGAAAGTAAATGCCGCAGTATCTGCCTCACATCTCGGCGGACACCTGAACCACGCCGTAAGGGAAGTTATGAATGAGGGAGTGAAAGAAGAAATGAAGAAAGAGGTGCCGTACCTTAGTGAAGGATCTGGGGATCTTTACAAGCACTTTCATCGCAAAGCACATGGGCGCCTTTTTGCGTTTCGCTCCATCGAAACGCGGCCGCCACGGTCACGCTCCTTTTCGGTAATGGCGTCAATATTTTGAATGGGTTGGCGGGAAGATTTTGAAGCGATCGCTACACTACGCCACCTTTACGAGCCTTCAGTGTCGCCACCTCTGGTCACGTGGTTGGTCACGTGACCAGCCATGTGGTTGGTCACGTGACCAGCCATGTGGTTGGTCACGTGGTGCGGAGCATCTGCTGCTGCCGGCGAAACCGAGCTGCAACAGCTGTGTGCATGCGCCGTGTCAAGTGGGACGAAGATGAAGAAGGAACGCCCAGCGAAGTAGCGGCGAAAGACTGAGGTTTATTATTATTATTATTATTATTATTATTATTATTATTATTATTATTATTATTATTATTATTATTATTATTATTATTACTAATTTTGAAATCAAAACTTTCATCCATTTTCTCTTCATGAGGGATAATTCTCCGGTCTCCGGTGTTGCTTTCTCGCGTGCTGTTCATTTTGATTACCTGAGTATAGGTGAATAGTCAGCCAATTCTTGGCCGATCCACCAGTGTGGGTATGTGCCATCTTTTGATAGGCTAGCAACAACAAGGACTGACTTTGCAGTTCGACTGAGCGAGTTCCACTCGGCCAGATGCAGCTATCGCGTCCCTCCAGGTTTAGCCAGAGCTAAACCACAGTCATTTTTTTTAAATTCATTTTTCTCGGCGATGAATACGTCTTAAGTTACCAGACAAACTTCATAACAGTCAGAAAGAGCAAATGAATCCATTTTTACTGGGAAAGATGAATGGGCGGAGTTTTGCTCGCGGTCCCTTTAACGCAGGATGCATTTAAGAGATTCTCATTGGCGTTTAATGTCCACAGTTACACTGGTCATAGGATTTTCGAACAGTATTCGCAACCTGAACGTTCATAATCAGTTGAAAAGCAGCAGCTAGTTTGTCTAAGTGGTATCTCCGTGAACTTCACTCCGCTCCCTATCTGAGTATGCATTTTGTAAGTCGCTAATTCCACATGAATAATTCGAATCGATTGCTGGGAAAGCTCTTATACGAAGCCCTCCGCCGTGGATGGAGAATTCGAGCCGTTAAGGTCCGGTCGCTTGACCGGTCACGTGAGAGCCCGTTGTGGTAGTCAAGGTTGTCAGAAAGCCTGCAGCTCTTGCACTTTGCTGTTGTTATTAGGCGTTGTAGCACCCTTCCTGCGCAGGTGGTTCACGCACTCTGTCGCGCTCCTACAAGCCGTGGTGCACTTGCACGCTCGGCATTACCAGGAAATCGGGACTAGCGCTTCTAGTTCGGTCAGCTGCCACCACATGGCGCATGGCTTTGAATATTAGAAAATAACGTATTGGCATCATCAGGGACATAAGAAAAACGGGAATGATGATAGAGTGGCTGCATAACTGAACATGGTATGCCGCTAGGCCTAGCGGAACCGGTTGGGAGCTGTCCTCAATTGGAACAGACGCTCTTAGTGACGACCCCCTCCCCCTCTTCCCCTCCTGATTTGGTTCGGAAAACTTTCACGTTCATGCTCACGGGCCTTTAAAAACAGTGCGAAAAATTCCAAGACGAACAAGGAACCCTTATCCGGAACTCATTTTATTACGCTCTAAAAAGAAAGGAGTAAGAAAGCGAGTAAGCGATCCTCCAGTGCACTCTCTTTTATAAACAGGAGCACGCTAGAGGACTGCAGCTTACCCCCTTTTTATTCCCATATAGGCGTATTTGTGTTTAGAGTGTATGTGTTCCTTTGTTTGGCCTGTCCTCCTCTCTCTGTTTTCAAAGATCTAAGTTCAGTAGAACCGTATGTTGGCATAAAAGCATGTAACCCTGAGCTGGAAGAAACAAAACCATCGTCCGTGACTAGTTTAGGCACGCCTAGCTTGAAAATAGCGCCACAGATGTGGTCAGAGCTCCAGGCGTACTCGAAAAATAAGGAAACAAAAGAAAGCCAGGCGATGGAAAGATTTCCCCGCTCAAGGTGCACGCAATTCCCAAAACAAACAAAGCTCTACCTGTCTTGTTTATGTTTTTATGCGTTGTTTTTTTTTCATTCTAACCCGAGTGTTGCCGGATCCTGTCGCCACGCGGTGCGCAAGTGAGCCTCTCATTCTCCGAAAGCAAAACGCAAGCGAGCGAGACGCGAACCAATCTGGTTTTCATCGTTTCTCAACCATGGCGTGTCCTCATCGTTGCAAGCTGTGTGCAAACAAACTCCCTTCTTCCCTGCGATGCCGGTCCGCGTCGGGCGTTTGCACCTCGGACGTCCGTTTCCACGTGACCTGTGTTTATTTCCCGGTTTAGTTTTGCACGTCATCGTCGTCGACATTCGTTTCGCGCATTCCGTGGCCGCATTTTTCGGTCCCGACAAGGAGCACGGCGATCGCGCCGTCTGTCGCCCTGAGATGCAAGTGCGTGCACATTTCGGGACGCTCCGGAAGTGGGTGGATCGTAAAAGACTGTAGTGTACCAGTCTGACACATGGATGACAATTCTGCTCTGAAGCGGAGACCGCCTACAACTGTGGCATCTTAGTGATCGCCTGAGAAGAGCTAAGACCCCCTGTGCTTGAAATTCGTCTGCGCTGAAGCAGCCGTCTTTAGGCCCGTTGCACGTCGTCAAAAATTGTAGAGGACACTGAAGCTCCGCCTTTAGGATATGAAGTGATAGCGTTAAAGGGTTTATGCTCACATATGCAGAATTCGTCATTTTCTACTTATCCGAGAAAAATCCCTAGCGAAGCGATCTACGACGCAGGTGAGCCTCCTTGATCACTTACTGGGGGCATGTAACCTTGTAGCGCTCATAAATCTCTCGCAGTCCTCATACCACTCCTGGCGCAGTCAGGTGCAGCCAGCGGTGGGGCTTGTGCGACCCAGGTTGTTCATCCCTAGCAACCTCTAGTGGCTAATATAATTTAACTGCCACCTGCCATGGTGCGCAGTGCTCACAATCCGGTGGGAAGGTTGTAATGGCGCCACAAGGTTACGTGATCGAGGCGGTTCACCTGTCCCCTTTGGTTGCGGCTCTGGTTATTTTTCGTGGATTTTTCGCTATAGTCAAGGACGCCAACAAAGACTTCTGATTTTCTGCGACACAAGCTCTTTAATGCGATTGCGTTAAAAAGGCGAAATGAGCCTTGTCATTCTTCGCTCACAAAATGTGATACCCCAATTTCATTTTGACTACTTGAGTTTTCACCTTCCAATAAACATTACAAAATACCGGATGATCATGCATCAGATGCGACCATTCTGCGAAAGCATTTGGATTTACCCCCAATGATTACTTTGACTAAGATCGAAATTGTAAGTTACCGCTGGTACTGCCCTTGCAATTCTTCTGCCGGCGATTGCTCCACCGTGGTCACACTAAGATGTTAATTAAGATCAGAAGTTTTAGGCACATAACTGTAGCCTGGCAGATCTGCGTCACCACGCACACAATACCCCACAGTATAGCCTTCAAGTGCTGCTGTCACAATCTGGAGTCCAGATCAGAGTCTCGAATGAATTTTAGAAGAAGGCAGGAAGCCTCCGTCCTGCATGACCTGCTTCCCCGAGAGTAAACAATGGCGAAGCGTGGCGCTTCTGCCCTCTTGGGGGAACCTCTCCGCGTTGCGATCTGGGCAGCGCATAAGATAAAACGTCTATACGACCGCACGCACCACATGATGAACACAACGGAGATGATGCCAGGCCCGTCTTACGAATCCACACTGGGGGCATGAGCAGAGCCCGTGCGAATGCGGTGTAGCAAACTGGGTTCCATGTTTTAAATGGATGTTTTTATAATTCGAGGCTTCACGCACGCGGCAGAAGATTTCTGGAGGTGAAGGTAGGCGTAAGAGTGCGGTTGCGTGGTTGGGTGGCTTGGTGGATGGGCAGGGAATGGCACTTCTCAAGTGAATCGACGGTGGCGGTGGGCAGGTGGCTGATGGGTGGTGCTTCTGAAGCGTGAGGGCTTCACGCTGCGATGCTACAGAATGACAGACGCCTGCATTTTCGCATTGTGACAGTGGTACAGTGGGACATTGTGGCACTGGGCAGTGGACTACTTTGGCAGTACGAGCGCTAGAAAATGTCTCAAACTGTAAATTTTATTAATTGATGAATGAACTGAAAGTATTCTCGATGGGTGTTGCCGATGAGAACGGTGGCTATTAATATCAGAGAAGATGAAAGCTTCATAAGCACTGAAACTATCGTTATTCGATCAGTCAACAAACTTCAACACAGCATTTTGATAAGGTGTCCGCGGATAGCTCAACATCACACAGCTCATAACCAAAATACACGACGCGTACTCCGTAACTTTCGACCACCGGGAAGTAATTGCATACTAACTAAAAGGTTCCACATAAAAGGCGTAGAAGGACACGGGCATTTGGAGATGTCAGACAAGATCTTCACGTGCCCACATCTTTCTGCGCGCTTTATATAAGCCATGGCTTACCAATTCTCCTACGTCTTAATTTTACTGATTAAAAAGGTATCAAGTGTAATTAAAGTTAGCTTCTTGCTGTCCCAACCGGCTTTAGAAGGAAATGGTCGGATGTTGGCTGCGCACTGAACTGGAGACCTCCTCGTCGGACACTACTCGCCTTGAAATGCAGCCACAAGTCCGGTGGCGCGAATCGCGAGCTGTGATGCGGCATTAGTTTGAGAAGGAGTGAGAAGACCGTAAGCGGAACTGATGCACCGCCGATGTATCGAAACGTCATGTGCTGCTCGGAAAGAGCCAGGACACGAGTACGTCCTCCGAATCCTTCACTTGGCCCAGGAGACAGAACTCGTTGAACGTTTCTCGCCAACGATCACAACATATATGCTTCGCAATAAGAGAATAAAATTCAATCAGTTAAATAAGATTGTGTTGAGCAAAAGGGACACCACCATGGCGGCAATGGCTTGACACTTTTTCATGAGTTCCGATTTTTATTTTTGCTTTGGCTTTTTTTTTCGAATTCAATATTCGTTTCTGTAAATAAGTTTCTTTTTTACCACACCATTATTTCCAGACGTAAACTTACAGATCCTACAGGTGGTTTGTCGTCACCAGCCTTTCTGCACCTTTGCAGTCATCGCCAGGGCTAGGTTTTGATTCTCTTTTTCTTGCCGACATATAAGAAAAGTCATAAAGGTAATGACTATCACTGATGCTGTTGTAATGCTGACGATGTCCAACGCATATACCACAGAGTCCTACAGACTTAAGACAGTGACTAAGTATCGTTTCACATGGTCACACACACACAAAAAAAATATGAGCTAGCACTACCAAAAGAACCGGACGCGGAGCATGATAGAACGTAAGTGCTGACCTACAACTAACGTATTGCTGTGCCTGTACAGAAATGCACGCGACTGCGCAGATGCAGTAGAGAACAATATAAATAACAAAAAAAGAATCAGAAGCAAAGCAATAGAAAGAGCAACGGATAGAGGAAGAAGGAAGGATGGAAGGAGAATAAATATTAATAATTGGTTTTTGGGGAAAGAAAATGGCGCAGTATCTGTCTCATATATCGTTGGACACCTGAACCGCGCCGTAAGGGAAGGGATAAAGGAGGGAGTGAAAGAAGAAAGGAAGAGGTGCCGTAGTGGAGGGCTCCGAAAAAAGAAGAAAATAGAGAACAAAAGAAAGGAAGAAAAACGAAAGGAAAGAAAAAAGCAAGGAAAGGAAAGAGAAAGGACAGAAGGAAGAAAGATGGAAAGGAAGAAAAACGAAAGGGCGAAGAACAGAAGGAAGGAGAGGAAATAAGAGAGGAGGAGGCGAAAATAAGTATAAAAGAAAGAGGGCGAAGAACAGATAGGGAAAGAAGCATGATGAAAGCGAACCAAAGGCAGTATATGCAGTATCATTGCAGGAAGTTGAAAGTAGGGAGGTAGAAGAAATAGAGATAGTGGAAAGTAGGGAGGTAGAAGAATAGAAAGGAAGGTTAGAAAAGGAAGAAAAGCGGAAAAAGAAGTACAGCGTAAAGGAAACAAAAAAAAAGCGAGAGAAAAAGTTGATGAGAAAAGGAAGAGAGGAAGCTCAAGAGGGTGAAAGAAAAGAAGGCAGAAAAAAAAAACACATTTCTGCGTTTGCGCATGAATATATTACCATTTGCCCGGCGCCTGTGCGTGTTGCGTCTGCTCTATTAGCGCTGTTAGGAGGGACTAATGCAATAACCAGCACCCCGCGAACGCACTGGTACAGTCCCATTTCTCTCTAGCACATGTCAGAAAACATACCAACTCAAGTATAAAAGGTATTCATGTATAACTTTTTCACGCTTACCGATAGACCAGTAAAAGTACCATGTTTTATTACAGCTGCGGAATTACCACAAGAGTACTGCGCGATAGTCGAAGCCATGTAAAAAGCACTGCACAAGTGTTCTAGTAGTTACCGCCTAATAACCAAAATACTGAAGCTGCTTTCAGCAAGAATGCCACCTTGCCACACCTGCTGTGTGAGCCGAAAGTGAGATGGGTTGAATTTCTATTAAATTTTCGCCGAGGTTAACTTTTTTCGAATAATAGGTATACCTATTATTCTAAAAAAGTTCATCTCGGCTTCATATTCAAGTGTTCTTTCTATAGAAAGAACACTTGAACATGAAGTTGAAACGTTTCTTGAAAGATTACAAACCTGACTATAGGGGAAAACGCGCTCGTTATTTTCGCTTGGGTGGCTATTTAAACCGCTGCTTACTCGTAAAGCTAAGATCTGGCTTATATTAGCAATTTACCGCATTTTCCTACTAAAAGTAATGTCGGTCTCTCGCAATTTTCTCGTGGACAAATTTTCAGTCCAGCCGTTGATTTTATTCACAACTATCCGCAAGCCAATGGCTCCTCATCATCAGCAAGGTGTTCTCACGGCTTGTGCACACGCCTTTTTGTCTGCCTTAAAACGGCCATATATGTTTAAAACAACTTTGAAATTTTATATGTATACACACCGACTCTTCATTGGCCTGTTTGCAAATTTAGTTACCGAAGTAGCTTTCTTAATGCTTTATTAAATCGCCTTTGTTTGTGGCAGTTAGTAAAAACGGTTACTAAGCATTCCACAAACGTTTCCTCGCAACAAAGCGATCCCGACTCGTTGTTCAGCGTGACAAGCACATCAGCATAGTGCGTCCGCCGAATTAATCCCCGCGAGGCCCATACAATTCGGATTCAGTGATTCCTATTGTGAGAGTCACTAACGCTTCGCCCCACTAGTGTGGGCGTTTCAATAAAGCTTATCGATAAACGAGTTACTTGCACAACCCAGCTAAGATATAGCTCTGAGATATAGCTTACCTGAGGCCCGGAAGTCATCTTAAGTCACCTTAAGCCGCTATGAACAACTATTCGAATAATCGGCCACGTTCGAAACAAGTAGTACAATGTGAAATCACGTTCATTGAACACACACATTATTGCGCAGAATGGGGTCCCACATTACAAAGACTTTACCGGCAACTGCATCCTGGCTCCTGTTCGACTTTGGTAGGCACGTAAGGTGTACTCATGTATATGCAATACATGAATAAGGACACGATTAAGATATGGTAACTCTTAAATTGTAATTAGGCTTTACTGTGAGGCACTTCTCGCAGGAACATTAAAGCCAACTCCAAATGCGGCAGCAGGTGAGACATTAAACCTTACTCTAGAGATTTCATTTCTCAGAGAAAACAGAGAAAATTACGAGCGACTCGGTCGGCGCTGACGTCAGCTAAGGTATACGGCGCTTATCGCTTGCATGTCTTTTTCACCGCTTTGACTTAATCACAAGCCGACTTTGGGAAATTTTCGGGAAGGCCTTGCATCACCGCCCGAAATTCGACAATATCCAGGTTTCGGCATCGATTACAACGTCGCCGCAGGAGTCAAGCAATGTAAACATCCGAAGCCTCTTGAATGAAAGGAGCCCTAACGTCAAACACTCACCATCCTTGTGTAAACGAACGGATAGTCTATATGCACCAACAATGTTTGTAAAACTGAACCACCTGGGTCTGAGCAAGACGTAGGAGGGGCTCAGAAAGCTCTCTCCCACGACTGCGCAGCGTGATGAAAACTTTCTCCTTTTTGCTCTTTTTCTTTGTTAATTTCACCCGTTGGCTGCCCTTTGTCGCGCAGCCGTACCAGCTGACCCAGGGCTAAATGTTACGGAACAGGAGAAGAGCGTACTGCCTTTACGACTGGGCGTGTGGCGCTGTCTCGTCGTGTTCCGTAACTTCCTGGTCAGTGCGCACTCCTTCCCGAAATAACTGCCGCATCCGCTAAATCGCTCGCGCGTTTCCAAACCGCCTTGCAAAATAACCCCCCCCCCCCCCCCCGGTCCGGCCATCTCTGTCCTGCCATTAACAGCGTCCAAAAAACGCCATATCTTCTGAGGCCGGCTCGAAGCCAGTGTGCAGAACCTGTGGCACAATAGGTTTTCAAGAGAGGTACAGCCGGGGTGAAAAGTCTCTGGACCACGCGTTCCTCAAACGAAGCCGATAGCTCTGCTATTAGCCGGGGTTGGAGAGCACACTTCTGGAGGTAGAAGTCAAAATTTTGTTCTTCCATCTCCACAAATGTGGTCTCCGGCCGCCGGCTAATAGTAGACATATCGTCTTCGTTTGAGGAACGCGTGGTCCAGAGACCTTTGTTCCCGACTGTACCTCACAATCCTACAGATTTCATCGCGAAGGGTGACGCTTAAGAAAAAGTCAATTTTGTCTACAAGTTTGGCCACGATTAAGATAATTTTCTTTCGTCGTCTAAATTCGCGTCCGTCGCTCGATCTTTAGGCGGGCCTACCGTAAATAGCACACGCCCTTAAATACCTGACTGGCGACACTGAACGAATGACTGACATACGCAGGGTAGTGGAATACCGCACGAGATAACGATGTCCCAAGGCCTCGAGGGTAGCGTGGACAGCTCGTTGATTCGTTCTTCCATCCAACTTAAATTCGACTCATGCGACAGAAAAGCCCTCGGTGTGTGTTTTTGTGTGCGATATGTGCGAAAGATGGGCACCTGGCCGGGGAATGTCGGCACCTATTCCGAAATCAATGAGTTATCGGCGGCAAAGTGGTTTGAATCCAGCGGTCGACGCAGAATCTGCCGATGCGGTACCTAACGAATAATTTCAGTAGAATGTCATCGCCTGCCTCACTCGAATGATGGAGACTACATTTAGAGCGTTGGCAATTCTCTCTATAAGCTTCATAGCGGGGTTTATGTAGCCTAGCAGCGCTTGACTTAAATCCTTTATCCGGTTGTTTCCAGTCGTTTGGTCGCATAAGTTGATCATTGACATGATGGCAGGGATCAAAGTGCGAAGCTGACTCCTGTCAGATGTTCGCGTACACGATATACGACACAATTAAACTATGAATAAATTGGCGTTTTCCAGTATTAAGACCTAATACCTGCTCTAACTTCGCATTTAGGAAGGTGTGTAAGTGTTGTTGTTGTTAGCATCGTATGCTACTCTTATAATTCGGCGTTGTCGAAGACGAACGCAGGTAAAACTTGACTTCATTTTTACACAAAGGCAGCACAGCTAGCAGCTGTGACCTTCGCCCGTCGCAGTATCAAAATTGCCGATGGCCAAACTGCTGCAAGTCCGCTCTCAGCCACCTTGCGAGTCACATTCATCCATCATCGGCGTTTTCTTGAAGAAAACCTCAACACTCACACTTAGACATCTCAAATGAACTTATCACAATACCGCAAATGGTCTTGAAAAGCTATCTCTTGTGCACAAATTAAGAAATCTTGGATCATCACGCGTGTATAGAGAGAACCAACCAACACTGCTTGCGTTGCGTGTTGCTTGTCCATAGTTGCCGCTCGCATGCGTATATTTTAGGTTGTCGTTGTCTAGGCCAGCATTTATCCATGAACAACGCGATAACCAACGATGAAAGCGTCGCACTGTCACATAAGCAGACCCAGGGAGAAATAATACAGTGCCTTCCCCACTAGGGTAGAAGAGCCAGACGACTGGCGCGTAGGGGAAGCAGCGTGGGCGGGAGTTGAATTCGACGCGTCTCCCTGAGAACCCTCGAAGTCCCGATGTCGACAGCATCGAATGTAAAAAGAAGAACAAACAGAACGCTTGTGCTAGTCGAAAATCGCCTTAAAGTACTACATTCCGTGCGTCGTCCTCATCTTTTTCGTCGCGTGTTAGCGCTATACTGGTGAGTATTCTCCTTACTAAAGCCAACTAGCTCATCTAGTGACAGTAACTGGGTAGCACGCCATGTCCCAAATGACGTTTTCCAGTCTACGCCGCGTCGGAGGCCATCAAGCAAACCAAAAAACGCGGAGAAGATTTTTCCCCAAAAAGTCGATCCCTCCTGCCCACGAAAGGGCCTTCAACGAAAAGCGAAAGGTCATGGCCCCCCAAGCCGGCCATCTTAGCGCTGCCGTAAAGTTGTTTGTTTGTTTTTACGCACGAGCGCAGTCCTACCGAAGTCCATGGATATTTATTTTGCCCCGATATTTAAAACTTCCCCTTTGGGAAGCATCCCCCGACTGCTCCCAAAACCGAGAGCATTGGGAAAGTAAGTCATCGGATACGAATCCATCGCCGCGCACCTAAAGAAAGTGTGAGGAGGTTTATGAGAGAACCGTATCTGTCAGTGAACGGCAAGGAGCAAGTACGAAACTACCGTTACCGAGTCAAAGTAAGTAGAACGATGACACCTGCGCAAGCCACTGCACGATCTACGTGTGTTAGCAGATTCGAAACTTTCCTCGCGAAGCCTTATCTTTCTCTTGCAAAAGTGGAAAACAAGCGGAAGAGAATGGCCAGCGGCGAGAGATGTGAACTGGATCTCGTTTTCTCAATAAACGTCCATTTCCCCCATTACAATAAGACACGTTATTTTCGCGGAAACCGATATAATTTCCGGCACTTGATGAGCTTCCCTGCGCAGGGCGACGACGGAAACGGCTACACAGCGGAAGAGCCGAGTTTCGAGGCTCAGTTTTTCTTCTTTTTTTTCTGTCCTGCTGGGGCGTGTTCCGTAGCAGCCAGAAGAGGACCGGCAGGCGGGAAAGCAGAGCGGGTGGGGCAAGCACGGGCAAACATAACATGCAGGAGAAGCCAACCATCAGGCACGAGCATGCCCAAGCGTAAACTAGTCAAAAGAGTTGGAGGTCGGGCCTGGGAATTGAGAGACCGAAGGCTCACCTGCATGGGCAGAGATGAAGGCAGGCGTTTCCAAACAGGACGCGAAGCCACCGCCGATACTCGGGGCACAGAGAGAAGCAGACCAGGCGCCTCTCGCGGCCGCGACCGCGGGCTGCCCCCCTGGAGACCGGGGCCCCGTTGCCAGGGCGACGGGGCGAAAAACGAGGTGACGTCAGTCGCTACGTCATTCACGCGAGCCTCCCGACGTCACGCCGCAACCCTGTACGCCAAGACCGCGGCGCCGCGTCGCGACCGGCGTGCAAACCAGATGTTTCGGCTGGACGGAGGAAAGGAGGAGGATGCGGAGAAAAGCGCGGGAAAACGGAGGGGATTTGGAGTCCCTATTTTTAGCCCAGACGGGGAAAGCGGAAGGAGATGCTCTCGATCAACGACTTGGCGGGCGAGAGCGCACGACCCTCTCCACCGAATCGTCGCGCTGCCGGCGTTTTCATGACGCCGGCTGTGACATCGAGAAACGCTGGAACGGAGCGTAAGTTTGAAGAACCCGGAGGAGGGTCGTCCGCGGCTGGATGTCCGGATCAACCCCGTATCTTGCATGCCTGTCTTGATACAATGCCATCTGTGAATGCACTTTTAACCAAGAACGGGGACTCCTGAGGGAACCGGGTGCGTTAGGATGCGCCACGGAACAAATCAGGGGAAGCCGAGCAATGAAAGAGGCAAAAAAGCACACAAGATACAATGTCCAACGTTCGCCTCTTTCTCTCGGAAACCCGTTCGTGTGCTAACGTTGCTGCGGTGCTTCCCTGTTGCGTCAGAGGCGACTCGGAGCGGGCTTCCTTCACGCCTAGCCCAGGCTTCCTTCCGCTCCCATGAGCCTGGAACGGACAATGGGTGCACTGCGTAGTTTGATTTCTTCACTGTCTATCCTTTTTCATCGGATATGTCTAGCTGACTCGATTCGGCCGTCTCACATTTATTCATACCAATAAAGAGATGATCACAAAGGTGCCATCAACCTCCAAGCTTCAATTTCAAGTTATACAGACAACCAAAGAGTTGCGAAAAACGTCGAGACGATAATCGCACCGCTGACCAAGCATCAACTCTTCTGACCGATCTCACTTAACATGTTAAAAAAAAAATCATAGGGGGCACCTAATAAGTCTGTGTTACCTACAGTAAAGTTACCTGGCTATTGACGCCCTTCCGGAAGTGACATTACTACTGGTCTGGTGTTGTCTCTTTCTCCAGCGAATTGGAGATGAATCCATTCCCCCCGCCAAATCGAGAAATGTTGCACAGGAATTAAAGTCTAGCTGTACCCGATTTTTTGGACGAAAAAAAGTCAAAGAAATGCATGGCTCAAATGGTACCGCCCCTTTCAATGGTAACCCAAAATCGGCCCCTGTTACGGTATTAATACAGCGTGCAGACTGGCCCGATGTTCCTACACTGTTGCTCGTGCCATGGAAACCATCGTTAGAGCGTGAGATGAAAAAATACAAGGCGATTGGACATCTTATACGAAAATTGCGCGAACGTAGTTACCTTCGAAGATTCACACACGGACAGAATCTTTAATAATAATTGGCTTTTTGGAGGAAGGAAAATGGCGCAGTATCTGTCTCATATATCGCTGGACACCTGAACCGCACCGTAAGTGAAGGGATAAAGGATGGAGTGAAAGAAGAAAGGAAGAAAAAGGTGCCGTAGTGGAGGGCTCCGGAATAATTTCGACCAGCTGGGGATCATTAACGTGCACTGACACCGCACAGCTAACGGGCGCCTTAGCGTTTTGCCACCATAAAAACGCAGCCGCCGCTGTCGGGTTCGAACCCGGGAACACCGGATCAGTAGCCGAGTTCCCGGGTTCAAACCCGACCGCGGCGGCTGCGCTTTTCGGGATTTTGAAGATGGCCGATAGTGATTGCGTGGGTGGCATTGGGTGACTGCACAGCCCTAGGAGGCAATGCACCTAGGAAGGTGGTGGGGTTGGCTTGTGTATGATGTATGGCAGCCTTCTAGCTATGAGGGGGCGGTGAGGAGGCGGCTACTGGATATTGATTATTCTGGAGGATAGACACTTCTCTATGCGAAGCTTCTGCTTTCGGAAGGAGAACTGTTGTTGAATGGATCCGCCCCGATGGCTCAATGGTTAGGGCGCTGGCCTACTGATCCGGAGTACCAGGGTCCGAACCCGACCGCGGCGGCCGCGTTTCGATGGATGCGAAACGCAAAAGGCGCCCTTGTGATGTAGGTGCACGTTCAAGATCACCAGGTGGTTGAAATTATTCCGGAGCCCTCCAATACGGCACCTCTTTCTTCTTTCGCGACAAAAGCATGGGCAGAGAGCCACGGCACGAATCCCGCAGGGTTTATTTAGCTGTCGCAGTTTATACAAAATGGGGCAACGCCCCTTCAGCTTATCAACCTGCACACACGTGGCTAGACGCGATGTGATATACCCAGTTTTGTTACAACAAAAAAAGACATTGGCTATTGACAGATGCGCCATGAAGTTACACATACGACATCTGCTGAAAGTTCCAGTCCTACTCCTGTCGTGGTGGTCTTGTCCGTCTCAGTGACTTCCTTGGAACTGGCGTTGGGGGCGCACTGTGTGGTACGGTGGCGGCTGCTGTGGCACTCTTAGCTGGTACATTGTCGTGAGGCTTAGGGCTCGAGCACTTGAGCTCAGTGTCGCGGTCGTCGAGACTGAAGTCGCGTTGGAAGGCATCCCCAGACGGCGATTGTGCCGAAGGGAATGCCTCTCCTCACTACATGGTCCGTGCCTTGGAGGCCAGGGTACCACACAGGTTGGTCCCCATAGGCAGTCGGGTAGCGTTGTCCGTACTCTTCGGCCTTGGACGACTTATGCTGGAGTTCGTCCACACTGCAAAGGAGAGGACCTGTAAGCCAACAATGCAAGCCAGAAAACCCGCGTCGCTTAGTGTTTTTTTTTTCAGCAGTCTCCACAACACATGCGCCCCTCTTTCAGCTAGACCATTCGAACGCGGGAATCTTGGACTTGATGCTATGTATTGTCGGAAAAAACTGCCATCGGGATTGCATAAAGAGCGTAAATCGCTCTAGTTTCATTAACGATGGTCCTGGCTGAAGTGTCATTGAGACCTTCCGCCTCCTGAAAGTATGATAAGGCGTCATGGCCTCACAGGTACGATTTCCCGCTGTAATGAAAGAGGTCGATTACGACACGGTACCATGGCTGGTAAGGAGCAGGGTGCATCATAAGAGGTTGCTTCGGCTGACTGTGGGCATACTATAGGTTCTGTGCTCACTGTACTCACGGCGTGCACTTAATCATCATTGCTGAGGCAATCGCTTTTGCGTTTGATGGGAGCCCCTAAAACATGTCCGCGAACAGGAGCTGCTATCCTGGAACAAAGTGCAAGTCAAAATCATATCTGAGCAATAGAAAAAATCGCTGCAGCCTCGGTGGCATATCGCAAGCGGCTCTCCTATAGATGGCAATTAAAGGGCGAGGGTCGGTTTGAATGGTCACTGGTCGGCCGCACACAAAGTAGTCAAATTTTTCACAGCCATACGCAATAGCGAGAGTCTTTCTATATTAGACCAGTGCTTTTCTAGATCCACATGCCACGGGTTCCATGTTCTGCTATGGTGTGTGCCTTTGCTTCTATGCCCGGGTCAAACATTGACAACAGCGGGTCTTCGCTCAAGCTGTGGCATAGTTGACAGCACTCGTCTGCGTCTTTTTTGATAATGGTTCTCAAAAGCTGCGTCCTATCTGCCAGGGCTAGAATGAACGTCACAATTTAGTTAACACCGTGCATTATTTGCGCGGCAAGCTTGTCGCTCTGCTCTGGAATCTGCAACATGCACCGAACAAAGAAGGACCCTGCCTGACACCTTCTGCGATAACGCATTTGTCCGGGTTAAATGTTAGTCCCGCTTAATTTGCAGCCTTTAGCACGGACCTCAATCATTCGTCATGCTCTTCTCTTGAGGTGTCCCAAACCAGTATGTCATCGACTTGGATTTCTGTGCCTGGCAGTGCCTCAAAAATATCGTTTAGGGTCTTTTGAGATATCTCCGATATTGACGAGATCCCGAAAGGCAACCGCTGGAAATGGTAGTGGCCGAAGGGTGCCGTAAATGTGCAGGTTTTGGACGGTTCCTTGTGAAGCGGAATCCGATAGAAACCAGAGTTTGCATCTAAGCACGTGACCCTGTGCACTCCTGTGATCTCGGCGTCGCGCCAACGTCGTCGCGCCTAGGCATTTCATAGTGTTTTCCCGTCCTTCTTGCGTACTATGACGAGAGGGTTTACCGAGTCCGTGGGCTCGGTCAATATGCGATTCTGCCTCCCCTCTCCATTGTGCTTCCCCGCTCGGTTACTGTGGGCTCGGTCACTGTGCGATTGTGCCTCCCCGGTACATTGTGCTCGCCCGCTCGGTCACTGTGGGCTCGGTCACAGTGCGATTGTGCCTCCCCGGTACATTGTGCTCGCCCGCTCGCTCACTGTGGGCTCTGTCACTGTGCGACTGTGCCTCCCCGCTCCTCTGGAAGCTGTTCCTTCAAGGCTAACGTTACACGTCTCGCCGGCTGGGTTACTGGTTGTGCTCTGTCACGAAGAACCATGCGGTACCTGGGCTGGGCACAGCCTATATCAGAAAAAAAGGTGCCGAAATTCGTGCGCAACTTTTTCTGAGCTGTTCTGCAATACGCTGTGCAATTGTCGAGTTAGCCGCCTAAGGTTCTAGCACTCCTGCAAATCGAGGATTGTTTGCCCTCCCTTTCGTACGACGAAGAAGTCCTGTGTCGAAGTATATTGTTGTTTAGAGTCTCTTCTCGCTTATGGTTCCCAGATACTTGATTTGGCTTCCACCGTATGATCGCAAAACCACGCTGCTTGGCTTTAAATGTTGTTTCGGGTGCATCTTTGCATACAGCGCGAATGACAGCAGATTAGCTTGACAACAAACATTTCCCCCACCTTCG
This sequence comes from Amblyomma americanum, assembly GCF_052857255.1. Classification (NCBI taxonomy): domain Eukaryota; kingdom Metazoa; phylum Arthropoda; class Arachnida; order Ixodida; family Ixodidae; genus Amblyomma; species Amblyomma americanum. Next base: position 17,543,389 of record NC_135507.1, on the reverse strand, counting down.
CTTGCACTGTCCAGTCCGGCTAGGTAGTCACTGTGTTGACAGATTATTTCAAATCAGTCTTCGCTACCCTGGAACTCGCCAACTTGCGTTTTTGTTCAGCAGCATGTGGCAAAGTAGTCTTTCCCTTGACATGCCGGAAACGTCTTTCCGAACGCTGGGCATTTTCGTGGGGCATGCGTCCTTCCGTACTTCGGCCATTTATAACGCGCTTGCTGCCTTGCATTTGACTCATCTCTAATCTTGCGTACCGGACCAACCTGGTTTTGTTTTCGCAACCAAACATTCTGGTGTGCTGCCGCTTCCTCGGCTGCCTTGCATAGTTACTCTGCATTCTTCAGCGTTAACTGGCTGTTGGCTAGAAGCTCCTCGCTACTCTTTGCTTCATGCGTTCCAAAAACAACCTTTTCGAAAAGCACTCGACTATGTCTCGCGCGAGATTTTAAAATTCAAGATGAAGACCATGTAACTTGCTGTCGAAGTTATCAAGCGGCGTGAAGACTCTCTTGATGAAAGAATACAGTGTGTGGTTATAGGGGGCCGTGAGTCTGAATACATAGATGTGACATCAGGAGTTCCACGGGGATTTGTTCTCGAGACTCGGACAATTGCTGTTCTTAATATATATCAATGATATCGCAATTGATATATCTCCTCATAGTAGAGTATTCACCGACGATTGTGTAATCAATAGGATTTTCAGTAGCCGCGATACGGAAATTTTGCAGGAATATTTAAACAGCATAGCCGGATGGTGCCAGTCTTGAGAGCCACAGTTGAATGCTAAGAAATGCTATAAAGTCACATTTAGAGGAAATAGGTTTTTCGTTCTGATGAAATTTGAAAAATTTTTATATATGAGACAGATACTGCGCCATTTCCTTTCCTCAAAAAAACAATTATATAATTATATATTCACTAGAAAAAAAAAACGTCTGATATAAAGTAAAGGACCTAAAGATCTCATATTCAATCAACACATTAATAGGATGGTAAATAAAACAAGTGGAATTCATAGCTTGGTAAACCGGACACCTCGTAGTGCTTCCCGCAAATTAAAACTTGCAGGTTATCATGCGCTGGTAAGGCTCTGCTTGAAATACGCTAGTGTCTTATGAGACCCTCACCAACACTATCTAATAGATAAATTACAACGTATGCAAGACCTGGCAGTCAGGTTGATATCCAAGCAATATTAAAAAGAAGCTAGCGTCAGTGACATGAAAAATAGTACTGATGGAACGGCGAAAAAAAAAATGTAGGCTGAAACTGACGCATTTCATGCATTCTAATTTGGCAGAAATCTAGAAGCATGGATATGTTCAAGCCTTCCACTACATGTCGGCCACAAGGGACTACGAAAACAAGATTCGCGATATTAAGTGTAAAATTAAGTTCCTGAAATCCTGATTTTTTCCCAAAATAATCACTGAATGAAATGGCGCATGCCAGCAGCAGCGCCTTTCTTTCCTTAATGAGCGAGATGCGATTGCACTTTTCTTGTTTTGTTTTTGCCCCTAAGGCCTATCTGCACTTTTTCTTTTTATTTGTTGAAACTGTATAACCGTGATGTTATCTATTTCATTGTGAAGCCCGCTCTCCTGCTGTAATGTCTTGGCACAGCAGGGTAGTGTGCAAATAAATACATTTAGAAGGCTTACTTAAAGATAGAGTAATTGATATGAAACTTTATCGAAAGTCTTAGCAAAGCCAGAGAAGATACTGTCGTTTTGTAAACCGTCGTCTAAAGACGATGTCGCGATACGGATGAGACAAAAGTTGAGTCAAACAAGAAAAATTATTCCGTAAACTGTGCTGACAAGACCTGAAGGACCAGTTGCTTTCCAGGAAAGAAACGATATTGGAATATAATATGTGCTCTAGAAGTTTACAATGAATGCTTGTTAATCAAATTGACCTGCTGTCGAGAGGCCGATTCGGATTACCTGACTTTAAGAAGTGGAACCACCCTCGCCCTAAGAAGTGGAACCACCCTCGCCCCCTTCCAGCCCGCCGGCATTATGGAGTGTTATACGGATTGGGTGAAAGGTGTTCTAAATATATGCTGGAATAAACTGCACTATTCTGCAGAAACTTAAAATAATGTTGTGAACCCCGCAACTGAACGATAACATCAGACCCTGAATTAACTTCGCCTCGCATGCGGGAGGTGCGGGGTTCGATCCCCAGTGTCGCCGGGTGCCCACCGGTGATACAATTGGTGCAAGCTCCCCTGGTCTGGTGCTCGGCTTCTTTAGGGTGAAATGCTTGGGAAATGGGTCTTTGACCCCACCTTGAGTAATCGAAAATACCATGTGTCATGGCGCTCCTTGGCCATAGTCCCTTGCGCCATGAAAATTCATAATCATCTTCATCTGAATTAACTTCACAATGCCTGCAAAATCAATGGCCGCTGATGTTGTCGCTTATCTCTCCGCTTTGCTGTTGTATGTTTAAAATTTTTTGGTATCTTGTTCATGATTACATGATTTTGTACACTGCTGTTCCTGCATGGTTTTTTGGTGGAATATCATGCAGGAACAGCAGTGTACAAAATCATGTAATCATGAACAAGATACCAAAAAATTTTAAACATACAACAGCAAAGCGGAGAGATAAGCGACAACATCAGCGGCCATTGATTTTGCAGGCATTGTGAAGTTAATTCAGATGAAGATGATTATGAATTTTCATGGCGCAAGGGACTATGGCCAAGGAGCGCCATGACACATGGTATTTTCGATTACTCAAGGTGGGGTCAAAGACCCATTTCCCAAGCATTTCACCCTAAAGAAGCCGAGCACCAGACCAGGGGAGCTTGCACCAATTGTATCACCGGTGGGCACCCGGCGACACTGGGGATCGAACCCCGCACCTCCCGCATGCGAGGCGAAGTTAATTCAGGGTCTGATGTTATCGTTCAGTTGCGGGGTTCACAACATTATTTTAAGTTTCTGCAGAATAGTGCAGTTTATTCCAGCATATATTTAGAACACCTTTCACCCAATCCGTATAACACTCCATAATGCCGGCGGGCTGGAAGGGGGCGAGGGTGGTTCCACTTCTTAGGGCGAGGGTGGTTCCACTTCTTAAAGTCAGGTAATCCGAATCGGCCTCTCGACAGCAGGTCAATTTGATTAACAAGCATTCATTGTAAACTTCTAGAGCACATTTTTTTTTTTTTTTTTTTTTTTTGGTGGAATATGGGGTTGGCAACCTGGGGCCGAGGAGCGCGGATGTGATTCACGTCGGCTCCGGAAATTCTGTCTCGTTGTGCCAGAAACGTTTATCGGATGTTGGATTCAATGATACCTTGTGCATGGGAACACGTCAGGACCACGTGGATACCAAATTTGTTACTGTGAGTGCAACCGTTTGTCTGTTGCTATCGATTTTGTGCGGACCGCCTGGGACGCGCTAGGCGTCCGTTAGGCCTAGCCCATCTTCGGCCGGAGACGCCGGCCCGGAGGCCCCTGCGCCGCCGGTAAACCGCCGATTCTGTGGACCCACCATGTCGATGGAGGTGACCGTCGAAGGTACGGACCTGGATCCGGAACATTATGACAGCAGCTGGGTCAAAGTGCTCCAACGAAAGGTTGAAGCGAAACACCAACGGAAGCTTCTCGAAGGTTCCAAGGAGAACGCCAAGGTGGAGACGCGCCGTGTCGGACGCGGGGAAGCCGGATACAAAATTGCAGGTGGGGCCGTTTTAGGCCCTACCAAAGCGGTCCGGAGGAAAGCGGCTGAACGATCGATCGCTATGAATCTTCCGAGATTCCCGGATGAAGGCATCAAGGTGATTCTTAGGCCTCGTGAAGGTCTGGGCGTGATTAAACGCACGTCGGGCCCGCTGATCAGTCAGGCCCTCGCCAAGGCTGCCGGACTCGGCTGGTCGGAGCAGGACTCATGGTGTGTAAACGGAAAGCAAGGTACGGTGCTCTTTCATTCCTTGGACTTTAACCGAGGCGTGAAGGTAGCTGCAATCCGTTGCTTTAAACTCGACGACAACGAGCACGAAGTTGTGGCCAATATGATCGCACCGGAGGATTGCGGGCGAGGGGTAGTCCACGGGATCTCTGAGAGGTTCACGGAAGAACAGTTGCTGAAAGCACTGAGAAAGGATCCGAAGAATCCAGACGTCGCTGGAGTGCGTCGGATGGGCAAGACTTCTACTATTATTATCACCTTTCTGGAAGCTGACGTTCCAAGGTTTGTCAGGATTGAAGGCATGCTCATGCCCTGCTGGTTGTTCAAAAAGAGATATGAAGTCTGCTTCAGGTGTGGAGAACTTGGTCATCGCTCCGATGTGTGCGACAGTGAAAACCCAAAGTGTCGTGGCTGTGCGGTGGTGTCGCCGGCCGAAGATCATCAATGCGTTCCCAAGTGTCGCCTATGTGGAAAAGGCCATCTGACGGGTGACAAGCATTGCAAGGAACTCTTCCGTACGCCATACGTAATCAAGAAGAAACAGTGGGAAGCAAAGTTAGCTGCCGAGGAGGAGGCCAAGAAGCAGCAGCAAGTCCGTTTCAGTCGTAGAGATGGCCGCAGTGCGTCCCACGAGCGACCCTCGAGCCATCCGAGGTACCGTTCCGCTTCGTTTCCTCGCCTGCAGCCGCCTTCGTCCAAGACGACGACGGAGGGCTCTCGATTGAAGCAACAGCAGCAGCAGCACCAGCACCAGCACCAGCAGCAGCACCAGCAGCGGCAGCACCAGCAGCGGCAGCAGCAGCAGCAGCACCAGCAGCAGCAGCAGCAGCAGCGGCAGCAGCAGCAGCAGCAGAAACAGCAGCAGGCGTCAAAAGTGGATTGTGTAAGTAGTGTCTCTCAGGACTCAGATGAAGTCAAGGCTCTCAAAGACCAGAACCGATTATTACAAGCGAAAGTTAAGGCGCTGCAGGAACAGGTTATGGCGATAGGCAGGACTTCGCAGCCGATGAATGATGTAACGCAGCCGGGGCAGCTGCCGCGGAAGGAGCAGGCAGAGCTCCCTAGGGAAAGTCCTCCAGCAACAAAAAAGAAGAGAGGTTCAGAGGAGGATCTTGAAACCCGTATACAAGGATTAGAAAGACGACTCAATAAAAAGGAACAGGATGATCAGATTTTTCAACAGCAAGTTATGGCCGCTTTGGAGCACCTGAGGGCTGCTATGGAACAGCTGCGCGCCGATATGGCAAGCAGAGACGAGAGAATTCAGTGGGTATATCAGGAAATTATTAACCTTCAAAATGGCTCTGCGTCACCGTAGACATACCATTTGGCAGTGGAACTGTAGGGGCTTCGGTCGCAAACGCGCGGTACTCCAGACTTTTTTGATGAGCAGTGACAAACCCGAAGTAATCGCGTTGCAGGAGTGCGGTAAGCACGCCAAGCTGGCGAGTTACAAATCGTACGTAGGACGAGGTGACAACACGCGAGTAGCCACTCTCGTCAAAAGGAATATAACGGTGTTGCAGCATGATACCGGGACTACAAATCTGGACCATATTCTGATTGAGATAATCTCGCAAAAGAGGAAACTCAATAGTCTGTTCATTCTAAATGTGTATAGCCCGCCACGCCAAAAAAGTCCTTGCGGCTTCGATGAGCTCTTCGCGAAAGCGCGCGTGATCTCGAAGGGAGGGCCCCTTTTGATAGTCGGGGACTTTAACGCGCATCACCCGGCATGGGGGTATAAGTACACGCAGGTAAAGGGACGCGAACTATGGACTAGTATTCAGCAGAATGGCCTAGTGCTTCTGACGGATCCCCTAAGACCTACCCGTCAGGGCAACAGTGTTTCGACAGACACGTCCCCGGACTTAACTCTAACCGGAGGCCGCATCTCTGCCACCTGGTGCAACACGGACGAAAACTTGGGTAGCGATCATAAAATTATCGAAATTGTAGTCGACAACGGACCACCGGTTGCCCGCACCAAGAAGGTGGCTTCGGTGAACTGGGAGGCTTTCCGAAATGGCCGCACGGGGCAGGAGGAAGGCATAAGCAACATTGATGACTGGAGTAAAAATGTCCTTCAGTCGGTCCGCGAGGCAACCGAGGAGGTAGAGGTTGACGAAGAAGTCCAGGGAGTAGATCGTCACATGGTCCGTCTCTGGCGCAAGAAGAAGGACCTTGAAACGCGGATTGCGGACAAGAGGGGGAACAGGAACTTGCGAAGACAATTGGCCTTGCTTAACAAGGAAATCGAAGAGTACGCGCTCGTTTTAACAAGGCAAAACTGGAACAACATTTGCGACCAACTGGACCGAAACATCGGGAAGGCAGGTACGTGGCACTTGCTTCGGCATCTTCTAGATCCGGACAAGTCCAAACTGGAGGCCAGGCAACAACTTCACCGGCTAGTACATACATTTGACGGGACCACGGATACGCTCATATCCCAAGTCCGGGACCGGTACTTGAGCTGCGCGACGGGTACAGCTGAACCGCTACCAGATTACGGGGGGCAGGAAAACCCGGACTTAGATAAACCGATAACGGTTGCCGAAGTCCGGGCAGAAATAAACAGATTGAGGACCAGGACTGCCGTGGGTCCGGACAAGGTCAGCAACCGAATTCTACGAAATTTGGACGACACGTCGATCCGACATCTCGCTGCCTTTATGCAGGAGTGTTGGGAAGCCGGTCGACTGCCGACAGCATGGAAGGACGCGAACCTTGTGTTCCTCCCGAAGCCGGGAAAACAGCCGGGTTTCGAGCACCTGCGTCCCATTTCGCTCACGTCGTGCGTGGGCAAACTGATGGAACATGTGATTCAGACCCGGCTGAACCGATTTTTTGAGGACAAGTGTTTATATCCAAATACCATGATTGGATTTAGACCGCATTTGTCGGCATGTGATGTCATGCTGCAGCTAAAAGAACAGATAATAGAAAATCCAACGCTAGACACCAGGGTGATCGTTGGTCTAGAGTAAAGCACTCGGCCATTCTGGAGGGTCTGGCTGCGTTAGACGTGGGTGTTCGTACCTACAACTACATACGCGATTTCCTTACAAACAGAACGGCATCTATAAGCATGGGGGGTAACACACTGACGGGTATTCAACTGGGCAACAAGGGCACACCGCAGGGATCGGTGTTGTCCCCGACCCTGTTTAATATCGCCATGCTTGGTCTCCCCGCACAACTGGACAAAATTCCGGGGCTGAACCATACGTTGTACGCAGATGACCTGACTCTGTGGATGTGCAGGGGCAGTGATAGCCAAATTGAACTGACGCTTCAAAGAGCTATAGATGTAACAGAAAAATACTTAGAACCAATCGGTCTCAGGTGCTCGGCCGAGAAATCGGAAGCGCTATTTCTCGCGCCCATGCGGTCGCCACAGCGTCGGCGCATAAAGCAGGACGGACCGTATAACGCGGGAATCACACTCAGGGTCAACGGTAATGTAATTCCAGCGGTAGAAAGCATTAGGGTTCTAGGATTACGAATTCAGGCGAACGGCAGGAACTCGGAAACGATTCAGAGACTAGAGGCTAGCACCAGTCAAACTTGCCGACTCCTAAAACGAATCGCTAACAAACATGCGGGTATGAAAGAAGCTAACCTCCTTAGGCTAGTGCAATCTTTTATAATCAGCAGGATAGTCTACGTGGCACCTTATTTGCGGCTTTACCAGGCGGAAAAGGACAAACTGGATGTTTTAATCCGTAAAGGGATAAAAACAGCACTAGGTTTACCACCCTGTGCGCCAACAAAAAAGATTTTGAGTCTAGGGGTTTCGAATACCCTCGAAGAGCTCATTGAGGCTGCAAGGACCTCGCAGTATCAGAGACTTTTACGCAGTCGTACTGGTCGCAGCATTCTGGAGAAGCTGGGGCACGAGCCTCGAGCGTGCTCGAGACGTACGGACCTGGTTCCTAGACAGGTTAGGGACAAATTAAAGATACCCCCACTCCCCAAAAACATGCATCCCATCTATCATGAGAGCCGGAGGAAGGAAAGAGCAGTAGCGTTGCAAGCCCGCTTTCAGGGCAGACAGGATGTCTTGTATACGGATGCCGCACAATGCACAAACAGTTCGGGGCACATTTCGGTAGCCACTAGGGAAAACGGAGGCCCGGTAGCGTGCTGCAGCACCAGACACTCGACAGTAACGGAGGCGGAAGAGTTGGCCATTGCGCTGGCTCTAACTCAACAACAGGTTAAAATTATCGTGAGTGACTCAAAATCAGCAATTAGAAACTTTGACGCGGGCTGCATTTCAGCTACAGCAGCACGAGTGTTGGCCGGCAGTCCACCACCGGCAGAACTGGTAGCGCTCATCTGGACACCCGCGCACCAAGGGTTGAGGGGAAACGAGAAAGCGCACGCACTGGCCCGAGGATTAGCTACTTTCCGGGATCCCAGTGGCGTCTTGTGCACAACCCCTTCCCCCTCGCGCGATGAGGAGCTCCTACAGTTCGAAGACGACCTTAACACGTATCAGGAAATCCTAAACCATTACAAATTAGGCCGAGCGGTACTTCCAAAAGCAAGTAATCAGCTAACCAAAAACGAAGAGGTTGCGTGGCGCAAGCTCCAAACCGGAGTATTCCCTAACCCTCAGCTTTATAGCAAGTGGCACCCTGAGATTTTCAGCCCCAGGTGCAAACGTTGCGACGGCATAGCGGACATGATCCATATGGTATGGACATGTCCGAGCTTTGGACAACTTGACCGAACAGATGAGTCCTGGGAGGCACTGCTTCACAACGAGGACGAAACTAAACAACGTGAAGTCATCCGTCTCGCCCTTGCCGCTGCTGAGATCCAAGAGATCCCGGTCGACGGCTGAGGGGGAGGACATGGCTGGGACCGAGCGGCGCCTCGGATACCCATCATCCTTTTGACGGGTGCTAATAAATGTTATTTCTCTCTCTCTTGGTGGAATATATGACGATATCTTCTCGGCTAGTCCACTGTATTACCGGCGGCAGTCATGAACAATGAGCCCACAATTATGAGAAAGCAAAAATGCCTCACAAGGCGACAAGAATCGGTCTTCACAAAAGACGGGTGATATCGGTTGTGGAAGTAGTTCGAGTTTAGAGAAATAAACACGAAGAATGAAACATGATGCTGTAGATGGATGGTGCACGTCGTTCTTCTTTACCAAATTACGGGACGCCCTCAAGGGGACAAGGGCGCCCTCGCTCACGTGCCCGATGTCTTCCAATCACACCTTCCATAGTTGGTTTACGCAAGCATGAGTTAGAGAAGAAAATGTTGCCGCGTCTATAATTCTACAATTGTGGAGTCGGGCACACGGCAACCAAGCTTTGCGTTGCGCGAAAAAAATTAATGCCCTCGAATATAACAATTGATAGTCCCTTTAGAACTTTGCAATTTGTAAGATGCGCCTGAATAATTCGTTAGGAACAAATTACAAGAACTTCCCCTTGGCTAGTGAGAAGTGATGCCCGAAACAATATTTTTCTGCAGTTTAAAATTCACATGAAAGCGTTTTTCACCTTCGTTAGGTTGTGTTTACGTCAAAATCAAAGTGTAATGGATATAAAAGGCGTACGCAGCGCGAACAACAAAAATAGAGATGAAAAGAGAAAGTTTCGGTTTCGTTTATAATTTAGTGCGTTTTCGCCACTATTGACTGCGAGCGAAAATTGAGCCGGCAACCCTGCGCAGCCGCACCCGGTGGCGAAGCCGACAGCGCAGGAGCACCCGCCCGGAAACGTTGCGCGCGCGCTCGTTGCCACAAGCGCTGCACTACCGCATGCTTGGACGCGCCGGTGTTTTGACAGCCGCTGTTTCGCGAAAGGCTCTGTCCACTCCCGTGTGTTGAGCGCACCGAGTGATCATATTCTCTCTTCGCCAAGCACGCCCTCTCATCGGAACGAGCGGAATCTGCGTGCAATCGGCATCGTCGCGGGATTTCTGAGTGCGGTTCCTTTCATTCTCCCAGCCCGGCCCGGCAAGAAGCGGCAGCGGCGACATCATGGTGAGTCCAGCAGCGTCGCCCGTTCACTTCTCGGCGGTGCGGTGCGGCTCGCACGGCTTCGCTTTGCGTCTTTGCGTCTCTGCAGCGTCGCCGACGCCGACTGATCGAAGGCTGCCTAGGGCGTTAACCTCTGCAGTGGTGGACCTGGGTGCGTAAAATCGACGCGCAGAACCTCACCCGGCCTCGCCGGCCGTTACGATGTCTCTCTCTTTTTTTTTTCTTCGCGCTCCTCGTTGGCGGCTTTCGCAAATTTTGTCTGACTTGCTTGCGCGAATGAGCTGAAATGAAGGCATTGCGAATTAGCTGAAATGAAGGCATTGCAGTTTGCTATTTTCTAATCTGCTGCAACTCTCAAGCGGAATTAGAAGCAAGCACTCGCTCCCCCTCCCTCAAGGAAAAAATTTAAAAACTAGAAATTTTCTCTGGTCAAACTTCTGTGTCCCCCGTTTCTTGGATGGAGAATGTTCAAGAAATGTATTTCCAAATAGGATCTTCTCGTGCAAGAGTTACCCGCGAAACCGGCCTTGCGCCGAAGTTTCATTCATTGAGACCAGGTTTCCATCGCACGCCAGCGTTCACTGCCTTCGTCATTGATGCGGCCTGCTTGCACCGTCTCTCCGATCCGGGCGCGCTGTTATGAGAGTGGGCTAATTACTGGTGGGCCGAATGCGTGGAAATTAACCTTTCCATCCGCGCAGCTTCCGGAAATGGATCAAAACCGACCAATGTGACTGCCGAGAATTTTTTTTTTTACGTGCCGCAAAGAGCACCCCAAAATCACGAAAACACTTGATTGGTAGCGGGTTAGTTTTTTAGAAAAAGAAAGCTTTATAAGTATCGCGACCACTACGATCGCCGTGGTATTTCTGAAGCGCAGCTAGTTATGATGTTGCTGATTTTGCTCCGTAGCCGGCGTCGCGTAGGACGCACAGTATTCTTTGTCCCGCAGCGTCAACACACTTCCCTTAATAGACCTACGCGGTCCCAGCCAGGGAGCACTGACCGAGCTGCACTATTAATAGCTTGCTCGGATGAAGTTAATTGCGCGCCTCATGTGGAGGCACCAGTTTAATCGTGTGGAAGGCCTTCATAAGGCGGGGCCCAACAAGCCTTATTGATCAGTGTCGACTACTTCGCCAGTCTGCCACTCGGGTTGGTACCGCGTTGGTGACTCAGCCACTTCTATTGATTCCAGCGTGCTACTGTGCAGGGCTCTGAAATTTTGGTCCATGAGACTTTGTGCAGCTGTTAGCCGAGCATATTACTGCACGGCATCGAAATCGTGCTGTTTGATCAAAGCGAGAAAATTTGGGTATTTAACTGTTTAATTTGGTGGCACGCAGTCATCTTTAGCCGGGAATTTCAGTCGTAAACCAGCGTAGTTGTTTTGTGTCAGTTCTGTATTAAGTACTTATGCCACATACCGCCTAACTAGCTCAATGTAATGTTTTGTTTTGTTAAAAGATAGACAGATGCTGTTTGGATCACTGGCACAGATGTTGGATGCGAGCGGTGTATTCAACAAAAAGACAAAAGGCATATGGACCGACACGGACACACACACACAAAAAAAAATCACCTTTCCGCTGACTAGCGCTTAGCAGGGAGACAGGTACCTTGAAAGTTATGACGGGGTTATTAATGACATAAAAATAAAAAGAAAATATTCCGATGGAAAAGGACTGCAGCAAGTAAACATGCGTATTTTCTACGATGACGACGCCATCTTAGTGCTGTAATTTTTTTTTTGCGCGGTTTATATGCTTCGGCAAAAGTACTGTTAGTATCATGTTGGTAGGAACGCATCCTTGATACACATCGCGTATCATGTGGTACAGACGATACGATAAATCCAAGACGGGATGTTTAGATGCCGTAGTTGAAATATTTGATTACTCCTTTCACAGCACTTTCCATGTTGTTCAAGTCGGCAAAAGTAATCGGCGCTGAAGTTGCTCTTGGACACATCAATTTTCATAGCTCTGCTCTGCTTCGTTTCGTTGTCGTGAGACCTCTCGGCCCATGAATGTGCAAAAAAGAAAACGTTTGATGACACGCATTTTGGCGTGCACTGATCTTTTGCAGCACTTAAAAGCACTTAGGCGAAGCATCTATCAGCATATATCCTCCTGCAACCCGCAGTGCAAACTGTGGCTTCTCTGATTTGGTTGAAATGTTTAGGATATCATAATATGGATCCAAAACATGATTGAACTATCTTTTGATTTGCTCAGAGCTTTCGGCTGTGTGCTCTGATATGTCCAACATGTAGATATTTATGAAGTTTCTGAAGAAGAGGGGAAAACTGGAGACTCCTTTTTTGCGCAAGTGTGTACTGACATGCGGTTGTTGCTTTCTTACGAGTTCTAATAAGTACCTAAAAATGATATAACTGCCTGTTGAAATGCACGTGAATGTGCTTCCTTTTTTTTTTTTTGACCGCGTCAGTAAAACGTGTTCTTTTTAAGACTCCAGCACGGGAGGGAAGTGATACTGCTTTAGCCATATAGTACTAACTAGATAACAACATTTGTTCTAAAAGTAGCAGAGAATTATCTTTTTATGGCACTGAACTTCTTTCCACGGCTGCCGCACTGGCAATTCCGTTGCCCAATGTATTGGACAAGTTTTGCGTAGCCGGTTATCGGGAGGGTATTATGGAAGGCGGGAGCAGCCAGCGCGCTTCGCTCCTGAACACGCAGACGGCGCCGATAAAATTAGTCTTCGACGCATTTCGAAGCGACGAGCGTCAGAATGCGCCCGCGTGAGCCACGTTTTGCGACCGAGAGCCGTTTGAAATCTTGCCACGCTGTCGGCTCTCGCGGGATGTCCGTTGGTGCATGCGCTTGGCACGTTACTCCGCTTCGCGTCGGTTGAAAGGAAGCCGCCTTTTCTCTGGTTTTTGTTCTTTGAGCCAGGCGAGTGTGTTATTTCTGGTTTTTTGCCCTTGCGAAGCCACCTAGGTGCGCTGCTCGTGTGCCGTGGCATCCATACACGACTGCTCTCGCCTCGAACGCCTTTCCCTGTCTGTTTTCGCTTGATATCTTTAATTTTTTGTAGTTGTTGTTTCTACTCTGTCTGCCACTTGCGTGGGCCAGCGGGTCTCTTCCGTCTGCTGCTCGCAACCGCGCTTGAAGAAAACCGGTCCTCCCGCTCTTTCACCGCTCTTCTTCCTCCTCCTCCCTCTTTTTTTTCGTCGAGAGAGAGAGAGAGAGAGAGAGAGGAGTTTGGAGGAAAGGGGTGTCCACGGCGGGTGACCATGCGGCGCGGGTAGTTAGGCGGGCACGCGCAAAATAATCTCTGGAGTCTGGAAGTTCGGGGCAGTTGGTAGCCCACGCTACCTAAGGTCACAACCGTAGATGTAAGTTAAAAAAAAACATTCTAAGATTCAGAAAAAAAAGGAAAAAAACCGCCGACGTTTCGTGACGTAGTTTTTCTGCGCATTATCACTTCACGACGAACTGTAAAATGTGGCATGATTGAGTGTTTCGAAGTCTTTTAAGCGGCTGGAGCTGTCTACCTGGTGTCAAGGTCTTTGTAACAACCAACCTCCAACGTCAGTCGCACGTCGGCTACTCCGAATCCTTCCATGGCCTGCGTTAAAGTTAAAGTAAGTGGTAGCAGTTCGGTAATGTGCTTACGAAAGCTGCGCAACAGGCCTGCTGGAGAGCGCTTCGAAACTCAACAGATGCAACGCTCTGTGTCAATCGTATTATATGCAGTATGTCACCATCTTTTCCCTGAAGAGGCTTTGCAGCATCTTTATTCTGGTTTAAAAACAATTAATTCGTTACGTACTCGTGAGTTACAAGATATATGGGCTTAAGAAGCCGTGCGTTCACTTTTTTCCCCCTTAAGTTTCGTATATTCGGGAAGGGGGGGGGGGGGGGCCTGACAGGGGAGAAGCATTTCTTATTTTTCAGAGCATTCAAAGTTTCTTTAAACTTTGCATCTCTAAGTACAATCACACAGAAGGCTTTAATCGATTAATAAAATCGATGCATCGAAGGCAGATGACCACGTCACAGCATTCAATTGAACGTAACTGAGAATCAAACATTACAATGAGGCGATGCGAGTTCTGCGGTTCCCTCCCGCGCACGGGTTGTGATGAATGGGCGTCCTGGTGGACAACAAGGAGAGCGCTGTGGCAGCTGTGCCGGCGTGGCGTATGGAGGCTTTGGCGGAGTTAGTCGCGATTCAGGCTGATGGGGACAAGGCCCACATGAAACGCTATCGCTATTGGTTGGCTATCGTGTCCTCGGCATGTCGCTGCACAGACCCTACACAGCTCTGTGAATTTCAGCCCCGGCGAGCCGTCGCGAGGTCTAAGCAGCGTCGCGTGCTTTCGCGATATACGTATGCGGACTCGCAGATCGAGCAGACATTCGACCCCCGGAGATCGCGTTAGGAGCGTTAGGCCGGCCGTCGTTACTATGGGCACTTATCGCGGCGACGGGCAGCGATTGCGGTCGCTGCAGACGCCATCGCGGTTATTGCTCAATCGCCACCACTGCGGAAGCTTTTCGAGGAAGGGTAGGAATCTTTGCCGGTTCGTTAGAATGCACGCTAACCCCCTGCAGTTGGCATTTGGGCGCAGTCTTGAAAACATTGCGACGTATTTCACTTGAAGGTTAAGTGTTTGCGGAGGAGAAAAGAAGCTATTGCCATTTAGAACAGAGGCACTTTCCCAAGTGCCGTCATTGATGTGTTTGGTTCGTGGTATACAAGGCCCCCTCTCGGAGGATTTGATCCTCGGCGCCTGGCCAGATAGTTTTAGAACTGTAAAGGCAACGCGAGCGCTCTTACGCTTTTTAAGCGACACGGACCTTGCCTCGCGTTTGTGATGTTAGCAAGTGTGCCTTGTCTTTTTTCATCTGCCTCCTCCCATCATCATCACCCCCCATCGTGACCTCTTTTTTTATCTTCTTCCCGTCCCCCAGTGCAGAGTAGCAGGCCAGATATTCATTTTTTGGGCCAACCTCTCTGCCTTTCCCCTCAGTGAATCCCCCTCTCTCTCTATTCGTTCATGGGAGCAACGCTAAGCTTTTAATCTTCTACCTTTTTGTTATCTCTAGGACGTTGACCTCGAGAACGAACCTGAGAATCCGCTCGCACACACGCATCAACTGTTCCACTATCGGAATTCGTGACTGTCAGTGAAAAGAGCTCACCTACATTCGGCACTCTCAACCCCTTGCTCCTAGCCAACGGACTTTACTGAGGGAGCGCTAAATAATGACGGTTGCGTGGTTCTTAATCGTTTTGTAATGTATTGGAGATCGTAGCGCGTAGCATGGCGTAGAGGGTGTCATGCGGCCGCGCTAAACACGGGGCAGAACCTTGCCAAACTACGAAGATGTTAGTTTTTTATTCCTGCCGTACCACTTTCCTCTGTCCTGTTCTAGGTAAATAAATACATATTTTGTATAAATAAACGTGAAATCTGAAGACACTGCGTCTATATCAACGTTTCGCCCTGTGCAAATTTTTCAGTCTATTATCGACGGTTTTCCATTAAGGGAGCATGCGGTGAGCGCACATAATTTCTCTCTAGGATCTTCTCCTGTGTGATTCGTAAGAGCAGCTCTGTTCCCATTGAAATGTGTGTGCATGACAATCATATTTAATATAGTATACATGCCTTTAGGAGTCGATCACACGGCCTTTAGTTTACAGGTACTTGCTCCCTGCAGCCATGCATTGGCGAAGTACAAACGCAACAAAACATGGTACTTTGTAACACACTGCAGCTAAGCTTCTCGCGTTCTTGTGATAGTTTTTAATGCAGCTTAACGTTTGCACTTTCCGATACCAGCGCTCCGGGGAAATTTCGACGTCCGGTATTCAGGTATACACCTACGCTAATATATGTGTCTTCGCTGTGCTAAAACTCTCTTTAAATAGCCTTTACGTCTTTCCAAACATGTACGTTGCAAACGTGACCGCCGTCGTTTCTCGGATAAATCATGGTTTTACCGCGTTCCTGCACCCCCAACAGATTTCTCAAAAATCAAGTCGAACCCGATTCTAACCCGAGGTTGTGCCTTCCAGACGTCGGTCGTGGCTCTCCTGTGTGCTAAGCTCGTGGCACCGTACGACAATTAGCGAATATCTATCGCTTATTTCAGGGAGGCGTTTTCAGTTAACTGATTATCTTAACCCTATTCTAAGTCTAGCTCTTCATGATGCGGCTAAATTCGAGGACAAGTTCTGAAAGTGAGTTTTAGAAGTGAGAGGCCAAAACACGGCTGCTGCACCGGACCTTTTACTAACATCATTGTACTTAGCGCACTATGCATGCGAACGACCTTCGGCTTCAAGGCTCCTGTGCGTTTGAAATAGTCGCTGCGGTAATGAATGTTTTCGAAGGGTATACAAACAAAGGCACGCAGGTCTTGCGCGAATGCGGAAGTACTGCGCAGGGATGATTATAAATAACTAATAAATGAGGGGAAAATTAAGATATATCTGATTCAGTAAACGGTTTTCCGAGGCACCTTTTCTATAGTGGTCATCAGGTAATGAGCAAAGAGGAGCACTTTACGCTTCTCATAGTAAACTTAATTAAAATATTGCAGGGGTAAATATGACCCGGAAAAGTCTGATTTTTTTTTGTTGCTCAATAACCTGATTCGTACCGGAATTCGAGCTCAAAGGGTATCGCCCTGTTTTTACACCGCGAATTTCAGTAAAAGATAAATAAAACCAGAAAATAGCCGCAGCGGCTAGGAGGCTGTAGACAAAATTGGTAGCCTCGTCAATCCGTAAGCCCCGATGGGACTTCCCGTGACAGGTGCTCAGCGAAAAGCTATACGCGACTACAGAAGGCGGCCAAAGAGTGTGAAGTACTCATCCAGGCGTAGCCCGGATTAGCATGCAAGATTTTTTTCTTGGGGATCATTGCGTTTCTAGCTGAAACAACCAGGGAGAGCCGGCGCCATAACCGAGGTACCGCCAGGCTCTCACAGATGGTGGCAAATTTTAAGATTTAAAATTGATTTCAAGTTTTGTACCGCCTCTTGGCGATTACATCTTGGTCGTCGACTGGCGGAGCGCTCCGGGAGTCGTCGCGAGGTCGCGAAGGTAACCCGAGACGGCTTCCAAGGGCGCACGCGTGTCAAGGCCCGGTCATGGGACGCGAGAGAGACGCTGATCCAGATGCGCCTCGGTCGGAGGCAGCCTCGACGAGTTGCGAAGACAATGAACGCTACGGTCGCTCCAGTACCTCTTCAGTTATTGAAGCCCTGTTCCATTATCGTCGCTCACTACGTCATCCGCCAACCTGTGCTTCATATATGATGTATACCGGGTGCATGATGAGAAAACAGGTTTCACACATTCGAGCTGGTGTTGACATAAAGCTTGCTTTCTGCTCGTGCGGATAAGTTTAAACTTAACGTCAAGCGTGGGCTGAAGATCACGGCCAGCTGCTCTACAAAAATTTCTTTAGACGGTCTGTTGACTCTCCATAGACCTTTGTCTGTAAAGTTTGCAGGCTCGCTATAAACAAATCCTGTAGACAGTCTTTAGTCAATGTATAGATTGTGGCCAAATCCTTTTAGTAGATTTTGACAGTGTATATATACTATGCATAAACGAAAGAAAATATCTATAGGAAAGCAGTAGAGTCTGTAAGAAGTCTATAGACAGTCTACTGCCAAATTTGATTAGGGAGGGCTAAACTGCTGTAGAGTGGTTGAGCCGAAAATTTAATAAGCGAAGATACTGACCAACCTGAAGAACGAGGAAGCGAACAAATATTACCAAGTGGGAGGCATATGAGAAAAAAAGAAGGATGCAGATTTTTACGCGCACATTTGACGAAACCGCGGTCTACAATACGGATATAGTTTGAATCTTTAACGCCATTCAATGGTCCGTCCGGAAAACGCTCATAGCGAGGGTGGGAAGAGCATAACGGCTGCGTTTTTATGGAGGAAAAACGCTAAGGCGCCCGTGTGCTGTGCGATGTCAGTGCACGTTAAAGATCCCCAGGTGGTCGAAATTATTCCGGAGCCCTCCACTACGGGACCTCATTCTTCCTTTCTTCTTTCACTCCCTCCTTTATCCCTTCACTTACGGCGCGGTTCGGGTGTCCAACGATATATGAGACAGATACTGCGCCATTTCCCTTCCCCAAAAACCAATTATTATTATTATTATTATTTGTTTTCTCAGTGTAATACGCAACCGAGGAGTGCTGTTTGCTTACAGCCTTCACAGTGCTAGACGGGCTGCTTAATTCTGCGTTTCGAAGATTGTTTTTCACTTCTGCCCTGCAGCCACTGGAAAGCACCGTTGACTTGCTATCCATCATTGCGCAAGGTGGCTGAGCGTGCACATTCATTCATTCAATGAATAATTCATTCATTCATTCATTCATTCATTCATTCATTCATTCATTAATGCGATAGCATTAAAAGCGTCATCGGTGGAAAATGCGTAGTTGATCATAAAATTCGCCCGTTGGCTAGAGACAAGTGACGTCACCAGAACGGAGGCTGTATACATTGCCAGCACACGAAGCAATTAGTTGTACCTGCGGAATTTTAATTTATCACTGAATTCTAGTCCTTTTATGTCCGAGTGGCCTCAACTTTCTTTGGACTTCTTTTCCATCCTTTTTTTACGGACTAACCCGGGACCGTCCGGCCTAAATTATCTGGAAGTCAGTTCATAAAACTAAAAAAATAAAGATTTGTTTTTTCTTCAGGGAAGAGCCCCCAGGACTTGTTCTTGAAGTCGAGAGTGTGACGGAATCCCGTCTGGCCGGGGGGATACATTTCAAAACAAAGAGACGCCGACCAGTAAAACGCTGGTCGGCGTCTCTTTGTTTTGAAAGGACTTGTTCTTGGAACCGATTTTTTTTGTATAGTTTGTGTTTATCCCCGCGTAGGCACAGGCAGGCAACAGGCGCAAAGCTAAGAAAAAAAAATGGTTTTTCAGCAGCGCAGGGGACAAAGGACGTGACAAGTGCACAGACACGGCGCCGTGTCTGTGCACTTGTCACGTCCTTTGTCCCCGCTGAAAAACCATGTCACACCAACTTGCCCAAGCTTCTACAGTAAGAAAAAAATGGCTGCCTTTTTGTTCGCCAATATCATCGGCCGTCTTTCATCTCGGTAGGTAATTGTGTCGCTAGGAGGAAATTCCTTGCTTGCGCATGAGCGGCGAAATACCGCGTTTTGTGGTCGGTTCCTTTGCTTAGGCCCGATCCAGACCGGTGCTCTAGCCTGCAGATGAAGTTTCCTCTGGAAAAGAAACTTCTTCGCGCACAACTTTTGTCCAGCAGTAGACAAGAAAAATCAGTATAGGAGAAGACTATATCAGAGTGATTGACTCAGAGAAACCTGACAAGATCAACCCCTAATCGCGACAAAATCACTCCTTTCAATCCCAATGTCTGCACCTTCCGCAGAGCCTTCAGCCAATTCGCTCATTTTAATCACATGCAGATTTAAGCTCAGCCATTGAATGGTTATGAAAAGCCGCCGCGATGGCTGAGTGGTTATGGCGCTCGGCTGCTGGCCCGAAAGGCGCGGGCTCGATCCCGGCCGTGGCGGTCGCATTTCGATGGAGGCGAAATCCTAGAGACCCGTGTACTCTGCGATGTCAGTGCACGTTAAAGAACCCCAGGTGGTCGAAATTTCCTGAGCCCTCCACTACGGCGTCCCTCATAGCCTGAGTCGCTTTGGGACGTTAAATCCCCATATAGCAAACCAATGGTTATGAAAATGAAAGCTCTAAATTCTCGCTACCAGTAAGGTACTGACATTTCTACGCGCCACTCTTGGGGTCCCTGTCAATTTACTTTTTCGTGGAGACCCACCCTCGGCCTTTTCAAAATTAGTCACGTTTTCTCACGCGACTAAACTATTTTATAATCGCAACGCAAGTTTTTAATTATCCTGTATTTGTTCGTTACATTCTTTTTGCCTTGTTACATGAAGTTGGCCATTCTCTGCCATGAGTTTGTTGGTTGGTGTCGCAGAAACTGTACGCACGCGTTTGTTCTACAGCTTCAGGCTTGCGCTGTAATACCTAAACTGCGGAATTTTATTTGCTCTATGCCGCAGTCTCTTTTTGAGCTCATGTGACCAGTTATTGTCTTCCATTCTTCTTTATTACCGTCGATTGGTTCTGTTCATCTCCGTGATTTCTCTTCTCTGCCTGTAATTAAGGTCCTTGGTTTTTATGTTTGCATTATTTGAGCCGCTGCAGTTCGTTTTTTACATTGGGCCTAGAAGCCAGTCAAACTCATCATGCAGTGCTTTTTCTTTTGTGTCCTCTGCATTTAGCTCGAGCAAAATGGTTTATTATTTATTTGTTTGTTTATTTGCTTATTGATTTATTTTTGGTTGGTTCATTGATGGACTGGTTGGTCGCTTCAATTATTTATTGATTGATTAAATTAATCGGCAGGCCATACCTGCGACATACTCGTCATAGACACTGAAACGTCCGCTGTGGAGGAATCAAGTTGGCCTGTATCGATATAGGGTACGACGCTGTTATGCCAGAGACTGCTCTTGTTGAAAACGGAGCTTTTATACGCTAGACAAGACGTAAACAATAATTACAGGTGTCGCCGCCACCAGCCGATTTCCCGGATTCTAGAGGCGGCAATCCGTCGTTTTCGGTAATGGCATCACTGGTTCAAGTTGACTGGCGGGAAGATTTTTTAAGGCAGTTTGCTCAGCAATGAATGCATCTTCAAAATCCGCGGACAATCGTCAACATAGCCAGAAAGAGCGATTGGATGAAAAATCGATCGAATTGTCTCTTCAAATGCGACGTAATAGACGACAGTATACGCTGAAACCTAGCGAGGACGAATTTTCTCTTAGTCTTTGCCTAAAGTAACCAGGCTGCGTGGTTTGCTGCTCATTCGCGTAGTACAGCTCTTACGGCTTCCCTGGAGATCAAAAGGTCTCGAAAGGTGCGGACAAGGGTTCTCCTTGCCTTGCACAGATTTTGACCTTAATGGGTGCCATGAGTCAATAGTCAATAAGTTTATTTTCGAAGTTCAACTGGAGGGTTTCCTGGCTAAAAGCTGTCTGGGCAGCTTGACTGGGTGCAGGAAACCCCTACAAGCAGTAGAACACGAGTGGTACAGGACATTTTGCAAAACCAGTCACACAAACAGCAGTACATTAAATAAAGAAAACACTGGACACATATATACACTGACTTGAATAATGTTTACAAACGAGAACACTGAAATAGTCATACATATGTTGAAAGAAATATACATAAACACTCAAGCAAACGTTCAAAAATCAACAAGTGGAGACATAGAATGGCATTTGAACAAAATATTTCCGCAGCTGAGCTTTTGTATATCCCATTGTATGTTGATATGTGTTTAAAACATGAGGCAGATTATAACACATTTGTAATTTATTATCTGTGCGAAAACGGGGTATATTCTATGAGTTAGTATTTCTTGTATGTATGTTGGCACGACGTGTGTCCAAAGATGCTAGGGTAGGGTAAAAAATGACAACTGATGCCGTGGAAAATTACATTTTTTTTTTGCAATAATTTAAAATTATACAAAATATCAACGCGGACAATGTTATGTGCTTGGAAGGCGTATTTGGTGGTAGTCACGTTATCTATATTGGCGATTATTCGAACAATTTTCTTTTGCAATACTAGAAACTTGTTTGTTATTTTTGCCCCAGTGTACCACTGGGAAGGAAACCATCTGTCTGGTTACTTTGGGCAAAGATGGTACACAAGCTAGGCTGGACTTTAGTGGCCTAAGCCGCACGTAAACAAGCGGGACGTTTCGCAGCGTCATGCTTACGACACCGCTTACTGGGCGATAAGATTTGCGACCTCACGTCGTGTAGCAAACGAATCTTTCAGCGAGAGAATGCCACGAACGAGAGCTTTTCGGCTCCGCGAAGGCTGCGAACCGACTGTAATTGCCGGCCGTGTGCCCTTCGCGACTCGCCAGTGACAGGTGCAAAGCGGGAGAAGCCAGTGGACGCTCTTTTCTTCGGAACAGACTATTCAGTAAATTCTGCGGTAATGAATAAAAAAAGAAAAAAATGTTCAAGGGCTGATCCGGCGTCTTATTGAGATAGCATTAAAGGTCTCATCGGGGAAATGATTGGCCGGTCATAGAATTATCGCATTGGCTGGAGAGAAGTGAAGTCATTAGACCGGAAGTAACGCCATTTCCGGCAAAGACATCAACGGCTTCTAATGCTATTGCATTGCCAACGCCTAATTAATTAGGCGTCCCTGTGATTTTTTTTTGCGCTTTACGCATTTTACTGAAATTTTCAGGCTAGGTCCTCCGGAGTCTTCTGATCCTTTCGGCCGAATTTCGCTGCAGGGCTGCGTTTTGTTACGGCGCAAATTAATCTTTAAGAATTTCCTGTTTTGTGTGCTCAATCGGGGCGAGTTTTCTTCGGACAACCTTGCATGCGTGGCTTCACAAAATGCACGCCAGTTGGTCTTCTCTATGCATTCGTTGAGTTAAAGAAATATCGAGCTTGTTTTTGGTAATTTCGTACAAATAATGATCGTAGTTGTCGTTTACAGACGCCAGTATAACCAAACTGCACGCACACGAGAGGTTTTTTGAATGTTTCCTTGACATGATACCTCGGTCGAAACAGTTTTTATGTATGTTTAATTGTATTTGCTATTTAATAATTTGTTTCCTTGTTTCTATAGAAAAAACTATTCCTCGAAACTAATAGGAGTTATTATAAACATAATATATTTGTCGCAGATTTTTAATAGTCTTATATCGAGCAGCCAACTCAACACACCAGCGCATTGCGCGCGTTTCCCGGCACAGCTATTCCAACGCGGTTTATCATCAGCTAGCGCGCGCCTGCAGTCGCATTTCAGCAGTCATTCTTTCTACAGACTAATGACTCCCGCCCAGATAGATCCAGTTTTGAATTCACCATCGAAGGCGACCATCACCATCCATAATCATGTTTGTTGACAGCCAATTTTCAATTCGCACCTTTCATGCAATGCCCCATGACGGTGCCGTTGGGGTAAAACAACTAAATAAATAATGCGACAGTGGACTCAAAATTTTTCAAAACCGCCAGTAGTTTGCCCTTTAAAGCCTGCAAAGACTGTCAGTAGTATCAATAGCAACTGTCAGTCTTATCGAGTCATCAGGCTTCGATAAGATTGTAAGCTATGTTACTCAGGTCGATTTGCGACGAAGAAAGAAGTCATCCTGGAAGCCGCCATTCCAGTCCGATACACAGACAACAGCGCAATGACGGACGCCGAGGGACGAAGCCCCGGTCGCCAAACGAGTCTAGCACGAACGGAAGAGGAGCCTTCGTCGAAGCGGGAGCTGAAACCAAAGCAGCGTACCGGAGAGAGAGCGCCAGGCCTGTCCAGGGCTTCCGGGACGCCTTTGTATACGCGAGCCAGCGTATCGCGCCAGAGCCGGAGCGCATTCGAAGCGGCGTTTGGTGTGGCCCTCGCAGAGGCGAACTACTCAACAAAGACGGCCGCTGCGGCTGCGCCAGTTGTTCTTGTAAACCAGCGCAACGGCTCGAAGCCAAACAGAAATGGACAAAACACAGCGCTGAACTAACAACAAAATAGATTTATTCAGGGCACCATGCAGTGGTTAAATACACGCTGGTATCACAGAATAACGGAAAAACAGAGAAAAACAAGACAAAATAAGAAAAAATATATCGTTTCACAGCCTATCATTGTGATTGTGCGAGCTTTGCCGAAGCACGTAATCTATGACATTAGGTATCCGTGTTCTTTTTCCGAGATAGCAACAGAAGGGGTGCTTATGGTTTGCGTACCTATCCTCATGATTTCTGATGCCTCAATTATCTCCCTGGTGTCATACCTAATGTCACAGATTACGTGCTTCGGCAAAGCTTTCCGACACTCACAATGATAGGCTGTGAAACGATATATTTTTCTTATATTTTTTTCTTATTTTGTCTTGTTTTTCTCTGTTTTTCCGTTATTCTGTGATACCAGCGTGTATTTAACCACTGCATGGTGCCCTGAATAAATCTATTCTGTTGTTAGTTCAGCGCTGTGCTTTGCCCCTTTCTGTTTGGCTTCGAGCCGTTGCGCTGGTTTACAAGAACTATGTGTGACCAACTCGCCCACCAGTTCATGTTGTGCGCGAGTTGGTACGGTGGTATTCCTGGGACCGACTGCACGTCGACCCGAGCTGTGACGCTCGTCGATATCCGTCTTAAGAGCGGTAGCTCCTGGTGCAACGTCTCGATGAAACACGGCCGGCGATAGGAAACTCCAGTTAGTTTCGGTTTCGACTGCCTCTGCACACCTAGGGTCCGGAGGGGAAAACTGATACCTTTAAATGAATCATTCCCGCTCATGCCAGCGGAGCGGTATGCTGCAGAGGAGGCGGGATTTTCTCAAGCATGGGGAGTCATCATCAGGCTGACTGCGGGTCAAATGCCTCTCCCATATCTCTCCAATTAATCCTGTCCTGTGCCAGATGCGCCCACCGTATTCCCGCAAACTTCGTAATCTCATCCGCCCCCCTAACTTTCTACCACCCCCTGCTGCTCTTACCCTTTCTTGGAATCCACTCCGTTGCCCTTAAGAACCAGCGGTTATCTTGCCTTCGCATTACATTCTCTGCACTTTTTTTCGCCGGCGCTGCTTGGCATGCCGCTTGGAGGTAGGTTTTTTAATCAGTTGAATACCGTTGTCATGACAAAAAAAAACGGAGCTCCTCCGGCCGAGAATTGGTTTTTGGGGACGTGGTAACAAACAGCGCAGCGACGACGGACACGTACGAAGAAGACTGACAAGTGAAAATGGGAAAGGACAAGGAGGAAGGAAATGACGCAGCATCTGTCTGACATTTAGGTGGACACCCGAACCACGCTTAAAGGGAAGGGATAGAGGGGAGTGAAAGAAGAAAGAAAGAGGTGCCGTAGTGGAGGTCTGCGGAATAATTTTGATCACCTGGGGATCTCTAACTGGCACTGACGTCGCACAGCACACGGGCGCCTTTTGAGTGTCGCCTCCATCGGAACTCGGCTGTTGTCGGGTTCGAACCCGGGCACTCCGGCCGCAATGGGAAGAATTAGCGCTGACGTCTTCTTTGGCTGGACAGTAGTATGTGCAGGAAGTTTCCTACTCTTGTCACAGCGTCCAACCTCGCGCCTTCAAATCCGTACGCTTTGTCAAACCGCGCACACGCCAAGAGTAAAAAAATATATAGAGAAAGAAGTTACACGTGAATGCGCTCGCTTTCTCCTCTTTCCTAGCAGCTGCATTATCGCTCGTTCTCTCTCGCAGCCACGCGCGTGGCCTTGTAATTGCTTTCTGTCAGGAAAAAGGCGCTCTCGCCTCTTCTTTCTATTTCCGCACCAACGCCTCAGCAAGCGCGATAATAAGTCTGCCGCGTTGGCCGCCCTCTCATTTTTCGCCACATATCTTCTCGGACCATGCGAGGCTCGCACGCCGAGTACCGGGAATGGGGAACCGGACGTGCCGAGCAGAACACGAGACGCGGCACAGTGGCACGAGAACCAAGACTAATATTAATACAAACCAGTGCATCAGATATTTCTCAATAAAGCATTTCGACAACAGCATCCCTCACAATCATGTCTTGGTATTCTTCTGCAAACCGCCCCTGCAAAGCACATATCAGCCGCTTCTTTAAACAGCATCTCTCTAAATCGTATGTCCTGTGCTCAGTTCGCTGGCAGCACTATTAGGCGGATTGTTCTGCGCATTTTTTTTTTTTTGCTCGGCGACACTGGCACTAGCTTCTTCAGCATTCCGTGTGCGAGTGGTTGTCTTGAATAAGTGGGCTTATAGTTGAGGTTCAACTCATTCCCACGTCTCGGCACGAACCTTTCTGGACCTGTGCTTGCTTGGCCCTATTCCGCGGAAGGAGCGGAGAACCCGCTTTCGTTTGGGAGGCCGGCTGCAACGACTGGATGCGGAGGACGGTGCAGATAGCAGGACGCGGCATTTGCAATTTATTTCTCCAGAGTGTACAGAGTAACCTTCATAACGACGTGCGTGCTATTCAGCATAGGACAGCTGAGGTCAGCGGTTGGTGTTTTGCTCGGACAAAAAGCCTTGGGCGCCGAGAACCGCGTTTTTTTATTCTTTGTGTGTGTGGAGGTCGGGGGGGGGGGGGGCGCTCCGGTCATCGTTTAGCTTACGAGAGGTTGGCGACGGGAGTTGAATACCGACATCATCAATGCAACGCTAATATCGCCTGCCCTGTTAACACGACCACTTCTGCAACCGCAGATCCAGCTGGATGGCCTACGTTACAGTATACATATAAGCTAAAAGCTGTACACACAGCAACGCATACTCTGCATTCAATACATGGCTGCGTATGGAGGACGGGCTATGTAGCTGAGCTTGGAAGAAGAAGCACAGCGGATGACGATCTTCGATATAAGATGGATGGATGGAAGAGCTTTATTTAAGAGAATTCGAGGCCAACCGCTCTCCTGGGTCTCCGCACGACCCCACTCACGGTCTAAACGTTCATGTGTTGGTCCGTGACGTATGCGGCCCGGCTGATGGCGATCTTCTGCCTGTCCAGGTGCGCCGACCGCAGTGAGGTGCCCCAGTCCTCCCAGGTTCGGAGAGGCATCGGCCCGGTTCGGGGAGGGGACGCCGGGTATGATAGGAAGATGTGGGTAAGGTTGGCTTTGGGGTGGGAGCACAAAAAGCCTATGGGGGGTACCGGCATAATTTAGAAAGATTGGCTGGTGTAGGCAACGTTCGCGTCTGCAGGCGACGCCAGATTGACTGTTCTCTGGTAGTGAAAGATGGGGGTGGGGTTGGGGGGGGGGGGGGTAGATAAGGTGCTCAGCGCGGGAATTTGCGGTGGTGACGATGATCATGGCCTGCTACCTGATTTAATATCTGCTGCTGGTCCTTGGACCCAAGATATTAAACTTATTTTTGGAATATGCCGGAGTGCTAGACGCACTCTGGCACGGGTCGGCCCGGTATTGCACTGCCTCCGGGGTCGGCCCGGGGCCCGTGGGCCTGTTAGCGCGCGGCGCCTTTTCTTTCTATCTTTGCTCTCCTATCCTTTAGCTCTCCTGCTTCCAGCACGCGGCAGCGAGCGTGGCTCGTCTAGAGCCAGTAAGCGGGCCCGTGCACTTTCCTCTCGTCCTGTCAGCAACAGCAACAGTTTGCGGTGAGCTGAGCAAAAGAGTGCATGCGCTCCTTCGAGATATTCCTCACGAGGTCCGCCTGTGCCCGGTTTCTAGACCCTCGGGCTAAGGAGTCGCCGGCCTCGTTGCCGGGATTTCCCGAGTGCGCAGGCACCCAGATGAGCTCAGCGCGTCGGGGGAGGTTGGGGGTTGGCATGTGCATCAGGCATTGTGCAGGGGGATGAACCCTGCCCCTGGTAAAATTTAGAATGGCGGTTTTTGAGTCACTGATAATGTAACGGGCGTCTATGTATGCCAGAGCAATGGCTATAGTTGTCTCCTCGGCATCCTCGGAGGTGGTGCCTGAAGGAAGCTCGAAAGTTAGGGGTGTAATGTGTGGGTTGTGGGCAACCGTAGTGGCCCCGTGCTCATCGCAGCCGTCATTTACCCAAACAGCATCGGGCTCATTGGCACCTCTTCATGTCTATCAAAGCTCTGCATATTAGTCTCTTGGTCCTGAAGGAGTTGTGTCACCCATGACCCTAATTCTATGTGGTCTTTAGCAGGGGTATTTTGACGTTGCTTTTTCCCAGTTCCCAGTTCGCCAAACGATGCTTATGTGATTTAGGCGTACAGTGTGGTGCTGCTAGAGTAACGGCATTGATGTAATGATCGCTACCTGACGTTTGTGGGGTTCGTTCCCACTGCAAATGCGGGATGCGTCTGGCGAGCGTGAGATATGGGCTGGTGTCCATCATCTCAACCGTGCCCTGTCTGGTGGGGCTATCGAAATCGTTATGCACGGATAGCTGGGACATGCTGTATCTGATTCAACAGAACCTCTCCTCGGCTGTTTGTACGGCTGTATCCCCAGTCAGCATGTGCGCAGTTTAGGTCCCCCGCTATTAGCAAAGGTGGTTTCTTGGCTTCCTGCGCTCTTGTCTTAATTAGATTAGCGCAGCGAGATGCGGGGCTACTAAGGGGGGTTGCATATATTGGACACTATTAATGATTATTTGGTAAGATCATTCGGTATGATTTCTAAAGGGACGTGTGCTGCCTCGTCTCTGTGGTCGTGTATAGTGTGTCTGAGTGCGCGCCTGATGTGGGTTTCAGCGCTTGTGTTGTGCACCTCTTCTTCGTCCGTCGTCTATGTTCGCGCTGTATTTTTTCCTTTAAAAATGTATGTAACCCAACTAGCCCAACTTTCCATCCTATTTCAATGGGACATCGGGTCCGAGAACTGCGCCTAGTAGAGTCGGGCGACATCAATTCCGATCGATACGATGGTACCACCGAGGCCTGTCTTTCCGCGACTGGCTAGGATTGCGATTCGTGGAAGGGGTCGACATCCTGAGGCTGCCCGGCGGAATAGCGAGGGCGACC
The DNA here is from genome assembly GCF_052857255.1 of Amblyomma americanum. Lineage (NCBI taxonomy): Eukaryota > Metazoa > Arthropoda > Arachnida > Ixodida > Ixodidae > Amblyomma > Amblyomma americanum. The sequence continues at coordinate 17,514,922 of NC_135507.1, read as the reverse complement.
TCCGTAGTCGGCTTTGCTGCACCCAATTGGCCGAAGCTGCGCGGTGGCGGACAGTCGGGGCTTCCGCACATTGCCGGGAGTGCAGGACGTGACGCCGCCGTTAGCTCGGGATGGCCTCGGCGTGCCCCCGTGGTGTCTCGACATTGGTCGCGCCAGCAGCAAACGCGTGTCGGGCGGCCTTATGGACTCGCGCGCGTGACGTCACGATGTGCTCGTGAGCGGAATCGCTGCGCACCCTTTGTAAACGCCGTGGTTCGAGTAAGGTTCCTGGGAGCCGGTATTCCTTCTGTTTACTGCTTTTCTGTAGAATGCAGCTGTGTCAGCCGTGGTTTCTGCAGTGGACGTTGGTGTCTAACGATGGCGCGAGGGGAACTACGACTTGGACGGTGGCCTTGAGAGAGAGTGCGCGAGCGATCTTCGTCCGCCTACCGTGCAGCGTTCCGTGAGCGTTCCGCGCAGTGTTAAGATATCTTGACGAATACGTCTGGTGAATGGCTTCCAGTCGTTGTGAGTACTGTGTTAAATTTTTTGGTGCGTGTGCCGTTGCCTTGAATTTCACACGTGAAACGCCCTGTGACAATGAAACTTGATATTTAGGCTTCAATCTGTAGCCTCTCCGACCTAAGGCCACATTTGATGGAGCTACAAAGCTAGAATTAAGAAAATGCTTTCTCCGTTTGACTCCTCGCAATAGAACTAATTAAATGAGTGGTAGTTAATCTCAGTTTTCAGAATAAGGCGTTGCAACAGAACTCCAGGCAGTGCTTGTCAGTTTTAGAGAGAGCGGATGAGTCACCTGAGAGACGCATTCAGAGAGACACGTTATCCCACAGACTTAGTTGTCCAACGCAGCATCTGAGTCTGTGCTGTAGAAAACAAAGAAAGCAAGCGGCCCGGGTTTGTTAGACTTTTTCGTCGAAAGACTGAGATTAACCTTGATTTTCATATTTCAAAATTTCTCGCTTGTGGCCATGCGACCGCCCGGCTGAGATACTATATCATACCATATCACACCGTACTGTTCCTTACCGTGCCGTATACTGTACAATGCCATACCAGTTGCTAGTCTAGCGTTGTCTTGTGTCCGCTCGTGTTTTATCGCACGTGTCGCTGTGTGTGACGCATACCCAACTAGCCCGCATGGCTAGTGAAAACGTCTGCCAACTTTTTGCTCTCGACGTTCAACCCCCCCCTCCCCCCCCCCCCCCCCCCCAAGAGAAACTACGCGACGGATGGACCCCTTCTTCCCTCAGTAAAGAAGGGCAACGGAGAAGGGGAAGAGGGGGGGGGGGGGCAACGAGGAAGTGTTTTCGCCGCCGATGAAGGAAGAGGGAAGGAAGCGCCCTCAACGAGTGATTCAGGGCCCCGCCTAATGTGCGGGTACGCCTGCGTGTGGTGTGCACTATCGCGCCGCGTGCGATTTGCAAAACAGACCGCGGCGGGGACCGCATCGCGGTTTGAAAAAGGTACTGAGGACAACCACATTCATTTTTTAGTTCTGAATAAAAAAATAATTATACGGTTCTTTCAAGGTGTGGTGATGTTTGTCTCGCAGGAAAAGGCTCATTGTTCACGAGAAAATCGGAGAAAATTTTGCCGCCACGAGATTCCAATTCGAGAATATACCTATAAGGCCTCCTTGTTCAATGTTTTGAAGATATTGGAGGTGCTGCCCGGGCTCGGAAATGCGCGCAAAGTAGACGCCGATATTTCAATTTTGCATCATATAAAAGCTTCGTTTTCAGTCAAAGAAGCGTCTTTGTCGTTAGAATGCGGTAATCTGTCGATTCAAGCTAATTTCAGCTCGTCTTCAGTGTCCCTATTAACCTGTCTTGGATTTTTCCGCCAAAGTTATGAACACGAGGATTTTGACCTTCTCTTAGAAGTGAGCCCTGGCCACTAGTTACGCATCGGTCGCGCTTACTTTTGTTTTGCTTGCGTTTTTACACGTTCGCCTGTAAAAACGGAAGAATGACACTCATCTTCAAGACGACGGTGAGTGTCACATGGCCTCTGGGTTTTGATTGGGCAGATCAGTGTTCAACGTAAATACAGCGCTGTCAGACGGCCAGTCTGGGTGCCGGTCGGTCGGAATTTTTGCTATCGGTATCGAAGGGTCGCGTCCTGTTTTAGAAAAAAAAACAAAAAAAACCCGAAGACAAATAAGTGGCCAAAATCTTTAATTAGGCGTAATTTGAACAGACTGGACGGCAATATTTAAGCCTGTGTTTTGTTTGCGTTTACTCGATTTTGAACTCACGTTGGAAAGCTAATACGCAATCGCGCAATGTACTATTTCACACACACACACACAAAAATATGATTGGAAAGTTTGAAATTCGTTTGCTACAGCTCGTGCATCGAGGGTTGCGCCACCTGGCAACCTTATTACAAATTTTCTCCAGTTCGGGTGATTCCCTCCCCAAAAATTCGACGATCGGTACCGCGTGTTAACTGGAATCCTGACCGGTCTCAGTCAAGAGCGAAGGTGTGACAACCGCACCAATAACTTCGTTGCCACGGTAACGCTCTGCTGAATGCCGCGGGGCTTCGTGCGATGCGTGGCTCCGTATCACGCCTGAGGCCCTTACTTGGACGCCCAAGACTGCATCCTTATTTTTTGTCGTCCTCCTCGCCAGAGGGTGGCGACAGGCGGCGAACTCGCCCTGCAGAAGCCGGAAGCGCTGTTCTGCCGCGGTGGGGGCCACGCCCTTTGCGAGCTTCGCGCGCGGCCTGGCGTGTAGCCGACCGTTCTTCGGTTCACATCCTCTTCCGCGTGTTGCGCTCCCCTCGAAGGTCGCCTCTCGCCGTCGCCCCCTTCCCGGCACGGGTCGTGGGAGCAACGCCTTGGCGCCCTCGTGCGCGCCTGGAATTAATCCAATCATCGCCGCGATGAAAGCTCATAGCTGCACATTTGTAAGAGCGTGTAGTCTGCGCCGCCTATGTAGCCTCTCCGTCGACCTTGTAGGCTCGTTGACAAGGCACAATCTCTCGAACCGTGCACTGCCGACGGCGTATGGCCGCCGATCCGTGAGCAAGCACCGGGCACCTTTAGCATACCGTGTAACCGTTGTCGGCGTGCCGCAAACACTCGCGCTGCCAGTGCGCATGCGCGGATTGCCTCGGGGGCGCCAGATGGCGTCAAGTACGCGGCAAATGCGTGTGCGCTTGCCGCATCGCGACCAATCATCGCGGGTGCACTGGCGGGCTTTCGCTACTGGGTGACGAACGGTAATACGGCACACGGCATGGTAAAGGGATCTGCTGACGGCCGCGTACGGTTTCCTTTGAGCTCATAACCACAAGGGAGAGCAGCAAACGTCGGCCAAAGGGAAGGGGAAAACACGGTGTAGATGGGAGGTGAGGATATCATAACGCAGTCAGTAGCACGCAGTGTCCCAGATGATGCACAGGTCTACGCACACGCAGGCTAGTGCGCGTCGCGGCTTTCTGAAGTGTAATACAATCGTTAATTAGCACACCCTGCGCATCGTCCTATAGCTAAGCATACGCCTCTTGCCTGGTGTGAACAGCGTGGTCTGTGCAAGCACGGCTTGAACTCGGCATGAACCAATAAAAGCAGGGTTCATTGTGAAGCCACTACTGCCGACCATTTTTTACAACGAGAGCATGAATTTCGAAATTTGATGTTTCGCGTAATGGCAACAACAGTTACGAACGATTTCGACTCCCCCTTGAAGGGTTGCGTGAATGAGTTTCAATGATTTTCGCTGCGGATTTAGCAGTGCTTCTCAATGCAAATCATTCTGCGTACCTTTTCACTAACAGCCTGAGGATGGTCGACGCCATTTTCGACACGGCCCGTGAAACTCGCGTATGTATATATTGCACTGGAGAGAGTTCGGCTAGCGTATACGCGGTGTTCACCTTCCAAAGACAGAGAAAGTTGCGAGAACATTCCATGCACTGAAGGAGGAAAACGCAGCAGAGAAGAAACTGATCAAAACAGCAATTTCTCTCCCTCAATAAGAATCACTCCGAGGTCGTCTCGCCGCAGCCCCGTTGCGCCTTCTTGCTGCCAGCATGATCCGATGTAGCGGCTGTCACACGCATGGACGTACACTGCTCGCTCACGCTAACGTTGATTTGCAACAGGAACGACGTCTCCATCAGCTCCGTGAAGTGAGGCACAGGATGGCCCTGTAGCTCGTGAAATTCACGGAAATACGTTGAGAGACCGCGTGGACAGTCTGACGGGGCACGACGCGCGAGGGACTCGTGTGGACATATTGCCTTCAACATCGACTAAATATCTATGCGCGCACTGACGCCGGTGTCATAACCTTCGTACCTGTTTTTTTTTTTTAGATAGCTGTATACCATGTGAACTATATGCCGGTAAGGGCCGCACTTTTAAAAATTTGGCGGGTTGCGGCCCTTACCCGAAAGCGGAATTTTTCACTTTAATTTACCATGCCATACCATATCACACCATTGCATACCATGCTACCATACCATGCTACCACACAGTACCATACCATACAATACCATACCATGCCGCATCATACCGTATCGTACCAAACCATGTCATACAATACCGTACCATACCATCCGTACCATACCGTACCGCACCTTACCGTACAGTACCGTACCGTATATGCCACACCTTAGATATGCCGCTACATCGAGCGGGTGAGCTGGAAGCTTGCGCCGCTGCTGACCCAGTGACTGCATGCGGTGAGCAGCTGTGAAACGTGGTTCCCTTTCGGAGCCGTCACTCGGCCCAGTGATCTCGAGCAGCTGCGTTTCACGCCTGTAGCTTCCGCTGTGCACGGACTCCGGTAGCGGGGATCCCGGGAACCGCTCCCCACGTGTTTTTTTGTTTTTTTTTTGTCAAATGCCGTCTTTCTCGTTGGAAGTGGCAGGGGAGGTGTTCCCAGTATTAACACCCCTCTTCAACTGTTTGCGGAGAATTCATCCTTTCATTCCGTGGAGCGATGACTCCTGTGAAACGAAGTGTGTTGACCGGCCGGCTCCGGAGCAGTTGTCGCCAAAAAAAGTGCAGTGGAGGAATGCAGAGATAAAAGGCGTTTCTCAGTCTCTTGGCGAGATTGCCGTCGCATGCGCGCCGGGCACACCAGCGGAGATAAGAGGGGGGATTAACGCCTTACGCAGGGGCTGAGCGGCCTGTCCCATCACTGCGGGAGCCGGGCCGACAGTGGCGACTTTTTCAGCGATCGCATTGTCGAGCACGTCTCGAGGAATCTCCGGCACGGTGCTTGGAGCAGAAAGCGCAGTGACGTCACTCGTACATTATGTCAGAGCTCTTCGATATTATGAGCTTCGAAAGTTCTCATAAGGTCCATGTGCCAAAAAACGCGGTCCGAGTAGGCTACATTTCGGGTGCTTACTGATTGTCGCGACGTCCGCGGTCAATAACGTAAGCCGCATTCAATTTGCAACCGCCTGGCAACAAAATCAGTGAAACTAATTAAATAACAAACATCCTTAGATATAACAGTATAGATATATATATAGATATAAAACGAAGCACAAAAACAAACGCCTTTCAAAAGATAATGCCGACATATGGCAACAGCATTTATTGGCGACTGCCAGATGGCGTCGCCATCAGTAAGCACCGAGCCTGGCGGCACCTGCTCTGCTACCAACCCGTTTCATAGGGGATGCTCCATCCATCCGTCAATACATTCATATATCCCATCCGATCTGAGCCCCATCCCGACCCCATTCGATCCCGACTCCGAACGCCACCCCACCCCACCCATCACAGGGTATAAACAGACGAGCGTGCTCCGCCTCGTGCTCCCTTGGTTTGTTTGCGGTATCCAATAACTTTATGTGAAGCATTTTGAACGAACCTCCCCTGCGCAGGCCAAGTCGCGAGTAGACGCATGAGCCTTGCATTGCGGTGAATACAATAGTTCCGGAAAGGCACGGATTACGATTGACGCAGGCTCGGATTGAGTTAGGCTGCATTAGGGAAGGGGCGGAGAGGGGGGGGGGGGAGAGGGGAAAGGTACAGTAGTCATGATATACTCGGATCATGGCCAGTGAGCTGTAGACGGCTGTGGTTGCTCTTGAACAAAGGACTGCATTATCGCGTGCATGGGCCAGTTTACGTAGTTGTGACCAAAGGGAATGCGTATGTGTCCCGATGCCCAACGTCATGCCGCTTCAACTTTTTTCTACTTGCTCACCGAAGCTTAGTTCCTGGCTTTCATTTTTCACGGGGAAGAATGACGTCTTTTAACTTAGGTGTGATGGACGCAAAAACGTGACAACTTTTATTTTCTTTCTTCTTTTTTTGTAATCGCCATCCCCTCTTCGCTTTTTCCTTCCAAGTCGGCTTCACCCAACGCCTCTCTGCGCGGGGTGAAACCAGCTTTTCGTCAAAGGCGTGAGCGGGCTTTGCCGCCAAGGTTTCCGCTGTGGCAAAGCTGGCTGCGGCCAGCAGAGTGGGCAGTGCTGGTGCCAATGATGCCCATGACTCCGTGAATTACCGGCCTTCTCATCTTTGAAGTTAGAAACTGTGGTGCTTAAAATTTTCTTGTCGCAGTGTGGGTCTGATTATAAGCATAAGAATCTTTGTTCTAGGCGCATTTAACTTATACTTAAACTGCTAACATGTGAAACACTAATCTGGCCGATTTTTGAGCGCACGTGCACTATACGGAGTCATTTCATGAACCGAACTATGACATTCTGAGCACAGAATCAATCCAGAGCAGAGTTATTCGTTTGTATGTCATTGCTATGACTGGAAGTTTTCACCAGTCCCCCTCCTTTTAAGCGTCACCTCTTTTTGTAAGCGATGCCACAGTGTGTGACGAAATATCTATACACCCTTCCTTCCTGCTTTACACTACCTCGAGTGACCACTCGCCTCTCTATAGAGGTTGCAAAGGAGAACCACGGATAGATAAACTGTTCCAGTCTTTGCAGGGACACTGATACAGTTAGGTGTTCTTTCTTTTTTTTCTTTTCAGTTCACTGCTGGAGCTATCTTTCGTGTCAGGCTGGGTCTTTACCTTCTGACAAATCTCTTTACGCCACTGTTTGCTGTCGGCTTTGTTTATTGCGAGTGATAACGGCTTTCCTTGTCTATCGCACTACCGCTAGTTTAGCGTTGCTTTTCTTCTGGCAGCTGTAAGGTTCCTATTACAACCGTTTTTTTTCCTGACTCATCCTTGGGGAGATGCAAAATGCACAATTTAACAAAGTATATATATCCTTCTTGCAGAGTGCGCAAACAAGGTTGCTTATCAAGGGTGGCAAGGTTGTCAACGATGACCTTATGACTGATGCTGACGTTTTCATCGAGGATGGCGTCATCAAGTGAGTGGTGTCGCTTCCTCCTTGCCTTAAGTGCAGCATGACACGAGAGCTGGCGCTTTACGGCATGCAACTGGCTGCTTGGAATATCCTCTCTCGTCATTTATTAGGTCAGCAAACCACACGCCATCAAAACCATCCTAAAGTTTGTCATTTATGTAACTTCGAAGGGGGTCACAATTAAGCAACCCATACATAGCTGAGATAGCGAGCACTAAGGGCAAGAGCGATAGCATATCTTTGTGAAGGTGTTATCAGACCTTTTGTTCTCTCTGCGTCAAGTCCGAAGTTTGGTGCCAGGAGAGGACCAGCCAATAGGGCAGCGGCACGTGCCGAATGGAATTCTTCCATCAAAGAGCCCTCTTGTGTAATTAAGAGACTGTGTGCTACGAGAGTCATTTAATAAATGTTATTTTAATGAATATAAGATTTGAGAGCAATATGATTAGACAATATACCCTATTCATTCACTATTCACACAGCTTTCTCGGGTGTTTTACAGGATAACAAGAAGGGCGATCCTTGACACCATGTCTGTATTGAAGGGTGCCAATATCTGTTCGTATAAATAAATAGCTGTGCCATCCAAGCGCTGTGACTTCGCGCCGCAGTCACTCAAGACCACGTGCAAAACTCTCCAATAGCGTTACGCGGGAGTCTTGTGACCGGTTGAAAAGTATCGAAAAAACTCTACATCGCCTGTGCAAAGAATTGTGCAGTTTCACTGGTTTTCCATTCGATGTGTGCGAGCAGGGCATGGGTTCACTGGTTAGATGCTTTAACCTGACAGCAGTACTAGAACAACGCACGCTGATTTCAACCCTGTTGGCCTAATTAAGGCAGCACACCTTTGCTGTGGCATATAGATTAGATTTGTCATATAGTCTATAGGGAAGACTTATGCATGCCAGGCAGTTCCTGTGTTTGCATGTTAGATGTGTTGATTTTGTTCATCAATTCGAACTTCACTGCTCAGCTTAGCGGTATGCGCGAAACAAATAATGGCTCCCAAGTTATAGACAACAGTTTGTAAACGCAGAAAAGAACCAAAATGAAAGGAAGAAAAAAAAGAATAACGCCAGGTCTGAAGTAGAGACTGTAGTGAAACAAAAGATGAGCTAACACTGAGGGAAGTATAACAGCGAAAGTAATGCAACCCAAATACCAAAAGAGCATGGCGCGAAGATATGCTGGCTAAACCCAAGAGGATAGGTGATAGCAAGAGGAAAACTAGTAGTCTGGCTTGTGAGTTAGTTATATAAGTGCTGGGGAAGAGCGCTAAGCTTGCTGACTTCAAGTGCAGGGGTGAGGCTTGGAATAACAAGTAGGGTGAACAGAGTGAATAAAAAAAAAAACGAAAGATTCTTATGTATACGCCTAAATATATTCTTAATAATGATCAGGAAAGACAAAACATCACCGCAGAAAAAGCTATGATTCTAGATAAGAACAAACTCCATACAGTCTAGTAGCTGAGCCTTCTGATGCTGTGTGCAGAGGTTCCGACAGAGAAGGGTAGCTGAATGTAGCGACACGCACTCAGCAAGCGCCGACTTCCGGCTGTGGAGTAAACTAAATTTTGCTATTTTCGTCACGGTAAGGAAGCTACATGTATATCGTGCGTATGCAGCGAGAAGTAAGCAGCTGATAGGCAGAAGCGTTACGCAGTGGCAGGGGCTGTAGAATAAGCCCACCACTCATTCAGCATCCTAGCAATAAAATGACAAGGACGAAGGTTAAAAAAATAAAGAAAAATAAAGATATTGCAATGCACCGCAACTCAAGTGAATTTTCTGTGAACAACCCCCTGGTGACGCATGTCGAGCAACACAAAACTCTTTTGTCTTCAACCTAGGCAGGTGGGCAAGGACCTGTCTGTGCCAGGTGGCACTCGAACCATCGACGCAACTGGAATGTATGTCATGCCAGGTGAGAACGTGCTTCGTTATACAATGCACTGAAGTTCAAGATGTCAAAGGGTTTTCGGAGCCTCTATGCGCATCCTCTCAACCATTCGTGACTATCAAGATTGCAAACATATTACACATTAGACAATGCCGTCGCCAGTAGCTGTTTAAACTTGTCTATTGTTATACATTGGTCTGCTGGTACAGTGCTACTTTTTTTTTTTTACCCAAGCACCGACGCTTTTAAAAGTGAAAAAGCAGCTCAAGAGTTATTTGAGAAAGGACCATTTGCGAGAACTTAGGACAGTTATAGGGAATTATAAAACCGATTGGACAAGGCTCACTGACGCCCGTTTACAGCTGCTCATTGTGTTACATACAGGGGGCTTGAAGTACCCCTCGCAGAAGGTCTCTAGACTTTCAGCAGCCTGTCTTCAGGCTTTTGTCAATATGATCTCTGAACCGTGTATAGGTTTATGTCCTTACACCTACAGTAGACCTGTCTATAAACAGCCCATGAACTTCTGTCGGGTCTTTAGTACCCTGACTGTATTAGTGATGGCCTACGGAGACGTGAAAAAGTTATCTTCAATCAATCAATCAATCAATCAATCAATCAATCAATCAATCAATCAATCAATCAATCAATCAGTCAGTCAGTCAGTCAGTCAATCAATCAATCAATCAATCAATCCTTTATTCAGGACCAGTATAAGATACTTGGAGCATTGGTGGAAAAGCCAGCAGAAGTGCTGGCTTGAGAAGTAGCATGGCCCAATATACAGTGGCAGAAGCATAGGTGTTAACAAAAATAAAAAAATAAATGAAACTATACACGAATGTCTAGTGGAGAAAAAAAGAAAATAATTTAAGTAAAGTAAGGAAAACACTGCTGTTAGCATTCTGAATAAACTATTAGTTACTTGCATTAGCTATACAAGTAACAAGGAAGCCAATTACAGCACGTGTGAACAAATACGCTTCAGATTGAAATGCATATCACGCATTTGAACATCAAAAATACATCAACATATAGCTGTGTATAAGCAGAGAGGTCACTACATCATACGAAATACATTTTAGGTTATAGCTGTAAGAAGGCTGTATGAGGTAAGGCAGCGAATTTTCCAAGCGCGTGATGCGAATGAACCAGCATGAATATTCAATAAATGAAGTTCATTTAACTCAATTCATTTAACACTTCTCTCCCCTTTATATTTATCCCTTGGTTTTCCTTCCCACTTGTAGAGTAGCATACTGGGCATCGCCTAGTTAACCTCCCTGCCCTTTCGATCATTTTCTCTCTCTCTCTCTTCAGTAGAGAGCAGCCTGCAGGCTCTCTGTAGAAGACCTATATTTATAACCTTGCAGTCTTACGAGACTTTTGTCTCACGTTTTGTAGACCTCTGTCTAACAGACTAAGTAGACAACTAATAGGGTTTTGAACTTGCAGTTTCATAGATCTCTGTCCACAGGCAGTATATATATACAACCTTCAGTAGATAGCTATACATAACTATACATAAGCTTTAGCCGGTCTGTGTTCACATCATAAATTTTGTTTTTTCCTGCTCAAAGAAAATTTCGGCTAGGCGCTCGAAGATGTCCGAAAAAAAGACACTTTTTAATTTTCGCTTTCTGGAGAAGACAAGCCGTGTAGAGATTTCTTGCACGCAGCGAAGCTTGTCTCAACTGAGCTGTTAAAAAGGGCGATGAAAATAACCAAGCAGTGCAAAAAAAGAACGATTCTAGGGCTCGCGTCGGGGCCGCTGACTAATGATCGCCTGTGAGAGCACGCGCTTTCAATCACAGGCTCAGCCACAGTCGAACAGCTCGAGATAAACTGGATCAGCAGCAGCCAGAGATTAGAAACCATTTCTTTGTCTCCGTCAGAACTGCTGGCGGAGAAAGTACAATGTGCGCGCGTGGGCGGGGTTTATTTGTGGGGCCAAGGGTCTTCGAGAACCGGAAGGCAAAAGTACTCTCTGCCCAGGGAGCCTTTACTTGGGTTTACAAAATGAAGATCGCACAGGCCAACGGTTGCTAGCAGCGGCTCAGGTGGCACGGAAGGACGATTCCACAGGCACCACAGCTCGCTGGTTCAACGCATTGTTTACAGCAGTGCATGCATCGCCTTATATGCGGTGCTCACACTACTTGATTCCTGCCAACGTCGCACGCACTGCAACATCAAAAAACGTCACGTGTTCCGTTCTTGCTCTGCATGGCACATTCAGTGTAACACCGTGGCCCCCAGCACATGCGCAGAGCGATTGATGCATACCTCGCTGTATATATAAAAAACATTGCTGGAACGTCCTGCAGAATACGCTTATATAACGTAGCGATTAAAAACTTAACTGAAAATAGCGGAAATGGCCAGTGTGGGTTTGCAGTGGCACACGGTACCGTTCGGGAATCACCAGGCGCCGAGTAGCGCATGGTCACAGTTCGGCTGGCTATAGCCTTCTGCCACTGGGCGGTATTCCTGATCTCGGATTTTTTTTGGACGCCCGGTTTGAGGTCGTTCTTCATGGTTGTTCTTATCCACTGTGGTCTGCTGCGTGTCGCAGTGTTGAATTCTTAGCTTTCTCAACTGTCAAAGAAAGAAGCGCTTTTAGCCGTGCCAGGCAAAAGGTTGTGTCCGGATTCTTTCCCAGCTAAAACAAGCGCCTGTAAAATATGGCTCTGTGGACTGGACAGTGCCTGTCAAAGCCGATCAAGTAATGTAAAAATGCTCGTGGTACTTACCGCAGCTTGAACGCTCTCTCGGAACATGCAAACTAGAAAGCCGGGAACTAAGTCATCTGTCTTATTTTTGTCTGTAGAGGCAACTTCTATATAGACCAGACAGGACACTTTCTCACCAAATTAGCGCCTACAGATAAACACATGGCCCAACATACTTTATCTATAGACTGTCTATAGACTGTCAGTAGACTGTCTATAGACTGTTCGTAGACTGTCTATAGGCCGCTTGTAGAACACGATTTAACAAAGGAAACAAAATCTCCAAACAATTAGCGCCCATACACGATTTATGGACTGCGAAAGACAGAATAAACCTTCCTTCGTACTTGCGTCATATATAGAGACAACTAGATTTCCTACCAACTTACGTCTTTAGGCAGAGGAAATAGACATTCCTATCGACTGCGTGCCTAATAACACCGTATAGATCTCAAATAGACCAAAATAGATTCCATGTCAACTTTCTTCAGTACACAGTGTTCGGACCTCTAATAGACAAAAGAAAGTATTTCACACTGTATAGTCTGTAGACAGACTAGAATATACTAAGGAAATGTTTGTAGGGAGGCAACAGAGTCTATAAGAAGTCCATAGCAGTCTACAGCTTACTTCGGTTAGGGACCGTTGAAGTACTGCCAGCATTCGCTTTGTGTCGTCGCTTTCACGCTGTAAAAAAATGTGGGAAATAGCAACAGCATGCCTTAGTGAATGACAGTAAGGAAATGATTTACATGGCTGAAATTAGCTGTAAAAAATATATTTGGGTCAACTATGTAATGATTAAAGCAGGGAGCTGCTGGGCTGTCTACTGGGAGCGGCAAGAAGGGAACCGTAGCCTTGACCGAAAGTGAAGAACTGGAATGTGGAGCATAGAAGATGTCAATGTAGAATCGTAGTGATTAGTGCTGGACGCTCACCAAGACTAGTTTCACAGTCCAGCGGTAAAGTAAACCTGGCGTGGTTGGTGATTTGAGTAATTCCTGTCCACGCCTGGCAGAGCTGTTTCTTGAGATATGTTCAGCGGTTGTACGCGGTTCATACACATCAGGGATAATCTCAAGTTCAGGTTCACCGCTTGGGACGAAAGCTTATCTCGCGTTGTCATCGAGGGGAATGAATCGAGGCTTCCAGGAAGTGATGGTCTTTAACATGGGGTGAACCGTTGTAAAATTTCTGCCATATGTGTCCACTGCTTTCTGTACCAGGCGGCATCGACTGCCACGTCCACTTCGAGTTCTTCTTCATGGGGACGCGCACCGCTGACGACTTCTACACGGGCAGCAAGGCAGCGCTGGCTGGTGGAACGACCATGATCAGTGAGTCCTTCCTTCCGAAGAGTTAGAGCGAAAGCTCTACTTCACGACCAAAGCTCCAAAAGCTGAGCCATTGCTCAAGGCTTGACCTTGAATAAATAAATAGATTAATATTGCCGTGACTGGGATTCGAACCCGTGACGGCGCAAGCAGATCAGCTTTGCTGACCACTACACGAGAGCACTATGCTATCGCCGCAGCTGATCATGCCTCGTGTTAACACACTACTCTTGCTCTTGTTATCAAAAGATGGCGCTGTACTTTGCAGATCGTCGCCTTCATCAACTTCAATCTGCTTAGCGAACAGACCAAATCAGCTTAACCTCGACCAGAATTTCACCGAAGTCTAATATCGCCGCCAGAGTAATTGCTCATCGCCAGAGTATTTGCTCTTGAACAATTACTCGTGTGTCTCAACCCTACCGCCATCTTGGGAGATACCCCTAAATACAAAGTAATATCACCTTATTTGTTCATTCAACACTTTTCGCGTCCAAATCGCAACTCATGACAGGAAAAATTAAGATTCGTGTTTTGAGTGACTTGGTACAAGCACCAAGTTCAAAGAGTAGTACAAAGAGTAGAAAACGGGTGAAGAAGAAAGTATGAATTTTCCTTTCGCTTTGGTTAATCCTCTTCGTTCAGGCTGAAGCGTTTCGCTGACATGTTGAGCAAAGAAGGTCATTTTTATTTCTATGCCACGTTCACTATTTGTCGGTAAGTATTTAATCCATTTTTCAAAACTGACGATTAGTTGACTTTGTTCGTTAAGGGTTGCATGCTGTATACAAGCTCTCTTTGCGGCATGTTTGTCGCTCCATAAGTGACAGGTGCAATCGTGTCGTCTGTAGTATGCAGGAAATGTTGACCCAGCACAGTTAACTCCGCGTTATACCCGGAGCAGCTGGAGTCTGCACCGAAAATGTTAGAACCCGACAATGTGACATATTTTCTCTCTTTTTTTAACGCCGGTACTGCGTGTTCTCATCGCGATTTATTTTCATGCACTCGAAAATATTTTACTAGCAAACAACATAAGCAAAACAGAGTCGTTTTGCCAAGCATGTAATCATGTAATCAAACAGGTAATTCAAGTGTAGAAACATATGAAATGGTGGTATATTTATCCTGCTTAATTAGAAGACGAGCTTTATGTAGCACACAGTTTTTATTCACCTTAAAATAACGCAGATTAAATATTAAACATTAAGTGACAGCTAGCTGTGATATTGCTAAGCCGATTGTTCTTGAAGCCATGTATAGCCTCGATTCACTACGTTAGCAGACTGGGCGAGTTGGTGTTCCATGGTCTCCTCCTCTTTCTGGTCCTGTTGTCTAGCGTTGTTTGAAATTGTATCACTACGTTAGTTAGGTCGCTGCCATTAATGAACACATGAGTCATCATGAAGCTTCTGAAGACATGCCCATGTTTTCACTCAAAGAAAAAAATTAAACAGCCGTGTGTTCATAATTAAGATTTCGCATGTCATACACAGTTCTATCAGCTGGCGCTGAGCTCATGCTCTATTCTGAGTGAACGTTGCTGTGATTTTTTTTTCATACGTCAGGCACCTTGCACTAACTTTTCTTCTGGCATGTTTGCAGTCGACTTTGTGACGAAGAAGTCTGCCCACATGACATTGCTCGAAGCGTACGAGGACTACCGAAGCAGGGCCGATGAACGTATCTGCTGTGACTACGGTCTTTCGGTAATCCTCGACGACTACAACGAGAACGTCTTCAGGGAGATGGAAACACTGACTAAGGAGAAAGGTACGCCCGCGTTAATTTGCCCGCTTGCTTGCGCCTTACTTCCATACCTCTGTCTGGTCCCTCTTCCCCCATTCTATTCTATTGGAGCTGATCAGTGCTGCCTTCAAAGGGCCGGCGTAAGAAAGCACTTTCTTTTTATGTCATAACATCCTTCTGCCCCCCCCCCCCCCCCCCCCCTTGTCTCTCTGTGGGAAGATGGCAGCTCTCTGTCACTTGTCGGCATCAATTTATGAAGGGCCGATGCTTCAGCATTTGGTTTATTTTTTTTTATGAGCTACGCCGTTCCAGGTCTTCACAGTAAGTTCTTAATGCAGCAAGTCCGGTACATCTAGTCGGGCATAGACGTGAGTTCTGAAAAACTGCTTGTCATACAAGCAACGAGCGCTTGTGGCAGAAATGAAGTATATAGAACCCTTCGTTTTACGGTTTCATTGTTTTACTAGTTTTATTACCAGTCCATGGCTGTAATGGGACTAGCATTGCTAGTCCCATTACGAAAAAAACGGCAGCACGTGTGTGTGTGTGTGTGTGCGCTTGTGTGCGTACTCGCAGATGTTACAGAAAATCCCAGCAATGGCAAGGAAAATAGGCTGACGTCATCAAGCGGCTGTATGACACACAGCAAGCCGAACTCCAACCACTTTAGACAATCCTATACATGTCATTCCTTTATATATTCTTGCCATTGGTCGACGTCCGTGTGGTACCAATTTTCCGACATTCGTGCCAAAATTGTCACGCAACTGTTCGTCGTACAGCGTTCTGGGTGGTGTCATATGGTTTCTCGGTCATTGCATATAGCTTACACGTACTAGTCCAGTTGCACCGACGGAAAGTGTCATGCAGTGCTCTTTATGCGTCGGTTTTGAAAGATTCAAAGAGTCGATGCACTCTGAAAGAAGCGCATTGCTGTATAGGGGCTTACCTTTACAGCTATTATATCTTCGCATGTGCAGGCATCAACGCCTTCAAGATGTTCATGGCCTACAAGGGCGCACTCATGATGGATGACCATAAGCTCATCCAGGCATTCAAGGCATGCAGCAAGCTGGGAGCGCTGGCTCGAGTGCATGCCGAGAATGGGGACATCATCTATGAGGTACGCTGCTTACGCTTTACCAAGCGCTACATTCAGCCACCTGCCACCCCTCACTAGCAGATTTTGTTTCATTTATTTTGCCATCAGGACTTTGGCATTACAGAGGGTGGGGGGCGGTGGCATTGAAACAATGCAAACAATAAAGCAGACTGTTCAAGAGGGAACATCATATGTGCGATCTAGGGGATTAACCATGACTTCATGACAGTCAGTCGACTCCATTGGCTGAGGGACTCTTTTGAGGAGCATCAGCCGCTGCATACTTCGGTTGTACCTGACTATAGTGTTCACCTGCGCAGTGACTGATTTCCTCTTTGCATAGAGCACTGCAGTCTTTTTGGCAGCTGCGTAGTTCAGTTCCAGTGTAGCTCTCGGTGATTTTATGGACTGGATTCTAGAAGAAAGCGTAGCAGGGGCGGCAGAATGTTAGGTGGGCGGATGAGATTAGGAACTTTGCAAAGATAAGGGGCTGTAACTGGCATAGGACAGGGCTAATTAGAGATATAGAGTAGAGGCCTTTGTCCTGCAGTGGCCCTAGTCAAGCTGATGATGGTGATGATTTTGGCAAGTATGAATTCCTCTTTTGCAAACTCTGATATGTAAATTTAAAATTGGTTTCTTGGGGAAAGGAAATGGCGCAGGATCTGTCTCACATATGGGTGGACACTTGAACGGCACCATAAGGAAAGAGATAAAGGAGGGACTGAAAGCAAGAAAGAGGTGTCATATTGGAGGGCCCCGGAATAATTTTGAACACCTGCAGATCTTTAAAGTGCACTGACATCGCACAGAACATGGACGCCTTTGCGTTTCGCCTCCTTCGAAACCTGGCCGCCGGGGTCGGGTTCGAACTGCTTTGAGGAAAGAAAGGAGAGTAACAGTCTGACTTCCTTGTGGACACCTTGACCCCACCATGAGGAAAGGAAGGAAGGAGGCAGTGAAAGAAGGAAGAGAGAAATAGGTGTCATTTTGGTAGACTGGATAAATTTCTACCACGTAGGGTTCTTTAAAGGGGTACGGACATGAGAATTTTCTTATGGTAATTTTGTTTTTGAATGATGCGTAAAACATTAGTGCATATAGTTCACGGCTTGAAATTTGCCTGCACTTAGTAAATAATTTGTAATTGAATTTCTTCTCCCATACGGTTTCGATTTCACTAGTCAAAGAAGCCGCCGCGGTGGCTCACTGGTTATGGCGCTCAGCTGCTGACATGAAGCTGCCGCGCTTCGTTGGAGGCGAAACTCAAAAAACGCCCATATGCTATGCGAGGTCAGTGCACGTTAAAGATCCCCAGGTGGTCGAAATTATTCCGGGGACCTTCTCTTTCTTCCTTTCTTCTTTCAGTCCTTCCCTTATCCCTTCCATTACAGCCAGTTGAGGTATCTGCCGAGATGTTGGACAGATACCATTTCATTTCCCCAAATAACCAATTTTTTTAACACGAAAAACGCGGGTGCGATCCTTGTGGCGGCAGTTGAATTTCTGTGGAGGGGAAATTTTAGAGGCCTATGTACTGTGCGATGTCAGTACGCGTTAAAGAACCCGGGTGGTCGAAATTTCCGGAGACCACTACGGTGTCCCTCATAGCCTTGAAGTCACTTTGGAACTTTAAACCCCATAAACCATAAACCTCACGAGTCGAAGGCTGGCTGCGACGTCGCAAGAAAGTATGATATCTCGTGGGGCACAAAAACTAAACTCACTAAAATTCGCGCTTCTGGAGCAGCTTGATTAAGAGTTAGAGGAAATCAAAACAACAACGCATGGATTACATTGCAACTTGTACGCCTCACGTGGTATCGTGCACGCGGTATTGTGACTCTGGGACCATATCCTTTGGCTACTGAAACCGGAACTACAGGACAAAAATTCATTTGCAAACTATTTGTTCAGCATTGGCGAATCCCACTTGATGATCCATGCTTACTAATGTCATAGCCATCATTCCGAAGCACAACCACACTGGGAAAAATTTTGTCCCTCCACCCCTTTAACGTGTGTTGACACATCGAAAAGCGGCTGCCCCGCCCGGGATTGAACCCGCGTCATCAGGCTCAGCAGTCAAGCGCCCTAACCACTAAGTGATCTGCTCTTTTCAGAACCAAAGCAAGTTGCTCTGCATGGAGGTGACCGGTCCGGAGGGCCACCTCTACAGTCGCGAAGAGGAGGTCGAGGCTGAGGCCACGCACCGGGCCATCGTTCTGGCCAACCAGGTCAATTGCCCGCTGTACGTGGTGCACGTCATGAGCCGCAGCGCAGCCGAGATGATCCTGCGGAAGCGCGCTCAGGGCTGCGTGGTTTTCGGCGAGCCCATTACAGCGGGCCTGGCCACCGACGGCACGCATTACTTCAACCGCTGCTGGAGACACGCCGCCGGTCACGTGCTCTCTCCGCCGCTCAGGCCGGACCCAACCACCAGGGGGTACCTCATGGACCTGCTGGCCAGGTACACGTCTGACAGTGACAGCTGTTAAGGGCAAATTTACCAGTTCTGCGGCGTTGGCGGCGTAGCACGAAAGAGTACAGGGGAAAAGGTAGAGAGATGGCGAAGCATGTGCGCCTCTCTACATTGATTGGTCAGCACTACAGCTTGCCACGCTGAGTGGTCCAAAAGCAGTGAAGTTGTGAGAGACAGCACAGTGACGTAACACGTGAGTTACCAGAGAAGAAGATAAATAATAAGGAAGAATCAATATTATTTTGATGACCACAAAACAGCGCTCGCTGAATCTCGCATTACACAGGGGTTACAGACCCGTGAGTTTTTTTTTGTGGTGATCGTTAGCCTTTTGTGACTTTGGTGGGCCCTTGTGGTAGGTCACCCTTTCTTAAAGAAAGGTAGCTAAAATATATTCGCCTGGTGGCCCGCATGTACTGTCTGAGACGATGAGAATTTCAGGCCACAAGAAGAAAAAGTACAAAGTTCTCGTAATGAACTAGAAGGCACCCTTGGCTCCTGTCGCGGTATATGTTCACTCCAATGTGTACCATCCTGCAGTAAGCCACTGACAGTTCAGGGTGAGTTCCTTGCAACTTAAGAAGAATATATAGCCTGGCTCGCCAAGGCAAATTACGCTTTTGTTAGTGGAAATTATCTTGGAAAATCACCAGCCTTTGAAACTAACAGAACTTGAGAAAGTTGGGCATATATGCATGTTCACAAGGGCATCGCAGCCTCTGTGTTTTTTACTCGTCTCTGTTCGTCTTCGTTATCACTCCAGCCCATCACTCCTCCACTTGCACTAACCTAGGCATACATGCTCCAATATTAAGAGGAACAGTCTTTTTCCACAAACAACAAATTATCCCGTTATTTTACACCTAAGTACAAAATGTACGTCTCCATTACTCAGATAAGGCAGACAATGGCAGAAGTGTGCTCTGCAGTCATGCGTGTGGAGTTTTCATTGGTCTGATGCAGATAATTTGATATTTCAGTCACCCGTGCATTTTTTTTTTTGCACTAACATTATCTAAAAGCATGAATAATCTTCCCCGACGCTGTGTGCTACTCTAGATCTATCCTTGCAGCATCACACTGACCGGACCATCTTTAGTATTATGCTTCGTCTTAGTGTACTTTATTCAGCACAAAGAACATTTTAATGTGCGTAAGAAACAAATTTGTTGCACGGCCGATGAAACATTTGCCTCGTGTCTTATCCAGGTGGCCATGTTTCCAATATGCTCATGTGTTTTGAGCAGCGCTGAGTAGTCAGTCTCAATGCTCTACGTGGCCTCCAAGTTTTGGCCTTATTAAAGTGCCATATTTTGCCGCACACGAGTTCGAACTATGGGATGCCTAGCAGCGCTGTGTAATCTACCGAGCCCAGCTGTGCTGCCAGTGAGCAAGGAAGTGAAATCATATGAATCCTTCTTGTTCGTTGCCAGTGGAGAGCTGCAGACGACCGGGTCGGACCACTGTGTCTTCACGAGTGCCCAGAAGGCGATTGGCCAGGACGACTTCACCCGTATCCCCAATGGCGTCAACGGCGTTGAAGAACGCATGGGTGTCGTCTGGGAGAACGGCGTGGTGAGCTGCTGTGTTGCATGCTGGGAGGGCAGAAAGGAATGCCAGTCTATTTTTTTATGTCTCGACAATGGGGATAGACTGGACAAAAAGTGAACACGTTTCACTCCAGTGGCACTTCTCAATTTATCGCCATCATTGCAGTTAACTGGCACTCTTTGTACAATATACTTTCATGCGTTCACTAACGAGCAGAAGGAAGTAAATTTGCAAAGAGTGAGACGTAATGGTAGCAATATTTCAACTGTTCCTGGAGGCACAGCGTTCGTTCATTCATTCGTTCGTTCGTTCATTCATTCATTCATTCATTCATTCATTCATTCATTCATTCATTCATTCAATTGATCAGTCAATTGATCAATCGATAAATCAATCAACCAATCATTCAATCAATGAAATAAAATGTTACTTTGTGCTTCAAAACTCAGAACAACAAGACATAACCAAATGGAGGAGTAAACATACTAATTTTTGTATTCTCAACTGTCAAGAGCTTGTCACTTAATGCTCTATGGTTTTCAACATTTAAAAATTGAAGCTGCTCACCCAAAACAAAGTTTTGCTAACATGCTTTTGTGCATTGCAAATTTGCAAATTGTTACATGAATGAAAGCACAGAAAAGATTACCAGCATTACTTACTTGGCCGCACGTGTTTCAGGTGTAATTAGTCCCCAAGTTTGGCATCAGCTGTAGATGTCGCATTTGTGAGTGGCTAAATACTTTCGGAGACGTCAACATTGCTTTCTAAAGCTTTCACTGTGCATGTTAATAAAAGGAATGCAGAACAAACTAATTTTAGCATGTGCTGGTTGTAATGACGAATATATTCATTTGGTTCCCTGATCGCAAATTTGCAGCTGGCTCAAGAAATAGCATGGACAGGAGTATCCTAGTTGTGTTAAATGTGCCGCGATCCAATATCCTTCAAGAGGAATGTATATAACAGTTGTATTTTGTCAGTACTTAAGGGCAGAAATTTAAAGCTGACAAAGGGGCTGCATGGACAATGCAGTGGCCTATGGAAAAAAAAAACAAAAGGCGTAATGTTAAAAGACAGGGAGAGAGCAAAGTTGGTCGTCAGGAAAAAAAAATGCCAGTTAATGATTTCTTCGTTTAAATCAAGATGAAATGGGCATGGGTAGGGATATGATGTGGAAGCAGGATCGCCGATGGTCTCTTGGGGTAGCATAGTTGATTCTTAGCGAAGGTCAACGTCGCTGCGGTGCTAGGGATTTAGGTGGGCAGTTGAAGTTAGAGTGTTTTCAGGAACTGTAGGGTGGCCGCTCCTGGCTCATGTCAAGATTAATAAGAGACCAGTGGCCGAGGCTTTTTCTGCGAGTGGGTGTAGTTAGGCTGAAGGTCATAATAATTATGGTTGTTTAATTGCACTATAGAAATCATTTGTTGTATCATAATAGCATGTAAACTACCTTCAGCACCTGTTCTGGTGTAAAAAAAAAACTGACGTTGAAATGTGGCACTGCCTTCGCGTCAACCGAGTGGGACAGTGGCAGTATTAATGTCACCTCTCCTTCATACTCAAGCACACATAGAAAAGTGGTACAACCATGCATCTGTCAGTCCAGAAATAATGTACCTGTCATGGATGCAAGTGCCAATTGCACTGTTCAAACGCGAAGTTGCTTGCTTAGTTTTGCCAGCTGGCGCCGCATTTTTTCCGGCTCCTTAATTTTGCCATTGTCCTATCGCCATCGCGTTCATTTTTCCTGATTTCACCGGTTTCCATCTTCAGCATACACGAAATGCACTAATCTTTTTTAATCTGATATCATTAGAACTCTCGTTATGGAAAAAAACCTGGTATGTCATAAAATCCACTAATTATTCAAGACGGTTATGACAACATCATGCCACGTGATATGCCATCGCACCCCCGCCCTCTCTCCCCAACTGCATCGCCGCAAACAGAAACTTCATCATGGAAAAAACCCGGCGTTGTGGTCTACCATAAAAATCTCGTATTCTAATGTTCCGCACACGCAACATAATTAAGCACCCCTATAGTTCTTTGGAAACGTTTTACTGCATTTGCAAGCTAGAGACTGCGATTTAATGCACGCAAAAATGCAGAAAGGTCCGTCATGGTGGGCATGGCTTACAACCTTTCACAGGAAGGAGAGGATGGAGAATAACAGCTAGGGGAATGCATGTGTATGGCGACATTGACAATGCAACCAATGGACACTGAAACTCCAATTAACATCCTGCAAATGTTTACGACGTCCGCAGGACGTCCATTGGTGTTTCAGTGTTCATTGTGCTTCAAGGACTGCACTAGTCAACTAGTCAACCACCCTTACAAGGCGAAGTGTGTGAGGTCCTGCACATTTCCTTGCAGGCAGCAGTACATAAAACCTCTCTCTTTCTCAGCTTGATGAGATGCACAGTTGAGTGAGAATTTGCAGCCACTGTGAACATTGCTGGAGGTTCACCAGCATGTTCATGTGCATTAAGTGCCCATAAGTGTCTCTTATAACATATTGAGTACAGTGCGATTGGGGCTGGAGCTTGCCTTCAACGTCTCAAAGAAAATGACTGACTCTAATTTCAGAACACGGGCAAGTTGGATCCATGCAAGTTCGTGGCCGTGACCAGTGCCAATGCGGCAAAAATCTTCAACATCTATCCACGAAAGGTAAGCGACAAAATAACCGGCATGAGGAAACAAGCGGGCAGTTGCTGGTAGTGGTGGTATTTACTTTCGAAAAGCAATTCCGCTCTCCATTCTATCATATCCATAGATGTGCACAGGTCTCTTCATAAGGGAAGGGTCAAAGTTCATAGTATGCACCCATTCATGTCATCTCGGTAGCAGTGAACAATGTGGTACAAAATTTGCGCCCCCTGTCCCATGTCTATTAGGGGGCCACTGCCTACCGTCTGCACATGTCTATGATCATATCACACACTTTGCAAATTCTGCAAAGAGTTTATGTCATTTACTTTGCAGAATTCCTCACTCTTGACATCTTTGCAACAAAAATGTTATGGTGGCTGAATGGCTGCACAGGATTACAATGCCAGACAAAACTAAAGCCACAGTGAAGCTCGCTCATATTCATGACCGCCACAGCCACTTCGACAAAGAAATAGTCCGCTGTTACAGCTTTTGTTGCTTACTGAACAATGAGCTAAACACAAGATGAAAAGGTTAGCTTGACAAAACGTTGCTTACGTTAGCAACTACTTTTCCTCCTGGCAGGGCAGGATCCAGGCCGGCTCGGATGCAGACGTGGTGGTGTGGGACCCCGAGAAGGAGCGTGTTTTCTCAGCGCAGACGCACCAGTCTGCGGGCGACTTCAACATCCTTGAAGGGTTCCGCTGCCGAGGCGCACCGGTCTTCGTCGTGTCCCAGGGGCGCATCGTCGTTGAGGGCGGCGAAGTTCACGCCGCCAAAGGCGTCGGCAAGTTTATTTCTATGGCGCCTGGCTGCAGCTACGTCTACTCGGCCGTCCGGCAGAGGGAGGTGAGTGCATACTTCTGCCCTTGGCAACTGCTGCTTGTTGTGACGTCATAAAACTTAATTCTAAACGCTCTAAGTCTCCGGCTTCAGTACCAAAGGCGGGACCAACCAATGGTAGTTAAAGAAGCAAAATAACCAACTTAGTGGATTGATAAAAATACTGGCCTAGTGGATTCGTCCAACTTCACTAGCAGGAGCGCAGAGACGGTGTACTAGATAGATGTTATACGAGGCCTATACGGCCTGCAAGTGTCATGATAACCCTTCATGCCTTTTTAAATCCCTGATCTAGTCTCTCGAGCACTCAGCTGAGCGCTTCTATTTCAACTGCAGGCAGCAGCCCCGCACAAGGTTGACCGATCGGCCCCGTCACCCGCACCGGAGGCGGTCGAGGAAGCGCCTGTGTCGCCCGCAGCGGCTGCGCCGGCGACACAGTCGACGCCGCCACCTGCGCCGTACTACAAGGAACCGCTGTTCCCAGCTACGCCACGAGAGTTCCACAGCCGCCCTTTGACCCGGAGCGGCTGCCGCAACCTCCAGGATTCCACATTCAGCCTCTCTGGTAAGTGTGCTTTCAACTACACTTTAAAGACTTAATTTCATATATAGGAAAAAAAAAGGAATAAGCTATCCTTTAACGCACTCCCTTTTAGAGGGGGGGTATGCTGCCGAAACCCTGGGGTTGATTTTCATTCCTAAAAATTCAAAATGCTTACGATTGGAAACGCAAACAAATTTCTGCTTTAAAACATGCAAATCCCTGTAGTCGGATACAACTCAAGAACAAAGCGATAGATGCCCCTCAAATAAAAGCCCTCCTGCCAATGGCATGGACTGGTCTTCATGAGGCCGAGGTTCGATGCCCCTCAAATAAAAGCCCTCCTGCAAATGGCATGGACTGGTCTTCATGAGGCCGAGGTTATTCCCCACCTCCTGGGATTTTTACCCTATAGGTCCAAGGGGATCGGTCAAGGGGGAGAATCGGTCGATGCCATTGGCTTGAGGGGCTCCTTTGATGGACATATGCCGCTTGGTTCGTGTATCCGACTAGTAAAGTGATTAAATTCTACTAGTGAACTTTTAACGAATTCTGATTCTGGTTGCAACGAATTCTGGTTGCAGTTAGAAATTTTTAGCTGGACATGAGGGATAGCGGAATTAGTTTTTAGAATCCAAAAACGTGATTATCTTCGCAGCTGTGGCTCAACTAATTTTGGCCATTTGTCACGCAGTTGAAAAACTGCACACCCGTGGCGTACGCGCAGCGACTTTCATTGAACCGCATCACTCCATGGTGCACATATCACGTGCCCTTCTCTCCCCTGCGTGCGCTGCGGTCGTCACCTCTCCTCGCTGCTACAGCCGAGGCACACTCACATAATAAACATCAATTTATCTTTATTCGCTACCCCTATAAAAATGTTCTTCAAAATTATAGACTCTGTTGACTTCCTATAGAAGTTTCCTTTTGTGTATTCATAGTTTATAAGCTCCATAGGCATGGTTCTACCAAATTCGTATAGCCACAAATGTGTAGATTGTCTATGCTACAGATATCTAAAAGCGTATGGCGATAAATATATAGTTTGTTACAGAATTTTAATAGACTTGATTTACAAAGGTTTATGGACATGCTATGGACTGTCTAAAGAAGTTTTTCTTAGGGCAGACTACAAACTACAAGCAAAAAACATTCTTTATCTCTAATTTTTTTCTTTGCCTTGCTTCCGCCTTGAATCCAGGCGCCCAAATTGACGACGACAAGGGCTCAAGGGCTGCCATCCGCGTCCACAACCCCCCAGGAGGCCGATCATCCGGTATATGGTAGAAAACCTCCTTCCACGGAAACCTTACACATTTCTCTGCCTCTGTGCGCTGACTGCCCCGTGCTGCCCATCTGGAAGTGGCGCTGATTCATTTTTTCCCCCTTTTTAACCTCTTCGCTGTGCGTGTGTTGTCCTTTTTTCGCAACCACTGCGTTTTTATTTACAAGTTACACTCCGCATTCGCCGAATAAAGTAGCATCAGTATCATGACTCGGGTGTTGTCATTCACTTCACGCTTCTTCTTTGCTGCTTATGAGCAAAATAAGCCGACATCATAGGCCGTCAAGCCAATGATGTCGCCCTATTGTTGTGACGTCGCAGCCAGTCTTAATTCATGAAGCTACCTGCCAGCCAACCTTGATATCACGCAGGGCACTGAAAAACCCTGAAATCCTTTTGATTGTTTAATTCCAAAGCAACAAATCTGTAAAGGTGGTCTTTAAGGGATGTTTGCCGCCCGTTATTGAGCCGTATCCGAATATAAATGAGCGTCATGTTTGGAAACAAATGTGGCGCTGGGGTCGGCAGTGACGCGGGGTGTAGGCAAAACAGCAGGCTGCCTATATACACCGCGCCACACGATGTTGCATTCGAAACGAACCGGCACGTGGGAATGCTTCAAAGCGTGCGCGTCACCTTTGCTTAGAAACAATTTTTTATGCCTGCAAAATAGTTCTGCGCTTTGGTCCACCTGTTCTGCGAACGAAATTACCATGCGCTGAACTGCAAGTAATACCATACGGCTGCGGCAGGCTACTACACTCATTAGACCGAAAGAAGAAAGCGAGGTATGCAGAGGAACTATAAAGGCGGTCAGCTTTCTGCAGCTGTGCTGCCAAGGCTAGACAGGAAAGAGAAGGAGAGGGGTTTTCAACCCTGTGCCCTGGGGAGTGGGTGCCTCAGCCCTGGCGACCACGCTATGTCTCTCCAACTTCACGCCTCCGCACCTCTATCCCGAACAGCCAACAACTAATGACATAGGGACAAAGGCCCGTCTTCTTCCCTTTCCTGCCTAGGCTTAGCTGGAGAGCCGCAGGAAGTTGACCGGGAGTATAGTCGCCTGTGGTTCTCATCTGGCCCCACGTAACATATATCCGATTGTTAGTGCATGGAAGGGAACCATGCGGAGAGGCTTTAGAAGCAGTTCCAAATGAAAAACCCGGTGTATGTATCCTATTTTCTCCGAGCCACTCCCCCCGGACAAAGCAGAAAATTACAGTTCACTTACGTGATCAGTTGCTTTGAATAAGGCAGATATGATCTTTCTATTCAGTCGAACTTTTTCGAGTGCGTGGTAAACTTAATGGAACACTTGCTTTATTCTGCTTGCTGAAAGAAGAAGAGTCGATATGCGTGGTCTTTTTCCGCTAGCAATATATGCAGGTTGCAAATGAAGGGACTTACTTTTATTTGTTCTGAACATGGGTTTGTGCACAGACAAAACAGGGGATGAAGTTCACAGCGGGCGACACAAAACGGCGAGCAGCGCAGAAGACGACCAGTCCAATCGAAGCGATCTCGTGCAGCGCGCCAGTGCTTAGTCTTTCATCGGTGCTTTGTCAGTGGTCTGCCTAGGCGGCATTCAGGCATGGCCGTCGTGGTTCGCTACATTATCAATTTTGGGCAAGCTGCGCAAGCACATATAAAGACGGTTTCCTGAGCTTCAAGTGGAAATTATGTTCACCCTGCTGCGCTAAATTTTCAAGTCATTCGACCTTCTTACTTCGCAATTGTCAATCAAATGCAAGCCATGACATTCACCATGCTGGCTTTTGGTGTAGTCTATGTTCTGTGCGCCAGGTGTGAATAGGCGCGTAGTTACGGAATTCTGAAATCGTGGAAACAGCACAACATTGACATTGTCGCGACCGTACCGATGTTCTATCTTTTTCTAGAAATTTCTATTCACCAGTGTCTAATATCTACGTGCTGTAGCTTGCCGAAGTAAAAACAGACAAATTACATGCCATGTTACCTTCAGAGTCTGCAACGTTGCGCTGAATGCCTCACTGTGCTGAGCGCTGAAGGCGTCAGGCAGCAGCTTTATATTTCCCTTTAGTGCGAAGAGATGCTCGGCAAGTAGCCCGCGTGACCGGGATCTGACACTGGTCTCTCTGCTTTCAGCTTGTGAGGGTCGCACTTCCCGCATAGGGAATATATATGATGTCTGAACTTGTCTTCGCAGGACGAACGACAGGACACGGACGAGTATAGGCAGGCATTCATTTCTGCACTGTTCGCCACGTGATTGGGGAACAATCATGCAGGTAAAGAATCGCGATCAAAGTGGTCAGTTTCCAAGCAATGACACGCTAGCTGTAGAGCCGATCCACCACGGATGGAGCCCACTCCCGATGGGACATACCCGCTACGAAACGCGTCCGCTCATGAGTCACATCCCCTCTGTAACACATCCACACCCCTGCTAGTCCGCCAGAAACCTGTGGAAACATGCCGTTTCTCTGCTAGTGCCTTTCAGCGCCTCCAACCGCAACACAACTTGGTGCCATATATCGCAGATTTTCAATACTATGCAAACACCACACACAGTACACTAAAAAAAAATAATTACACCCTTCACGGTGGGTTTCCATGTCGGTCACTTGCACCCCCCAAAATGGGTGTAAAGTATAGCAGTCACACCCATAAATTGAGGTGTGAGAAGTACAGTTGCACCATGTTCCAGACTGCTTTGCAGCATTCACATGTCTTGTTTGCTTTAGAGTTGTAAAAGCACCGACTGCTTTAAAAGGCGCTAGTCGTTTTTGTGGTGCCTGCGCTCTTGGAGGGAAGCTGAACACTCCTCTTGAAAAGTTGCCCACCACTTGCTTCAATACACACTAAAATTACGGCATTTCCAACTATAGGTATGATATCCAGATATACATGTCTTACCACATATCGGCATTTCTTTGCAGAGGAGTCGCATTTGTGATGTTCGCGTAATGTTCCGGATGTATTCTCTTTATATGTTTAAAAAAGAAAAGCTCCTCCATGGGGGCCAACCTTACCGGGCTGACACAATGCTAGCACGTGGCACGAAATTATGTCAGAGGAACACAACCAGTTTTAAGCATAAGTGGAATATCTCACAAAGCTATTGAGGTAAAAAGGTCAACACACAAGAGGCCACGGTCGCGCGCTCCAAGAACCCCAGGTGGCCGAAATTTCCGGAGCCCTTCACTACGGCATCTCTCATAGCCTTAGACACTTTGGGACGTTAAGCCCCAATAAACCAACATTTATATGCGCCGTTTAAGCGAGCCCCAATTTGTAACCAGTGGTGCTTAGCAGTTGAGCTATAAATTCAGTTATAAAGTTGTGTTACCGCAGATCACAGTTAAGACTGTACGCATCAAACCTGCAGCTATTGTTACATCAGAAAACTCCAACACCTTATACCATATTAAAAGCATGCTTGATGAACTACTGCAAAGCTTCTGAAAAGGTCTGATGAGCACCCATCGGTGGTGAGAATGCTGAGGCAATCGCACCAACCTATGCCATTGCATTAAACCTGTTGCATGGTGCTCCAGACTGGTGGTCTTTGATGAAATTGCGCCAAGACTGTGCCAAAATACTATTCCAAAGATCAAGATTTGCTTCAACTGCGAAGAAGCTGAGGCTACCGCATAAGGTGCACAACATATATGCGTGCACAGGTCCTTCCATAATAGGGGAGGGAGGGGAGCAAATTCATAGTGACACATTTTCACATAGGTGGGCATGAGCGCACTCATTTCGTCTCACTGACACTCTCGTCTAGGCGCGTGAGTGGGAGCTAGTGAATGTGGGTGCGAGCGGACGTGAGGGTAAGTGGACACGAATGTGGAGGCTAGTTTCACTGGTAAGTGGATGTGAATGGTTATGAGTGTATGTGATTGGATGTAAGTGGCTACGAGTGGTGGGTGGACGCGACTGCGAAGACTTCCGCGTGTTTTTCGCGACGGCGGTATCCGCTTAGATTTATGCATGTAATTGACAGGTGATGAGAGCAGATATTCGCTACCGAAGACGCTCGAGAGCGAGGCACCATGCCGGTGTCTGATTTTTCGAAGCAGAGCGTTCCGCTGGCAGGAGAACGACTGTCTTTCATTCCTGTTCGCCTTATCAGTTTAGCGTGGGCGCGGGCGTATATAGGCCCTTCGCAGGTGAAATGAGTCGCTACGTGTTGTTCCCAGCCCTTTATTCGAATTTCTCATTGCCACTGCGGGACGGATATGTGTCTAGTTGTGACGCAGGAAGCCAGACACTAACCTGCGAGAGCAGTACGATGTGCGCTGTCCGAGAATATGAGAAATGAAGAACCTGCACAACGATGTCATCGGATTTTCAGGTTTATTGTCCAACCTTTGCAACCGCCACAAACCCACATTTGCTCCGCGTTTCCGAATCTTCATTTCTTTCCAGCGGTAGCTTCGAGGCCCAACCTCGAAAGGCGCGCGAGCTGCGGCGCGCAATGCCGCTTTGCCGAGATAAGCAAACCGCAACGTGTTGTCGGGTCGGCGTGAGTAGTAGCCACGAGTTGAAACGTGGCGAAAGTAATCGCACTCGGCCCACCATTCAGACAAAAGCGAATGACAAGGCGACCAGTCACGTCGAGCTGCGCTCCAGCTATCGTCAGCGGCCGCGAACATATCGCAATATTATCTTGGCAACAGCGGCCAACACTTCGTGGCGCTGGCGTCGATCCAAGCCGGTCCAGGCCACGCTGCGGGGCGTTCGTGTTAAGCATGTTGTTGAGCGCCCTGACGGCAGTCGTGGAGGGCCCACGCCGGCAGTTTGCACGGCTGCGGGCTGCCTTGACTGGTTATCAACTGCATGCAAGCTTCCACAGCGTGTGTACAAGGAGCTGTTCAGATCGGTAGCATCCAATCCTCGCCACTGGGCGAGTGAAACTGTTCAAATGCGTTTTAGTTTGTTCTTTGTATTTCAAATATTGTAAGTGGAACACAGTTTGTTAGCGCCGCCGATTTCGAAATGCATTTTATTTCAATGCGATAGCATTTAATAGCTCATCAGCAAGGAAACTCGGACCCAACGTGGTGCCTCACGGGTTCGGCCGCTCGGCTACTGAACCGGGGTACCCGAGTTTGAACCCGACCACGGCGGCCGCGTTTCGATGGAGGCGGAAAGCAAAATGCGCCCGTGTGCTGTGCGATGTCAGCTCACGTTAAAGATCTTCAGATGATCGAGATTATTCCGAAGACCCCCACTACTGCTCCTCTTCTTTCACACCTTCCTCCATACCTTCACGATGCGGTCCAGGTGTCTTCCAAGAAGTATAACGCGTAAGACGCCATTTCCTCTCCTCAAAAAACACTAATTATTTATTATTCATTAGCAGCCTTCACATACAGTGGCGGCGCAGTAACAACAGATGGAAGATGATGAAGGCGATGGTATCCAACGCGCAGCGGGAGAGACTAGTGCTATAGAGTGCAGCGTTGGTCGAGTGGTAGATGACGATGGTAATGATGATTGAACATCAATTACTTAAAATCCGTGCTCATTCCTCTTATACCGGGAGTCCTTTCGATACTGCGCTGATCTTGCCCTATGGGTCAACGCCCCCTGAACTTTTTGGTCTAAGTAGGACAGCATTCCTTCCCACCACAAAATCGTCGGTCCTTCTGTCTCAACAAAGCATCCCTGTTGACGTGACGGCCGGTTCGAATCCCACTCTGGCTGGAGTATTTTTCTCAGCTGGCTATTTCAGAATATATCGGTTAATTACGCCCTAAAAGTCCAGTTCAAGCTCTCCCTAAAGTTCGGCTAAGGGCTAGCCGTGGTTTTCGGGTCATGTTCGCTTTAATTGGTCGAGAATGAGAGCTAAAAGAATATCGTACTTAAAACGCTGTGTCTTGCACTATAGACCGCCGCCATCGTCGCCCTCTTATAGAGAGGAAAAGAACCTTAGTCAGTGTCTGCACCAATCGGCAGGCCTGAAGGCATACAAAGCATCAGCTGTTTCGGTTCCTGAGGGCGTCGTGCTTGTGCGATAGGCTGGGATTTGGCAGCATGCACTTGGTGTCCTTGCTCCTAACCTTATCCCTCTCTTCGCTTTTGCATCTCGCATTCGCTTTCATTCAGTGAAGGGTAGCTAACCAGAAAAACCTTCTGGTTACCCTCCTGCCGCCATCTCCCCCCCCCCCCCCCCCCTCTCCTCTCTATCTCTACACTCGTTGCGTGGACTATTGGTGGACAGCAGTTGAAATGCGACGCTGACCGTCCTGTTTTCATATTTCGCACCTCCTTAGCCCGTCTTCGGAGCTTTTCGATGAGCCTCGGCACCGTGCTAGCCTTCGCTTCTCGAACAACGCGGCACTGATCGCCCTAGAAATCGCAGAACCGGTGACCAGGCGCCATAGTGAAAGGAGGATCTCAGCGAACATTGTACACTCGGGATCAATTTGAAGCTGATCGCTTGGTGAATCCTGTGCAGGGTACACTCGACGCTTGGTGCTACGTCACTGTAAATTTCTCTCTCTCCTTCATGAGCTTAATGTACTCGAATAATGCGTTCTGTCGCAATTGATTTTTGCCAGAAGGCCGGAAAAATACATGGGCATAGCTGGTGCCTTAACACTGGCCCCTATCCTTCGGTGCACACTTTAAGGAAACTGGTGGTCACGGTAAAGAGTTGTTCGGCTTCTAGAGGCCGGCAAGGGCCAATTAGTGGGACGAAACATATATTCGCAACGTGCTTTCTTTCGCTGTTTACACTGTGGTAGCGTTCAAGGACAGCCGATCAAGTGAGCGCGGTTTCTTCAATAGCCAACCATATTCTGTTGCCGTCTCTACTATCGCGATGAACAGGTGACATGGCGCTTGCTTGCAACAGCCTGAAAAAAGTCAGTCGAGTGCGATAGTGCGATAGCCTGAAACTTAGGTGACACAATGCGATCAGCCGCCTAAAAAAAATAAACAAAGGTTTCACAATAGCATCAGTTGGAACACTTGCGATGTAACACTGAAGATAAGGCCAGCCGCTTCTCGGCACGGCTGGCGAGAATCGGCGAGACTGGGCCCAAGCCTAACGGGCAGCAGCGATGCGGCGGCAGCAGGGCGTCGCCCTTTCAGTGGTGCTCGGGTGCAATTTTCGTAATTATTCGTGACGTCGTTGGCAACTGACATTGACTGAATGAACTAATGAGACGCTTCCTGTGTCCATCGTCGAACTGTGATGTCGTGTGAAACCCTGTGTTAGCTGGGGCCTTGGAACTATCGTCAAGTTATGGCCTGACAAAGAACTTCTGCGAAAGTTCCACTGCTGCCAGCTTGTCATCGAAGTGCGGTGTTTTCGGCGTCGCCTCTTCAAAGGGTGGACTCGGCTTACATGGATGACGCCTCCCCAAAGCTTCATCCTCGGCGACTATAACGGTAAGTGCGCGTTTACAATTCGTTAGTTCTGCAACTCGCACTGTTGAATTCGCGAGTTTAGCAATACTCGAGCTTTCGTTAGAGTGGAAAGCGCGTTGAACGCACATACTAGCATACCGTAACGACCTATATTTACACCAGGAGATTTCTTGCGCCAGTCGCGGAGGCATAGCTGCAAGCAATGATAGGCAGCACGCAGTGATGTGTAGCTGAGAGGTGACCATCATACTGATCAAGAACTTACAGGTACGCCCAGACGCGATCGTCTGTTCTATAAAGCAAGAAGGGAAGTAAGCACCGAAGTTGGCGCTCAGCGCGTAGTGCATGCAAGATTAGGAACTAGAAGCACTGTTCTTTCCGATACTGCAGGGAACCAGCCTTCGTACCAATGGGCTCAAGCATCTCCCGTAAGAGAGCGGAAACGAAAGGCGGGGATATTAGCCGGGAGAGAATACCGGTTCGATACCCTGCTCTGGAGGAAATGGATGAAAGGACGTCATGGTGTATGAGCGCTATTCTCTAAAGAATGAAAAGCCGTTCCCCTTCATAACATCGCAGAAGCCTTAAATTTTTGGGTCACAAGAAGGCACACGATTGGCTCTCATCGGCACGCTTTCGAGTGATCGTCTTTCATATCGATTTCACTGGACGGCATATGTCGAGGAGGAGGCCCCAAGTTTCGCCGCGACTTCAGCATACTCAGGTTGCACTAATATGAACTGTGTGCGGAGGGCATTTTTCTGCCTCACCTTGACAACTGAGCACGCACCGCTTTAATAAGTCGCAATTAGTACACAGTACCAGAGAGCCTTCGCAACGTTGTTGCAAGCACTTGGCGGGAAATTCCCAACTATTCGGCTCTGTCATACGTAACCCTATCGCGTGTCGCACAGGTTGGCATTAACTCGTCGGTTTAGAAAGCATTGTCGCGTTCTTTTTTATTTTTTATCTTTTTTGATCAGTCACAGGGATAAGCTGGACCACATTCGTGCAAGCTATCGCAGACGCGATGCGCTGCCGAGTTAAAACTCTATTAGGATTCGTTCGGTTATCTTATTATATAACACTTTGCGCGATTATCTTTCCCCTCGTCATTCTTGTTCATCACCGCCGACGCGCGGCCTTGGCATCGTCTTTTCGCCATTGCTCGCGTGTGTGCGCTAGAAGTGATTAGAAGGCTGGCAAAATATCGCAGTTTTCCGCATATGGTTTCGCAAGGTTCGAAATTGTTTGCGAAGATGCATGTATATATACGGCCTTTGTCAAAAACAAGAAGAAGAGGAAGAAGACTTTATTTCCACCATGTGCAGTACACAGATGGAGGACGACGGAAAAAAAGCCGTCAATAGGCGGCTTGACGAGTCCGTCGCCCCACTTAATGAGCAGCATTTGGTCAACAGCAATCAATTCATACCGTCCAACAAAAGAAAATGAAAACACTTGATCAGTGCAGAACAGAAGCAAAACAGAGTGGTCCGAAAAATGAAATCCCAGGATAAGTAAAATCAGTTATTCATCCTCAGTAAACATAGAGCGAAGCTTAGCAGCGGAGCAAATAAATAAATCAAAGTTAGTAGACAGATAATGGTTTAACAGTGATGGTAAAGAATAACATAGGCGTTCGATGCCAGAGTTCAAACGGGGTGCAACGATTTTCTAACATTTTCCATGTCTTGTAGCATAATATTGTTCATTCTTTTCTAAATGTGCCAGAGTACCAAAGTTATGTATGTTATATCTTACTTCATATTTAAATCTAGTACTCAGACGGTAGAGATATAGTTTATGAGCCATAATGACATGCGCTCTATGAAAAAAACCTGCAGTTGTTGCATTATAACCGGCGTTGTACACATGACGTAGGTATCGCTTCTGCATGACAAATTTTTTGTAGGTTAGAGAATGTAGTTGTACCCCAGACAAGTTGGCAATAGTTAACATGTGAATAAAAGAGTGAATTATAAACCAATAGTTTAAGTTTTGTAGAAAGAATGTATCTGAGACGACCAATTACTCCAGTTATCCGAGCTAAATTTGTCACTAGTAAGTTCACATGAGTTTCCCAGGACATGTGAGCAGTAAATGTCACACCAAGGCTTTTGAAATGGTCAACAATGTCAACAGGACGAGAGTTAAAAATAATGTCGGCATGAGCAAGGAGTGGCTTATTCTTTGCCCGAAAGATAACGGCTTTTGTTTTATTTGTGTTAATTGTCATATAATTATAGGACGACCATTGTTGTAGTTGAACTATTGTGTCATTGCAACTAGAGATAAGTTGATCGATATTATTACCAGAGAAAAATATGCTAGTATCGTCTGCGTATATGATAAATTTGGCATCCTGGTTAATATTAACAATGTCATTTATATAAAGGTTAAAGAGCAAAGGCCCCAATATGCTACCTTGTGGGACACCACAAGCCAGTGGTAGGACTTGTGATCGAGAGTTATTAATTTGGACTACTTGTCGCCGGTGGGACAAATATGACCGCAGTAAATGTAACGCACATCCACGTACACCATTAATATCCAACTTATTCAATAAAACTTCATGATTGACCAAGTCAAAAGCCTTGGAGAAGTCAACAAATAAGCCAACCACGATTTTCTTGTTCTCAAATTGTGTTAAAATATATTCTTTTTGGTGAAGCAAGGCTAATTCAGTTGACATATTCTTCCGGAAACCAAATTGGTAAGGTGTTAATACATTGGAGGTTTCGATGAAATTCAAAACCCTGCAATGAATTATTTTCTCGAAAACCTTTGAAAAAATCGGCAATATAGATACAGGCCGATAATTGCCCAATTCGTTTCGATTCCCCTTTTTAAAGAGCACTACTACTTTGGCAACCTGCAACTTTACTGGGAATATAGACGTAGTTAAACACATATTAAAATATTCGTAAGAACTGGTGCAATTACATCTGCGACGTATTTGACGGGTTTTATTTGAATTTCATCGATATCCCTACTGCTGCTGTTGTTTAAACTTCTAATTGTTTAAATCACTTCCTGCACTGTGACTGGCTGTAAAAATAAAGTTCTATCATTCCTCCTGTTCATATATTGACATGCGTTGTGGGAACTACCTGGTGTACTCATATTTGTGAAAAAAGTGTTGAAAGCATCAGCCAGTTCCGCCCCTTGCAAGTCCTTGCCCTTAATAGTAAGTTTGGACATGCAGCTCCTGCTATTACCACGGCGTAGTAACATATTTAGTTTGTCCCAAAGCAGTGCGCTCGGTGCATTTTTGACATCCACAAAAGATGAGAAGTAATCTTTGCGCTCAATGCACAATTTCTTGGTTAGTTCGTTTCGATATTGTTTGAAAATCGTCAAGTCATTAAGGTTACGCGTGCGAAGAAATTTTCTGAACAGTCTGTCTTTTGTTCTCATTTGTTGGTAGAGTTCGTATGTTACCCATGGTTTCCGAATTTTCCTATTTCTTTGGCGCTTTTTTACAGGAAAGTGAACTTGGTAAAAACCTTTAAATATATCTAAAAATGCATCATAAGCATTGTCAGCATCGACCAAAGTCGGGACCTTTCGCCAGTCTACTTGAATCAATTCTTTTCTGAATGCATCGAGAGCCGCGTCAGTTACTGGCTGGTAAAGGTTACTGGCTGGTAACAGATGTGTAAAGTTACTGGCTGGTAACAGGTGTGATTCCCTGAAGATGTTGTGCAATTTCTTAAAATAGGCTTTTTGAGTTATAAGAGCATTTTTTTCTCCTTAGCATTGTCAGCGGTATAGCTAATCAGTAGGATGGTTAACTAAATTCTTTAATTATTATTCTCAGTCACAACTAAACGTTCTGCTCAAGCCTAGTGACTAGTTTTGCTGATGTGTTCTGCACTCAGCTTTCTTGCTGCATTGAATGGCGTTGGAGTACTTTATCAGGGGGTGAAACTTCCTACACTTTCCAGCGGCCACGATTTAGAGACCGAATCGCTAATTCGTTCTTCAGTTACATTCATATTGAATGGTGTACGAGTTATCTCTATGGCAACGGATGGCTGATACACGTGGGCGCGGGAGTGTTCGCATGGCATCTGCTTCACGTCCGGACTGGTCCGAAATCGGGCTCGTAGGGGAGGTGGGTGGGTGTATCGTCGTCCGTCTGCTGCGCGCGGCCGCGCGCCGCGCTTTACTTCGGATTTCGTGCAGCCTTTCTTTGCTGTTGTGGCATGTTAAAATTGGTTGCGCTACTAGTCAACAATGGCAACCGCAGCGCTAGGCCAATGTATGGAGAACAGAGAACATTTTTCGTGGTTTTGTTGACACATATATCCATCACTTTACTTTCAGTAAAAACAAATATATATTTTTCAAAATACACTACGTTGTTGGAGATGAGGGGCCCTAGAGTGAGCTGACTCCTCCAGCGCCGCAGGTCCCTTCTCCGAATGACGTTGCCGGACTTGTTTATGAAGGAAACTGTAAAGGGGGTTTATTTTACATTATTTACAAGATTTAGGAACCCATTGGCGGATGATGGGGGAAGGTCGGAGGATCTCAGAAGATCTGAGCATGATCGAGGATTCCTTCTCATGGCACTCGTCGTCCGGTTTAAAAAGGGTCCGGTCCCTAGGATTCCCCAGGTTCGAGGAGGTCTTCGCCAGGTTGGGCGTGGCCTAACTTGCGCTGTCGTACACACACGCACCACTTCACATAGGGACACGCCCCCATCACATGCCTCGCCGGAGAGAGAGGGTGCCGCTGGACAATCGCCCCCACCAGAGAGAGTGTTGTCATCGCGTCCGAACGACAGTTCTCACGCTGTCAAGCCGGACACGTCTTACGGGAAGTCCGAATGGGCGAGGCGCCGGCGAGCAGGCACAGTTGAAGGGGTGAGCCACCCCTGCTCGGTTTTAGCGGTCGTTAACTGCCTCCGTACCGCACGGTCGATCTTCCGAGAACAATGTTGTTTACAAACGGCAGCAGAGTCCTCCGTCTCGAATCCAATAAACCAAACGGGGACCGGCCGTGGGAACCAAGATGCCTATCGCCGTGCAGTGACCCCGGCTGCAGGCGTCCCGGGCCGACTACGCAGCTGAACCAGGCGGGCTGTCGCCAGAAACCTTACAACGTGTATAGAATACAGCAATCTGTACAATACAGGTAATGTGTGTCGATGCACCAGAGGTGTCAAATTTATCTCAAACTGACATTTAGCTCAAACTGAGCAACTGACATTTTAACTATATCATTTCGTGCATCATTCACGTATTACATATGCGATCATCCTTGCACAATTTTCAAGCGATACGGAAGGATCAGTCAGTGCACAGTGAGTGCACGCAATTTAAAGCATGCACGATGTAGCTCACAATTATAGACAATTGCAAAAAAAGTTTAGTACTTACGCAAACGCGTGAAAGCAAACCACTATAACGCAATGTCCTTCACTCTCTATGCTGATATATGCGACACCAATAAAATTCAGTGAACAAACGCTTGCATAATTGTTTCCCACGATATGCCTACTCTTGCGGACGAAACCGGATGACTGTTTCGTCAAGAGCTGCGACTAAATCATTGTTCATGATGAACGGCTCCGAAATGAGCGGCGGCTCACGAGAAGGCGGCCGCAGGCAGCTGTTCCCGTCGTATCCGCGCGGGTCTCGCGGCACTCTTCGCAGTTTCGAAGGTCACGAGCACAAAACCAAACAGCACCGTACGTAGTTGTCGCAGCACCGAAATCGCGAACACAAGTTGGAACACGGCGCCAAAGTGTCTGTGAACGGCGTCGCAAAGCAGGCGACAGCGCCCGAGATAACGCGCAGCTGACGGAGTTCGCGTAACACACGCAGAGGATGCGTGGCGGTCGCAACGGCCGCGCGGGTCAGAAACTCAAAAAGGATAGAGTCTAAAAGAGAGAGCGAGAGCCCGTTTCTCCTTTCAGAATCTCCTTGCGGTTAGATCTTCTTCACTACAGACGTTTGCAACGGAATGTGTACGGAATTATGGCTTCATCGGAAGGAAGGAAAACGCTTATTGAGCTCTAGAGAGTAGGCGAGCAATTCAGCAGAGATTTTTCTATAAGCCGGACGGAAGTAGCTCCCGCTGGCCTCCCCCTGACTTTGTCTTGAGTGAATTCGGCCTAAAGTAATCGCCTGCAAATCGCCAGACTATATACTATTCTGCTCAGCATTCACTTCAGCCAACACCACCTAGTTGAGTTGAGTGGTTGTAAACTACAGACTAGGTGGTGTTGCTTCAGCGCGTACATTCGCCGACGCGCTTTCTTCACGTTCACGCGCTTTCTTCACGCTTTCAACATTTTCTTCACGTTACAGATAAAAGTGCAGATGACCTTCTCCTAACATTATGTAGACATTTAAACAACACCAATGTAACATATGTCGAAAATAATGAGGCAACCCTGCTCGAGCATGTAGGCCAACCAGTGTGACAATTCTATCAACGCTATGCGAGGATCGGGGACGCCACGGTGGCTCAGTGGTTCCTGCGCTCTTCTGCTGACCCGAAAGACGCGGGTTCGATCCCGGCCGCGGCGGTCGAATTTCGACGGTGGCGAAATTCTAGAGGCCCGTATACTCTGCGATGTTAGTGCACGCTAAAGAACCCCAGGTGGTCGAAATTTGCGGAGCCGTTCACAATGGCGTCCCTCATAGCCTGAATCGCTTTGAGACGTTGAACCCCCATAAACCATGCTTTGCAAGGGCAAGCAGCGATGGCGATACTTCATTTCCACAACAGGGCACAATATGAAACTAGTATAGACTCACCTCCGCAAGGATGCAATGTCGTCAAGCTTATACGGCCATTGCAGAGGAGTGTGCTATGAGTGATTGTGGCGAAAGGGTAATAAGCGAAGTTTTCGAACAAAGTAATGGGGTTGCATGTGCACGTTACCTATGGCGGGCATAATCTGAGATTTGGTTCTGAAGTACTGCTAGCTGAAAAAAATGGTTTACTGTAAAATTTGTGGACAGCCCTCTGGAACCCAGTGCTCGAAATAAATTTTTAATGTTTTATAGGTATGACTGAAACATGATAATGTTTAAAAACAGTAATCACATTCTGCTTACATTGAACGTTAAAGGAATGTTTATCCTGTAAAACATAACATTAGTTGTTATTGTTTAACTTTACAAGAAAAATTAAAAGTCAGGATTAGAATAATATTTACTTACTTTCAATGTTAAACTCATTTTTTAGATGTTACATATAGCCTTTTATATAATAATATTCGACGTTAATTTAACATTTTAATGTAACAATGTTCCTGAACTTACAAAACGTTTTTATAGATTGTTCTAATGTTCAGTGCTACCGGGGCGTGGCCAGCGTATCGCATTTGGCACGTGTGTGTGTGGGGGGGGGGGCAACTTTATTTTTTAAAAATACCAAAAGGTCATCAAGGGTGGGCTCCTAATTGTCCAAGAGTCCAGGGGCCTGGCCTTCACGGAGAGCTCTGTACACTTACCATATGTTTGGCCAGCTGGTTGAGCAACTCGCAGAGTAGCATCCCGTGAGGAGGTGGATGGGTTGGGTATAGGAGGAACTTCCACAGGTTGGGGCATTCCCACGGGTAGTGTATGAAGGTGGCCTTGGGCGTCCCACGTGTTGAGCAGAGTGGGAAGGTCAAGGCACGTAGGTTGCGATGAAGGAGGTACGGTGAGATGTATCAGTTTGCCCGCATTGCCGCAGACTGCACCGCATTTTTAATTTAGTGCATGGTGAGGCTGTGAGAGGGCGAGCGGCTGCTTTTCTAATAAGTCGTGCTTTGATGCTACGTGAGTAGAGCGCGGGAGGTTACCTGCGTGGGTCTGGGTGTCCCATCATTCGGGGCCCGGAAGGATAGTTCTTGAGCCAGCGCATGAACGCGCTTATTACCGGGGATCTAGGCATGCGCAGGAACCCGTGTGAGGGTTATCTCCTGGATAAGCGTGTGTCCTGATGCGAGAATGTGTCTGGCGGTTGATTTGATAACAGTTTGCTGATAGTGACAGTACGCAGCTTGCGAGACGGTGCAGATACCTGTGATGTTGGGATCTTAAGCATGTATCAGCAGCAAGGCGACGGCCGTGCCTTCAGCCGTGATGGGGCCATCCCCGATAGGCGGCGACCGTGGTATAATAGCCTGGTAGGTTTGGTTTATGGGGGATTTAACGTCCCAAAGCGACTCAGGCTATGAGGGACGCCGTAGTGAAGGGCTCCGGAAATTTCGGCCACCTGGGGTTCTTTTACGTGCACTGACATCGCACAGCACACGGGACTCTAGAATTTCGCCTCCATCGAAATTCGACCGGGATCGAACCCGCGTCTTTCGGGCCGGCAGCCGAGCGCCATATCCACTCAGCCACCGCGGCGGCTAATAGCCTGGTAGGGTGTGTTGAGCCGCGTCTATATAGATGTCGGGTCTACCTCTGCAGTGTTTAGTGTAATACTCAGCTCTGGCCTGGCGTCTGTCCCGGTGTATATAGCTTGGGGTTCATATTTCTGGACAGAGGTATACGGCGCGCAGTTGGTTATGGATGTAAGGTGGGTTGATTTGATTGCTGAGGGAAGGTGAGCATGTGAAAGGGGTCAGGTGACGACGCCGTAGGAGGTGTTGACCGGTTTCTGTGCGGGTTAGTCGACGTATCTGGTTGCTTCGTTGGGCTTCGAGTAGTTCCGAGATAGTTTTGCAGGTTCCCGTTACGAGTAGTGATCTGCGCTGACTGCGATAGGCGGAGCACTGATGTGGTCGCCTTTCTAATAAAAAGTTAAGCTTTGTCTTGTTTCGTTCTTTTTTTTTGGGGGGGGGGAAGTGATAATGAACGTGATAAGTCAGGCGGCTGGTGATCAGGGCGTCTGTCATATTAAGTTTCCCTCTCCGACAGGTCGTGGTTGCGTGTGGCCACTCTGCGGATAAGGCCCGCAATTTGTTTGGTTTGCTTGCACAGTAGTTGT
This sequence comes from Amblyomma americanum, assembly GCF_052857255.1. NCBI lineage: Eukaryota > Metazoa > Arthropoda > Arachnida > Ixodida > Ixodidae > Amblyomma > Amblyomma americanum. The sequence goes on along the minus strand of NC_135507.1, from coordinate 17,473,109 downwards.
AGAGTGAAGGTTGCATCCAAAGTCCTGTATAATAGAGACCGAGGACCTATGGAGTCAGGGACGTTGGAGTCCAAGGAGTCTATTGACCAGGGGTATGTGGTCGTCGTACAGGTGGAGGTGTGTGCGTGGATACCGGGAAAGCGGTCTGGTCATCAGCAGTTCCGATTTGGGCGGGGAGCAATTAAGGACAATAGTAGTCAGGTTTGAGGTGTTGATATCACCTGCCAATTGAGAAGTGCCTTGCACCTGTCCCATGGAGTCTTAAGTCGTCCATAAGGAGACATCAGCTTAATTGCCGCTTGGAGGTCAGGTATGTTGCTGTGCTGTTTGGCCAACAGGGCTAGGGCTACATTAAATAGGAGGGAGGAGAGAATGGTTCCTGGTGGAGTGCCCCGGTTCGGGAGGGAGAATGAAGGTGGTGATATAGCGCCGAGCTGATTTTGGCCGTTCATTGTGTCAAGAAAGCTTGGATGTAGCGCAATATGTACGACCCGCAGCCCGTGGTGGCCATAGTGCGAATATTGTCTAAGGCTTTTTGAAGGTCCGGGGCGAGAATTGCGCGTGTGCTGGCCGTGTGCTTCGTGTTGTGGAATGTTTTTTTTTTCAGCGATTATTAGCAGTATGTCTTGTGCCGAGAGATTGGAAAGAAAGCCGATTTGATTTTTGGATAGGAATTCCGAGACTTCTATTGTGCTAAAAAAAAAAGTGGTGTTCCGCGGACGCGTGATACCAACGCCATATTGTCTGCCATAGTCTAGCGCAACTCAGAGTATCGCTTTATATTTCGCGTAAACAGTCAATTAGCTCAAATTATTTATGCAAAATTTGTCATTTTCATTATGTGCACAATAGCGCTTTCTCAAATTTTGTTCTCAAATTAAGTGCTCAAGTAGTAACAAAAGTGCTCCGCTAAAGGGCCAAAAGAGTAGTTGCAGTAGTAAGTATTTAATGTAAAATAAAAGGAAAAAGGAAGGTAAAAGACTTTTGCTAACCGCGGCATCTGCCATCACTACGGCGGCGGCACGTGAACTGGGGCAGCGGAAATAAATGATAGCAGGCAGTTTGCAGAAGTGAAATGATAGAGGTGAGGGGACAGTAAAAAGATAACCCGTCGTCTAGGCGGGTAGCCCTCTGGCTACCCTCTTTCTGTTCGATGTCAAAAGTTTTCCTATCCTATCCTGTCCGTTTTTCTCGCAAAGGCGGTACCTCGTGCCTAGACCATTTTCCCAGCAGTCAAGGAAAGCCCGCGAAATATAGAGAAAAAAATGCACACTTGACTGTTCTCTTTCTCTGCCGTGTTCTACAGCCCCCGACCCTCTTTTGAACGATCAAAGCGTGCATGCTAAGCGTGTTGAAGTGGGCGGTCGACGGTGCTTTCAGTATCGGCCTGAAAGTACTTACCTCCGTGCCTTCGGGAATCGACACCTCGAGGTAGCGTTGACCCCGGAGGCAACGCGATGTGGCCTGATGATTGATTTATTGATTAAAACAACCTTTATTTCAAAAGAGCTACAACTGGGGCTTGTTCGAAATGCATCCTTGAAGGTATTGGTGAGCGCTATCAAAACACGGAAAGGGACGAACACACAGGACAAAGCGCTTTGTCCTGTGTGTTCGTCCCTTTCCGTATTTTGGTAGCGCTCGCCAATACCTTCAAGGAACCTGTATTTCCATCAGAAAAAAGGCGCCTCCCTCCCCGCCCCCATCACGCAGGCCTGGGAAGACGGGGAGTCGTGCGCCTGCGGATTAGAGGCTGGCAGGCAGCCCTTGGCTTGTTGCGGCCTCTTCCGCCACACATGGATGGTGCGTCGCTGGATGGTAGGGTCCGCGCTTCGCAGCAGGGTCTCCCAGGCTTCTCTACTTACTATATTTTGTCCCACCCCTGGGGATTGTGGGCACGCCCAAATTATAGAGTCGAGGGTCCTTCTCGCCCCACAGTGTTTGCACTTATCCTTCTCTCTAATCTCTGGTAGCAGGTGAAACGCCCAGACCGGGTTCATAATGGTGTTAGTTTGAAGCCGCCTCTACGCGAGAGCATCTCTGTTATTTAGGCAACCATCTGGCGGGGGTACCAGTCTACGTCCAAATTTATAATGGTCGATGATTTCCCCGTAATTTTGAAGACGCTCGTCGTATGCCCAGTGTGCTGGGGGCTCGACGGCTACCCCGAAGCAAAGATCTCTGGCTAGCTCGTGAGCCGCCTCGTTACCAGGGACGGCAGCGTGCGCGGGTGACCAAATTAACTGAAGTTTCCTATTCAGCGTTCTTTGGGTGAGGAGAGGCCTGCCATGACAGCTAGAAAACTGATGACAACGGAAGTAGCGAATCTTTCCAGCATGAGAAGGAGGAAATACTTTGTTAGACCTAATGGTGTTTTGGGCACGTAGGCTCTTGGGCCCCCGCATGACCCCACTGCACTCAGACGTCCATGAGTCCAAGATGGTCCATGACGCCGGCGGCCCTGTTTGTCGCGACCTCCTGCGTGTCCGGGTCCGCAACAGGGCCTCCCATTCCTCCCAGCTGGTCAGGTGCTCCAGGCCGCGCGGGGGAGGATCCGCCGGGCATTGGAAGAGGGTGTGGGTGAGGGTGGCGTGTGGCTCAGTGCAGAGAGAGCAGGTGGGAGTGTAGGCACTCGGATGGACCCGGGAGAGGATTTTGGCATTAGTATGGTGAATATATAGTCTTGGAGAAAAAGGAAAGGACGTTAATTGAAGAAGTCATCACTTTACAGCCTGAAAAAAGCATGCCACAGCTAGGAACTCACTTTGCCACATCCAAAGCTATAGCAGCCGTAAGTTATTTGATACAGAAAGAAAATTCATTCCAAGATAACTTTTCTGAGTCTACGAGAGTCGCGTGTCGGCGGGAAAAATGTTGCTAGCTATAGGCTTCTACGTACTCTGCTGACAAAACAAAGGCACTTTGCAAGAAAAGTGTCAGTCGGCATTGGTAACTTGAAAACATAAAGCAGCTACAGTTTAGTGTCGTTTCCACGTCTGTAACGGAATCGCATCATGAGAAGGAAGACTGAGACAACGCAATGATGTGTTACGGTGAGTTTCAATCCGTCATGGCACTTATCGATCGCGTCTCTTTTCGGTGGCACCAAGGCTGTTAGCGGTTGCCCACGCGTCCACTTCGTGGTGTCGTTGATCCCTGTTCTTTACTGATAAGCTTGCAGCCTCCTCTGACCTTGTCGCGACGCTTTAAGTTTCGCCTGAAGTAAACATTTCCGTTGTATGCCTCTCTAGCTGTTTGGTCCATGCCTGGCCAATTCTGTAGCATGTTACTTGAGAATGGCCGTTAAAAATAAGTGGCTGAAATCAAGAAGGGGAAATTGGCATAAAAAGTGTATAAGGCGGAGAGCCGATAAGCTTTGGTCGCTTAGCGTAAAATTGTACATTCCAAGGGAAGGTTAACACAGACGGGGTGGCAGAAAGCCAGGTGGTTAGATAAGATTGAGCAGTTTGCGAGTGTAGGACGGTGGCACCTGGCGGAAGGCAGGGTTCATGTCTGTGGGAGGGCCTTTGTCCTTCTGCAATCGTAACATAATGATGATGATGATGATCGTGACGCTGTCTGTACGAATAAAATCAAACAACAAACACAGCATTGTGCTTGGCGAGACTAGACAAGCCCCGTCAGATCACCACGCAGCGCGATTCGCGGCGGCCTGCTTTGCCTTTACTGAAGCCCAACACGTTCACAAAAACCGAGAAACGTTCGTGCGAAATCCTTGTGTAGTCGTCCAACTGTGAACGTATATTGATGCTCTTGATTCAAGTATCAGTGTTTGGTGGGTTTTTAGCGCTTGCACGACTGCCTGTGAAAAAAAGAGAATGTTGTGTTTTTATTTTTCGAATATACCTTCAGTTAAGTCCGTCCTGGCCTTGTCTACTTTCGTCCTTTGTTGCCGCACTGTTTTTCTCCTTTCCCCAAAAACCAATTATTATTATTATTATTATTATTATTATTATTATTATTATTATTATTATTATTATTATTATTATTATTATTATTATTATTATTATTATTATTGCACGTGGCGACCGGGGCCGGACGGGCTGAGAGTGGGAACACCGTGAGCAACGTCAAATAGACAAGTTTTTTCCTTTATTATTCTATTCGGTGCAGGCTATACAGTTAGGTTAGGCGCGTTGCGGGGAGCAGAACTTAGTTTTTCTAGCGGCCAGGATATTGGAACCGACCGCTAGGCTTTCAGAGCTTATTCGTGTGTCATGTGTCGCTCGAACTGAAACAACAACAAGAAAAGAATTTGTGAACGAAAGTTGGTTATTCCCCTTCCGGTTGGGCGGTTTTTGCAGAAAACTGAATTTATCTGAACACGTGTTTGCATACGGCTTGAACCTGTGCACATTCTGACCATTTTTGCTGTAGCAATAATGAAGTGGTGATAACATGGTCGAGCAAAAGAAGGCTTGGTAAAGGGACCGTGACGGCTTTGTGAACCTAAAGGAAACGCGGCTTGAACGGGTAGAGGAGGGGGATGACGCTGATTTGAGCTGTAGATGGGTTTCGGGAAAAACGTTCCCTTTTCCAAACTGTGAAAAAAATTCCACAAACAGGCGACACCGAACGTTCCGTAATCCCCTGTGATTTGATCAACCGTCTCGCGTGAGGGAGGTGGGGGTTCGATCCCCAGTGCCGCCGGCTGCCCGCCAGTTTTCTATGGGCACAAGCTTTCACCTGGCTTGATGCTCAACCTATCTGACGTTACGTGCAGTACCTGTATTGACGGGGAATACAGTTAGTACAAATTGCTAAGGAATGAAAAAAAAACCGGAAGACACACTTGAGACTGCTTACGTGTGGTAATATGGAAGCATTACTGTCCCTGGGTTTTTTTAGGATAGGAATTAAGTGGCACAGTAAGTGTCTCACGTCTCGATGGACACCTCAACCATGCTTTAAGGAAGAGGTAGAGAGTCTGGGAAGGCATGCAACTGAAGGTGCACATGTCGTCCGTTCGAATCCCTATCGCAAGCTAGCCTCCAACTTACTAGCACAAGCTACACACCGGAACGCTGTATACGACAGACGGTTGCATTACAATTTCGACTAGAATGTTGAGAAAATGGCACCACAATAAAAGTGGTCAGCGGCGAGAACATATAGATTTTCGGCATATACAGGATTGCCTGAAGTGGCTGTGCCCGGCTTGCTGTTGCATTACAATTTCGACTCGAATGTTGAGAAAACTGGCACCACAATGGAAGTGGTCAGCGGCGAGAACATATAGACTTTCGACATATACAGGATTGCCTGAAGTGGCGGTGCTCGGCTTGCTGTGTGCGTCATACGGCCGCTTGATGACGTCACCTTGTTTTTCTACCTTCGCTGAGATTTTGTGTTCCATCTTTGACTACGCACATACGTCGCCGGCTTTTCCAGTAATGGGACTAGTAATTCTTTCGTATTCAAATCAACTTGCAAAGAACATGTGCTCTTATCTGGAACAGTTTCCAGTAAAAGGAAATGGTTCAGGCATAGTTTATTTGTGGACGAATAAAAAAAATGCAGGCAAGACGACACGGACCAAGTTTAGTGCCTCAATTATTTACGGCATAAAATAGTTGAGATGGTGCCGATAGTATTCAATTGGGGGACACAAATGATTACATCGAGGATCAGTATGGATACATAGATTACAAAGGGAAGTTAATGCTAGACCTCTGTGATCAGAGCAACTTAGGGTAAAGACCAAAACCAAATGCCAGGGCCGAATCAGGTGGGAATTCCGGAACAGGCCGACACCCCTTCACTACTGCCTAATGTTGCTCGGAATCTACAGGGTGCTTCAGGTAACTTGAATTAAGGATTAAAAAGAAGTAGCGCACCGGAGCTAGGTGAAACCAACGCCATATTGTTTCCTGTCGTGTGATGCTCTTCAGAGTATTTTAAAAATTGGGTGATTAAAATAATTATGCAAAATTTTAGTGTCGCACGCGTTTCGTGAAGTTTAAGAGTGTGGTCACGCAAAAACCTGTCCAGTTTTTTTTTGTAGCAACTTAACTTTTGAGTGGTCCTTTTTTCCAGCATTTGAACACAGCCCGCGGGCGCGCTCGCCGACTAGTAGTGACCGGCCGACGCCACTCTCAGAAGTCTTAATGTATGCACGTCAGCACATTCTTCCTGAACATTGCAACGCGCGCGCTGTGATCTGCGATAAGTGCGAGGGAGACCGTCGACCGCCATCGCGTAGACAAAAGAAGAAAAGTGAAGAAAAGCAGTGAAGTCACCTATTTCAATGCAGCCTCCGTATTTTTATATATTTATCATTTTGTCGCCCATCTAACTAGCGGCGGCCGCTCACTTGGGTGCGGTCAGCGCGGACGTTTCATTCGTTCAAAACACGGTTGGGATAACTGGAATGTGGTAGAGTATGCGGGCAGTCACGTGTTTTTTTAATATTTCGCGGGCTTTCCTTAACTGCCGGAAAAAGGACCACGTAGGAGGTACGTTGCTGCAAAAACTGGATCGGTTCTGTCTGAACTCCCTCTACAAACTTAACGAAAGGCATGGGACCTGAAGTGATTATTAAAAAATTTGCTTAATTCACCTCAGCTACTTAAATAATTACGCACAATTCTAAAGAAACTTTAAGAAGCGCGACACGTCTGGAAACAATATGCCGTTGGTTTCATCGAGCTTTGATAAATCACTCTTTTTATCCTTCCATGGCTAAAGTTACGTGAAATACTCTCTACAGAAAGCTTACAAAAATGTAAATAGATGAACGAGGGGAAGTACAGTCTGGGAAATGATCGTAAACGTGTTATTCGGCAGATGGGAGCCCTGATCAAAAGAGAAATGTGGAAAACACAAAACAGGCACGCAAAATTAAACGACGAACTAATAGCGCAAAAGCGGCTGGCGTTGAGGAAGCAATAGAGAAACGCCCTATGGAGAAGTGGAATTATATTTCGAACTACTCAGCAGTACGAAAATGAAACAAGTAGAAGTTGCAAACTGCCGGAAAGGAAAGATGAAAGGCATGAAGCTGGTGGAATAAGCATCTTAACGTAAAACGAAATTAAGCCTGCATTTTTTTTTTCAAATCTCCTTCCCACCAACTATGAACTTGTTCACAAGGTCGCAATATCCATAAACAAATGAAATAAATAAATAAACGATTAGTGGCTTCAAGGGAATAGAGAGAACCAAAAAAAGGCGCAGGTATCTCAAGAGGAAACAGACGGAAAATGGGAATCTTATCGATAAGCTGCATGTACAGGCCCTCGTCCAAAGTAAAATAAAGCAGTCCACTTATCTCTGATTGGCTGAAGATCGCGATGCCGGTAAAGGTGGGGCAAGAAAATTCTGGAACCATATAAGCTGTCTGGGTAAAAATAATCAAAGAATGCAGGAACAAACTTCCGACGCTAAAATAAAATGTTGAGAGGGAGACGACGCAGTCAACTACATGAGTTATACACGAGCCATTTAGGAGCGACGAAAGGGTAATCTCCCAAAATGAGAGAGCAACACGGGACAGCAGAATAGAAAGAGACTAAGAACTGATCAACCTTAACTACAAAGGCGGAAGCAAATATTCCTAAATCCACATCCGCAGAGATAGACGAAATGGAATTCATGCTGATTAATGAACTTGGTCCATGAAGCATGGAAACGTTGTTGAAAGCATTAGAAACAATGATAAGCAAATTCCTGACAGCGGGCGCAAGAGTAAAATGAATTTGATTGATAAAGGAAAAAGAGACAGTATGCACATACAATAGATAGTATGCACATACAATCATTCAGATCGATTACGATGACGTGTATCATGTACAGGCTGGCAGTGCAGGCGGCGAAATTAAAGATGCTGTAATGGACAGACAGTAATGAGATGCATGGAAAACTTCAGAAGCGGGGGTCGCCTGTAGAGTAGCCTTTTCTTGCTTACCCAGTGCATAGAATCAGATAGGGCGGAAAATAGACCCTAGTATTTAGAGATAACAATGGTCATGTGAATTAATCTGCGGCGGAAGTTAGCAAAAAGTGATTGGAAGATTGGTGGCTCAAAAGTAGAGAGGTGACGTAAGGTTAGAAGTGTCGGATAAAAAAAAAGTGAAGGCACTTAGGTCCGCTTACGTGTAGGATTGCGAAAGCATGTCACTTTTTTTGCATGCTATTCTGACGCCACATGTTAAGACTAGTAATGTGACTTAATTACGGCGTCACTTTTTGCATATCACCCTGACGACACTTCCCCCTTCCACAATTCGACATACGCTCACGTCAGCACGAATCATGGTGTCATGTGACATGGTATGACGCTATTTGACTTTGGTGGGGCTCTCACATTTTCATTTCCGCTCCCTGCGGACGCCACTTTTTCTCCTGATGGGTGCATATAATGCTTTCGCATTATAGTTGTATTTAAAGAAAATGGAGAATTTATGAACGGGTTTGCTCCACTGTTAAAGAAATGTAAAGGAAAGAAATAGCCGAACATGGTGGCGACTGCCATCAACCCGTTTCAAAGGGGACGCTCCTATCTTCGAGCCATCCGCGCTTAAAGCTTCTTTCGGACTGGAGCCGTGAAGCCGCGCCGTTCGACAGTGTCTCCCGCGCTTCCTGCGGCAGAGGAATGAACGCTTGTTTACAGTGTTTTCGCCTGTACCGCTCTAAGGGATGAAATGACACGCACTTATTTCCACCTAATCTTCTGAAAGGCACTAGTCCTCTCTCGCTTGCAGCTTCTTGAGAACATGGAAGGCCCAGCATCAGGTGTGAAGCGCTGTCGTTTCAGTGGTGTTCCGAGGGTCCTCAACAGTGTGAGACTAGTCCTGTAGCCGCTGTTGACGAAAGGGTCCGAGCAAAGAAAGCCTGTTTCGGAACGTGTCCATGTCGATACAGATGACTGCGCCACTAGGACCTATGCCCTGTGCACATTGGTATCCTTTCGGCAGGCTGCCACAGTTTGTCTGCGCCACACACGGTATGTTACACGGTGGCGGCACAGACTAATGAACTATTATACCAACTCTGAGCCGACAAAATACCTCGGCATCCTGTTTTGCTGGTCTCAAAACTACATACCACAGATTCTAATACAGGAGAGTGAAGCCGCGAGCTATTTTATATACTAAGGGACGATGCAGTCCGCACTTCACTTCTTGAAAGACTCAGCCGCAGCAGGGGCGCGCCGTATACGTGGCACCGGGCTAACCGGGTGCTATGGGAACGTCTGACGTCACTGCTTCCAAGTGGCTGTTGTCTCAAGCCTCCGTAACGAATATGTGCAGGTCAAGACCGTACGGGAGCGCGGTGTTGGATGACTGGAGGTGCAGGACGTGTTCTCCACGCAGCTCCAAGTGCAGCTTCGGACGGCAGAGCTCGCCGAGGACAGGCACACGGTGAGCACGTCACTCGTTTCATCACGCGCGAGAATGCCGCGGCGTCAACTATATGGTCTGTAGACGAAGCACGAACACGGGCAGTTGGGAAAGTAGCAGAAGGAATGTGGAGAGTGAAATTTTAGCACTCATACGCTCAGCAACACCGACCAAAGATCTTGTCACCACCGTACGTACGTTTGTACTTGTGTCGTTTCCTAGCCACAGCGACGCTACATTAAACCAAACTAAGCATAAAAATTAGCTGCATGCAACCCACATGTCTCTCACACCAGCGCCACGTACCTCAAAGCCCGATTGAGCCGCCCACTGAGCCAAGCGTACCGCCACGCCCTTCCTTTCCTCAAAATCATCGGAGTCAACGCCAACGTCAATGAACACAGTGAACACTGACGGCCTATAGAAACAAGAGGCGAGCGCTCGGTTTCGAGGTCAGCGGCGGCTGAGTGACGTTATAGCGGTCACGTGGTTCAGGGTCGGTTCAAAGACAAACGCGCGCACGCGGCGAATAGGTCGCACCGGTTAATAGTTGAACGCGATCGCAAAGGTCGATTGGTTGACCAACCTCTCGCGATCAACCATTAACCGCCTTCTTTAGCGTGGCAGGGTGGGCGCGTTGCCTATCCATTGTGCAGAACGCAGTCAACGTTACAGACGGCAATCCGCGTCTTTGATTGAAGCCCGATTGAAGGTCTTTGAAGGCCATTCTCCGGCCTACCCGACGACTGCTCTACCTAGCGTAGTGAAGCTTTTCGCTTCAAAATACAGAGCTAAAATTTGGCCCATCCAACCCTAAATTTTACCTTGTCCAACACGATCGCGACTTGCAAAGGTGGCCCAGACCGTTTACAGAATTTGACCCAGGCCACCCCCGAAATTTAACCTTGGGCGATTTGTACCAAAATGGATGCCCAACAACAACTGACCATGCCGAGCAGGCTGGCGACCTCCAAATTTCGACCAGAGTACTTCCAGAATTTGACCCGGGCCACCCCCCCCCCCCCCAAATTTGAGCTGGGGCGATTTGTACCAAATCGATGTCCAATCATAATTTACCGTGCCAAACACGATGGCGACTTGCAAATTTGGGCTGGCCTTTTCCAAAATATGGCCCGGGCCACTCACGAACTTTGACCTTGGCCTCTTTGAACCAAAGGCAGTGAAGTACAGCCCAAAGCCAGTGTTTTCGCTCTATAGTAGCTTAAAATGCGCCTACTTGCTTTGTCCGCCTCATTGTAAACAAGGAAACCGTATCGGTTCCAAAACGTCTTTCATCATTGCTTGACTTCGTCAGTGGCTGTAAAACACTTTTTTTTTTCACTTCTATGCCTGACCAGACGAATTTTCGTCGAATCCTTGACTACTATAGGTTTAACCGAGTTAAAACCCTGACATTTTTTCTTATGATGGGTTTAGCATGTGCTCCTCATACTGTCACAGTTGTGCTGTAACCACCTGTTTATGAATTTTCACAAGGCAACCATTTTTGGTCTATTAACGAACCAATAATGATGATCAGGATGATTTTTGCAATGGAAGGGGTAACTTTGGCAGAACTGACTGGGACAGAGAGACGACGATCGCAACGAGCGCCTACATTCAAGCAGGGGCGCGCCGTAGCTGGCACCGGGCTAACCGCGTGCTGTAGAAACGTGTGACGTCCTGCTGCCAAGAGGCTGCTGTTTCATGCCCCCGTAACGTATTTGTGCAGGCCACGCCTGTACCCGAGCGCGGCGTTGGATGACTGGAGGTGCAGGACGTGTTCAGCTTTGGACGGCAGAGCTCGCCGAGGACAGGCACACGGTGAGCACGTCACTCAGATCATCACGCGCGAGAATGCCGCAGCGTCAACTAAATGGTCTGTAGACGAAGCACAAGCTCGGACAGTGGGGCGAATTGCAACAGGACCGGAAAGCGGAACTTTCTTATATGCCCACAGTATGCGCTCCTCATGCATACTGTCGCAGCTGCGTTGCAGCCATGATGTTTGTGAAGTGTCACAAGGAAACCGTTTTTGATATACTAAGAGAGCATTCATGCTTGTCAGTAGGATTCTTACAGTGAAGCAATAGCTTTGACAATGATCTGGAGCAGAGAGGCGACAAACAGAACGAGCGCTTACTTTCAACTGTTTTATTTTTTTAGGCGGAAAAAGATTTTGTAGGAATGGTGGAGGGTGGACACACACAGTTATGGCTGTTTTGACATCAGATAGGCGTGTTCTTTCTTGGTGAGTTTCACGGATGGGCTGCTCACATATTTATCTGTCAGTGCGTGTCAGTGGGACACGCACGAAGGTATACGTGGCCCAGACAACTCCCCCCCCCCCCCCATCCCTCTCACTCCCACCACAAAGACCATTCACAACTCACAGGCTAATCTCCACCTTCACGTACCCATCTACCTCACACCAAGCAGCCCAACAATACATTCAAACAGAAAAAAGGAACAACCGTAGCCTTCTGCATTCCTTTTAATTCAATGGTCTTCTTGAGCAGCACCAGGTTGGATGTAGGGCTAAACGGTCAACCACTACCAGCTCGTTGCCTTTGAGTCTAACGTCACAACCACCACCAACATCATCATCAGCCAGACTACACCCATTGCAGGGCAAAGGCCTCTCCCATGTCTCTCCAATTAATCCTGTCCTTTGCCTGCTGCGCGCACCGTATTCCCGCAAACTTCTTAATCTCATCCGCCCCCCTAACCTTCTACCGCCCCCTGCTACTCTTGCCTTCTCTTCGAATCCACTCCGTTACCCTTAACGACCAGCGGTTGTCTTGCTTCCGGATAACATGCCCCGCCCAGGTCCATTTCTTCCTCTTGGTCTCTACTGGGATGTCATTAACCCGCGTTTGTTCCCTCACCCACTCTGCCCGCTTCCGGTATCTTAACGTTCCACGTAGTATTTTTCTTTCCATAGCTCGCTGCGTTGCCCTTAACTTAAGCTGGACCCTTTTCGTTGGCCTCCATGTTGAATACCGGGAAGATACAGGTGTTGTACACTTTTTGCTTGAGGGATATTGGTATCCTGCCATTCATGATCTGAGATAACCTGCCATATTCGCTCTATCCCATTCTTATTCTTCTAGTTATTTCCCTCTTATGATCCGGATCAGCTGCCACTGCCTGCCCTAAAGAGACGTGTTCCTTTACCACTTCCAACACCTCGCTGCCATTTGTGAACTGCTGTTCCTTACCTAGACTCTTGAGGAACTCTTTTGTGCATAAACAGAACTGTTTATCTGTTTTCTTTAATATAGAGAAAGCATTATGATACCACATGATGCTAAGGTATCATCCGTGACCCGTTTCGTCTTTGGGATCTCGGTGAATATGCTGACCCCCATTCAGAGTTATCTGTCTGAACCAGAGATGGCCATCCTCACGAGGGCGAGCCCTCATAAGGGCGTCCTCGCCTTCACTTCATGAGGATTTCATTCGATGAGGTGAGAGCAAGTGAGGATGGGCACGTGAAAATTCATGAGAACGAGGAAGGACATGATGAGGTGAGGGTGAGGGAGGGAAGACTTGAGTATGTGAGGGCGAGGCTGATGGCTCGAACCGTACTCCGGGCAAACATTTTTCTCTGTGCAGACCGTTACAAATTCCCGTTTTAGAGCGCCAGTTATCAGGGTGAAGGTTCTCGGGGAAAACGTAGTTTCTGCAGTCTGGAGGTACACGAGGCGAACACGCGCACCTCCTTCTCCGCGATGTACTACGCCGCTGACAGTGCTATGCCAGAAAAAGCGCTCTTGTAACTAAAAAAAATCTATTTAAAAAATTTTGTAAAGTTTTAGGGGAAACATCCTGTATAGTGCGCTAACAAGGAAACACTGGTTGGGCCGTGCGGGTGGCCGCTGGTCCAACGGGAGCCGTGGTACCGCAGTTAACATTTTAATTATCAGCCCTGAGTCTGTTAGTAATCAGATTGCATAGTAAATCAAGCAGAAATTATACCTAGTAACTAGTAAGGTTGTTGAATTCCCAAGTTCTAAGCCTTGTTTTCACGAAACGAAGTCCGATTTCAGTTTAGTGAGTTTTCTAAAGACTGGCTGCAGCGCAAAAATACCTCTACGAAATTCTTCTGTTAAATCAGACTCTTGCACGCATTGGTATGGAATTTTTTCATTCACACTTAGCAGTTCAGTACCGTCGCATTTTTCTATTTTCGCTGGAGTTGCGGTATAGGAAAGCTGTGCCGCAATATGGTGGGCAAAGGCAACCACTGTAGTCTTATCATGGAAAAAAAATTGAGACACTTTGGAAATTCCAAAGTGTGTTCGGCGAAAGCCTGTGGCCATGCGACTGACTATGTCCATGTCTTCTCTTTTTTTGCATATGGCACCGCCAGTCGAATGGCCACAGGCCTTCGCCGAACACACTTTAGAATTTCCAATGTCTTTTAATGTTTGTCTGGCGTTTGGTATTGGGGGAATCCGCCTTTTTGTGGCGCTTCTCTGAACCGCTTGCCGTGGAATCATGGACGGCTTGGAAGCCATCCGACTCAATCGACTGCAAAGAAACGTCTGATGAAGGAGCGTCGCCGCGCCTGCCGCCGTCGCGCGCACTGGCTCAATCTGGTGCACGATTGACGTCACTGTTGCCATGCGCAGCGAGTTGAGATTCTTGTTGTTGGGAGTGGAAAAGGGCACACTGAGAGGGTCGCTGCACTTAGGGGGGGGGGGGGGGGGGGGGAGGAGGAGAGAAAAGAGTGGCGGTGGTCGTCGCGTCGCGCGGTGAGAGTGGTTGGCTGCGCCGCCACCTGTTTTGCTGAGGTGCAGCAGAATGTGCGCCGATGCGTGGGGAAGAGGTCACAGCAGCCATTGTTTCAGGGCAGGGACAGACGGACGGACGCCGCGAGTATGAGCCATTAAATGCTTTCGCCTTAATAAGGCAGAAGCCTAACCACCTTAATCTGAATCATCGCACGCTCCGCCTTGCATTGTACAAAGAGCTAATAATGAAAAGTTGTACTGCTGTCTAAATAGCCTGACATCTCTTGGCTTGTTTTTGTCGCTGGTGAAACGTGTGAACACGTAGTCGCGCCCCTGATTTTACGAAATTTCTTGCAGGCATCGCAGGTAATTGACACTCAGCGTTTGGGTAATGCGTAGACGTGTAAGCAAAAAAATAACGGGCGATTTAGGTTGGGTGTTAATCACGAATTATCGTGCGCTAGCACCATTAGGCCTGGTCTTGCATGGTTTATCTTGACTTTCTATGCTTTTGGTTGACCTGAACTGGCTTACTTCGGTTGATATATAATATTTTGTAAGTTTTCGTCATATTGCATCATTTAGACTTGTACTGCAGAAAAATTGGTCAATTCCGTGCATTCACAGATCAATGAGAGTCCTTATTCCGCTCCTGACGCAGAGGTGCAGCGGTTAAGCTACGCACCACTGCCTTGCAATGGCAGGTGCTGCCAAAGCTGGGGCTTATGAGACCCATGTTTTTCCTGAGGACTCTTTCGCGACTAATCAATAATTGAACTGCCACGGTGGGCAGTTTGCTCATAATCCGGTGGGCAGCTTATGATGACGTTACAACGTCACGTGACCAATCTGGCCCACGTGCTAGAAGCAGGCTTCGGACAGACAGACATCCGCTTTCCGGCGGAGTGGAAGCACTGGGGCACTAAAACGGCAACCACAGGAATCGTTCACTCCAGACTCGGGAAGTTAGTGAGTGCTATTATTCAGCCCAAATGATGCATTTTAGCGATCCGTTGCATTTTTCAAGTAGCCTGAATAGCGTTTTATTTTAAGCGAACGCATAAGAGACTCACTGAAGCGGAAAGCCAGCAGCGCAATGGGGAATGACACTAAAGAAATAAAAAACTTACCAGCTGGGGGAGCGGGATCTGAACAAGCGGCGGCACAAAAAATCCGTTCCGCTGGCTGCAGCTCCATACCACTACGGCATCGCCACAGCTTTTTTTAAGGATGGTATTCATTACACTAAAAATATATTCTATTCTCATTAACTAAACTATTTAGAAAGCTTGTAGGAAACGCCACGAAACACATCGCAGAGTCAGAGCAGCAGAGTACTAGACGCGAGGTAAGGCTGAGCACAATCACCAAGAGGAAATGCCACTCCAATTTAAAGTCTGTCGGTTCATGCACTTCCCTCAGATGAACGATTAGTTGGGACAAATCCTTACATCCTGCATGTATGAAGTGCCAAACTCTCGAGCTGTGCTTGCATTGTCGTCGTCTTAGTCACGTCGCCGCGTTCAAGCTTGTTAAGTTTGAAAGCGTGGTCTTCATCATCTTCCATCTGTGCAACGTGGAAGCGTCACCAAACATGCATGCAGCAAACCGCACTATATGGCGGGAGATGAGAAACAGTGAAATTCAGAAGACCTAGTGCTATCGCAATGTCATCGGGTAATGATAGTTAAGCGACCTGAAAACTTTTTGTTCTCAGCCTACTGTGTGTTTAGCACTTATTGTAAGTGTCGTGGTAAACGCTACTGCATTGTTTTCTAAATATTCCAGGCCTATATTAGCTTTTGTGCACAGACAACAACACGCTGACTCATTTTAGCAGCGCATATAGATAACAATGAAATGTTATAAGTGCAGGGCACTAGTATGCACGCAGTGCACACGAGAAGTGGAGGCAGTCTGATATTTTGGGGTTCAACTCGTAGCTTTCTCGGTTTTGTCTCACGTATTAGCTCAGACAAGACGCACACACGCACACGCATGAACAATATAAGCATGTAACCTCTCCCAGTAGTGCCATGAGGGATTTGTTGTATGTTTATTACCCAGTAATATCGCCAGAGGTTGCAGAATACAAAGTCTAACACAGCTTTAAGGCGACTGTTAGGGTGAGGGAGGGCTTGAAAATTTTTCGAAGTGAGGTTGAGGGAGCACTGGATAACTTTTCAAAATGAGGCCGAGGGTGAGGGAGAAAAAGTAAAAATGAGGGCATTCGCCCACCTCTGGCCTGAATGGACATTCAAGGCCCGTGCAGGAAATTAATTATCTAAGCATTTTGTGCTAGAGAATGCTGTCCCTCAAGGGGTTCTTGACTGCACGCTTTTCATACAATGAATTCATTGAACAGCGTCCTACCTAGATCTATATCCTACTCTGTTTTATGGACGATGTAAATATAAGTTACAAATTATGTAATGAATCGATCTGTAAGCGGAAAATTCAGTTAGGAGTAAAGGAAAGTATCACAATGGGCAGTCGAAAATGAATTTAAACTCAGCGCAGAAAACAACGAGGTATTAGACCTAAACCCAACATCACACTTAACGGCCAGAGATTATTGCTGTTAAAAAACACCACAAATTTCTTGGCATCATAGTCGACGAAAAACTTAAATTAATCGCACACATTAAGCAGTAAGACTGAAATGCATCAAGGCACAGCATCTTTGAAAAATCTTGTCACGCATTTCTTGGGGTAAAGATCTAGACTGTCTGCTGAGTCTTCTAAATAGAGTAGTTCTATCACGTACGTATAGACTACGGCTCGGTACTGCAAGAGTCAACACGAAAAGCACCTTAGAAATGCTCGATGCAGTGATTACCTGGGTCTGCGGTTGGCTACTAGGTGTTTCCATACAAGCCCAATTGCTATTTTGTATGTCTGGAGGGGTGGCCGATGGTCACTTGAACGAAGGCAGAAGTTTACAAGTATAAGATACGCTAAGAAGTTATTATCTCATGCTGACCATCCATACAACGCGCCGTTGCAAACCAATCCAGCACACTGCTATTTTCAAACCGACCGTCTGAAACCCCACTTTTACCCATTGAGTCGCCACAATTGCCCAAGACATGATAGTACCGGCATCCAATATTCTGGTGACTTCTTCTAAAAACATAAATGCTTCCTGGGAAGTGTATCCAGTTGAATGTGACACATTTTTTCGTGGTGTTGGCAAGCATGGGTCGCCAATTGGCATAAAACAGACCTCATGCCCTTACAACCAAAGCATTCATCTTAAAGCCCTCTTCCACCCTTAAAACCCTCTTCCACAGGAACGTAGTACGACACGAGCGCTCGGGTCGTCTCTTGTTTCTTCTTCCACTATGTCCTGTGTATCGCGCAGCTTTAAGATGAATCCGTTCCAACTTGCCCAGTTTTTTGTTCTCGTTAAGCAAAACATTAGTGCAGAGAGTTTTACACTGATACCTCCAAGACTTCCTCAGTTTCATGTACAATTCACTGCTGCCACTTTCCGAAACAAAAACAATGAACAGACACACAAGCATATTTACTGCAGATTGTCATGACATCGTACTGGCTGTTAGACCTCTCCTGCAAAAGAAAATACCAATCAGTTATTTACTCAGATTCCATTAAAGGCGGTTTTGGCGCTGTCCTCCGGGAAACCCTGTAATTAATGCCCTCCTGAAATGTCTTATGTTTTTACGCATATTTAACCTTAAAGTTACAATATGCTGGGTACCAGGTCACTGTGACCTAGATGGAAATGAGGAAGGTGATAGATTTGCTGTGTCAGCTGTCGAACTGAGTTGGATTGATATAAACCACCTTCTATACCAGGACCTCTGGCCACATATTAGGGCTGCGCTCCACAATGAGAGGCAGCAAGATTAGGACGAAGAAACAGAGAACGAACTGCACAGAATAAAACCAAGGATTGGAAGGTATAGCACAGAAAAACAAAATAGATTAAAAGAAGCTGGTCTCTGCAGGACTGACGATAGGACATAATACATCACACATTCACATCTTTTAATGGATACATATTCACCGCAATGCGCGAGTTGTAGAGCCCACATTTCTGTTGTCTGCCTTTCATTTCATTTCATTTTATTTCCTTAAAGGCCCCATGACTGGGGTATTACATAAGGGGTGGGAACTAATAATAAAAAGCATTCTTACAATTGTACTTAATTTTTTACATTTTCAATGAAGTTGGATGAACAGGTGATGGTGGCAATGTCGCCTGGAAGGCCGCTCCAGTCTGCAGCTGTGCGGGGAAAAAAGGAATTGACGAAGGTGACGGTGCACGAGAGTGGACAGGGCCACATGAAAATTATGACTGATGCGGAGTGAAATACGTGCTGGAGTAGGGAGAATATGATGACTGGTGCTCATAGGGCTATTGAAGATTTTATGAAATAAAGATAAGCATATTAATCATTTGCCCGAGATTGGAGACAAAGACGACAGCACCTTTATTTTTAGGTGTTGACTGCATTCGTTCATTGAATAGGGCTTTTAACTCATGTAAGCTTTCTAAATATCTCTTATTCGAGGTAACTACAACCCCTCGTCAATGCTGAGGAGAACGCAAAGAACGCTAAGCTTAGTGGTAGCTCAATGCAGCCATGGACACTTCTTTATGTTTAGGTGGTGACCACATGTTTTATTGGATCCTCAGCAGCAGCAGCAGCCTGACTACACCCTCTTCTATGTCTCTCCAATCAACCCTATGCTGTGCTTTTTAAAAGATGTTTTTCAAAAGGTACTCGTGCAAGATTTTTGGTATTATTCCAAAGAGGTCTTGCAAGTAATTTCAGCCCTTCCCCATTGCTGAGGAGTAAGCTGAGCTTAGCCGTAGCTGCTACATGTCTCGCCCTTGTTGCTTAAGTAAGGTCTGTGGTTGAGGCTACCTGGCTTCGTATTTTATATGTAACAAATCTTACTAAATATATTATGGGCGCTATACACCACTTTATGTCATTAAACCTGACTTTTACACCCTCTTGACGCAGTATAGTCATGCACATACTCACTACTCGTACGCCCTATACATCGGATATTGTTTTTACATATGTACACATATTTTGGCCTCTGCCGGCCAAAAAATTGGTTGCGGTTGAACTACTGTTGAACCTGGTTAGACAGCGAAAGCTGTAGTGTATCGGGCAAGCAGGCGCGGCTTGGCTTATGTAACGTTGAGTGCGTTCTGTGCACTGGATAGGCAGCGCGCCCACCCTGGCAGGTGGCAGTGAATGGTTGATCGCGAGAGGTTGGTCCCGCAATCAACGCTGCGGCATACTGTTACAGTGCCACATTTCTGCCAGAACGTTGTCAGCGCTAATGCATGCAACCCACATCTCTCCCTCACCACCGTCGCGGACCTCAAAGCGCGATTGAGGTGTCCATTGACCCAGGGATCCAACTATGCGTCCTTCCTTTGCTCAAAATCATCGGAGTGTAGAACGTTGTCAACGCCAACGAGCACAATGAACGCCGAAGTTCAATAGAAACAGAAATGGTGGTGGTGAAAAACTTTTTAATGTTCAAAAACAGAGTTTTGGAGTCAGAAGAACCCGTTACATGCTCGGTTATCCTCAGTCCGGGACCCCGCACGACGACGCCCCGTCTCGCGCCCGCTTTACCAGAGCCCCTTTCGACTTTAGTGTGAAGCAGTTGAGGAGAGCAATTTCCCATGCCTCTCGGGTAGGTGTAGGGATCAGGGAAGGTGAGGATTCTGAGTACATGCCCAAATCATGTGAAATATATCGCGGATCTCTCCACAGTGCAGGCAACGCTCATCTAGGTTAGGGATCAAAGTGTTTCACTACGGCAGGACAGAGAACAGTTTGCTCCTCTATCTTACTCAGCACCTTGACAAGGGCCTGATATTGGCGGTGGCTGTCACAATAATGAATGAAAATTGCACGGAACTGCAAAAGCGGTTGATGGCCTTAGTTGCCTATGTGCCATGAAACAACACGACGCACACACCAACCGTCCGATGTATTCTCGCTTCAGGGCTCGTGCTTACCCAGATGATAATCTTCACGGTCGTGCCTCGATTCCCGGTAACCATGCAGCACATGCATGCGCTGTCGTGAGAGCTATACCTCCGTGCTCCGGAAGATCGGACATCGAAATTCGCGTAGGAAGCTCGCGGGCTCTGCCCATATGTCCCGAAATCACCACTTGTTACAAGGACGGCCGCTTCATCCACCCTCCACTTCACCATACACTGGATTGAAAATACAGCGAGGTCTGGTGGCAACACCACACAGACCGCTGCATCTCCTCCTGCCTCCTTCGTCGCTACCACCCCACCTTGGGTCTCCCACTCTGCTCAACATGGGGGAATGCCCCAAACCCAACCCACTTCATGTGGAAAATTGTTTTGCGAGTCCCTCAACCAGCTGTCTAAACATGGCTAGCGGAAAAAAAGCTCTCCGTTGAAGCCCAGGACCATCGAAGATTATCTGTTATTTTTTGCTGAGATTAGTAGTTTACATCATGATGGAAAAGTTTTTACCGCACGAAAAAGAAAGCAATTGAAACTAGGTGCTCATTCTGTTCGTCGTCTCCCTGTCCTAGGTCGTTCTGCCAAAGTCAGCGTGTCGATTTCGAAAATGCTATAGAAACTAGCCCCAATAATCGTGTCAGTGTGTCAGCTCCGAATTTAATTTGCGAAGAAGGGTGAATATTTTGGAGAGTAAGAGAAACCTAGCTTATATATCGAGGGTTGCCTAGCCTGAGGAACTCGATTTTGAAGGCAGGATGAACTTCATGACTATAGTGAAAAAAATATGAACGTGGACTGTTAGGAATATAAAAACCTAGTATGGGATGCGCTTTCTTCGAGTGACGACTGCGACCCCTGGTTTGTCAGATGTAAAGCCAGAGGTTCATTAGTCAGCTGTTTGTTTTATCCTCTACAACTGTAGTTGGTAGCTGGTGTTAAAGCATGCCATTTCGAGCGATTTGTTCGTAGACATGGACGGCCCCTCGGAAACGTTCTTCCCAGTAATGGGGCTCATCTTTGAGTTATCGGGTTCTTTCCTCGGATAAAGAAATGTTTGCTGATGGAGGGTACAAAATGTGGTTGATAACCGCTTACGAGGTGTAGGAAGGTGAAGTTGCAGTCCTGGGCCTTGGGTAATTGACGCAAGTGGTCTCAACAGGTGTGTGGACGACTGTACGTTGAAAACGTTTCAGAAGGCTAGCACACTAGCGTCCGACAGCGGCCATTATGGTTGTGTGTGAATCCAGACTTGCAGGCTTCCCCGCCTGTATGCAGGGTGTTTCACCGAAGAGTTTACACAATTCCTAAGAATATAATTCGTGAGTTTTAACAACACTTTTTTCGGCATAGCATTGCCAGCTGTGTAGTACATCAGAATACAGCGAAGACGTGCTGACCAGCAGGTTCGTTAACAAATATTAATCAGCCATTACTGGTAGGCTGCTTATTTATTGAGAGGCCTGTAGCCCACCGTAACAACCATATCAGTTTTTATAATTTTAGAAATGCGATTACCCTTGGTGTTGTGGGCTAACAAATTTTGGCTCTTTCGTCGTTACGTGGATCCATCACGCGAAAATATATGCCCTTTCAAGAAGCTGCCAGGCAAAGCGGACGGCTGGGCGCTGTACTAGCAATTTCAACGGGGCTTGATTAATTGCTACCCTGGGACTGGCGGCAAGTAACTGTAGAACGCTGATCAGCACGGTGCTGCAGGTGCCGCGGAAGACCGTGGCAAGCGCACATCGACCGCACAGCCGAAAACGCGACGGACCTGTTTTTTTCCTTGGATAGCATTTTTGAGATGCTTTCTTATCCTAATGTCTCGAAAGAAAAAAAGGCCTAAATGTTATTCAGGCAAAGAAAATAAACGCGTGCATCTTGTTTTCGGATGTCCGGTCGATGTAGGGTTGCAGCGGTGTTCCACGGTGCCTACAGCAGCGTGACGATGAACGGGTTCCTAGGCGTATACAAAACAGTACTGAAAATATCAATAGAATTTATATGTTTATACCAATCCGCACGCTGCTGCAGGGGCCGTAATAGCCAGCAGGAAGCACACATAGACGAGGCATCCGGAAGACGCAACGTGGGCTAATCCCTTTTTTTTTTACTGGACATCGGGACGTAAATACCGCTTTATTATAAAATATAAATGTCCAGCAAAAAAAAAGTCCACGCGGCGTCTTTCGGGTGCGTCGTGTGTGTGTGCTTGCTGCGGACTTACACGGCACCTGCAGCAGCGTGCGCACTCCTCCCGAGAATTCCGGATTTCGAGAACAAGAAAAAACAGAATGGGTCCTGCGCTTTTATATGTTTATATCCATCAGCACGCTGCTGCAGGTGCTGTGGAAGACCGCAGCAAGCACGCATCGATCAGGCATCCGGAGGACTCTACTTGGGATTTTTTTTTTGCTGGACATATATAAATCCCACTTCAGAGAGGGATTTATATATGTCCAGCAAAAAAAAAAAGCGCTGGTAGAGTCTTCCGGATGTCTCCCCGATATGTGCGTGCTGCGGCCTACCACGGCACCTGCAGCAGCGCGCGCGCCGCTCCCGTGAACACAACATCCCAAAATAAGAAAAAGAAACCGTCCTCCCAGCGGGAACACCCTCTGGAGCAACGGGCATCCGCCCTTTGGATACCCGGGGGACAGCGAGAAAGGTGCTGTGCGAAAAGCACAGTACCCCCCTTGTCCCCACACTCCGCGGCTTGGGCCAGCCATGCACGGTGCACCATGCCGGACGCTTGTGACCAGGAATCCTAGGATTCGATCACGCGCCCTCGCGAATGCGAGCGGGACACGTTGCCCGTTACGCCACGGAGTGGCACGGCTTGGTCGTGCTTGTAGCGTGTGCTGGTACGAGAGAAACACGCTAGCGCGGAACGGAGCATGCGCAGTGCTGTGCCACGACGATACGACGGCCAGATACGAAGTTCGGCAGCGATAACGGCGAGCATGACGCGCCTATGGTGATACCGCTCGTTTAGCGCTGTTCGCGCAATCGCACGAGACGCACAGAATTTGCCGTCCGATTTGCTGCCCGCAGTGAACAGATTCCGGAGTGGTCTCGTGGTATAAGAATGCAAAGCCTTCAGTGCGTCTGCATCTTTGAGAATGGATTCGAGCAGCCACTGGCAGTCGGTATAGATGAGGCATCGCGCAGATGGAAGTGAAAAGGAGGGAGTATAGCGGTCAGTCATACCTTCGCACAATGTCAGGCGCCTGTGCAGCGATGTGGAAGACTGCGCGATAGACACGTAATTTGGGCTATTACTGTATTCCAGAAGCGCAAGCGGCGTGCCTGCAATTAGAACATCACGGAGGAGCCAGAAGACCGTATATATATGGTGAAGTTGGACTACGGAGTCAGTGTCAACTCAACCGATGAGAAACACGATCGAAGCAACCAAGGAAACCCAAGCAAACAGGTAGTAGTGCAAATCCAAACATGCAGCGATTCAGCCAGTGTCAACCAGAGAAACAAACGACAGAGACACGGTAAAAGAAACTAGAGAACAGCCAAAGTCAATCAACGAAAGAGACACGGTGAAAGATACCAGAGAACAGCCAGAGTCAACCAACGAAAGCGACACGGTGAAAGAAACCAGAGAACAGCCAGAGTCAAGCAACGAAAGAGACACGGTGAAAGAAGCCAGAGACGCGATCAAAGAAACCAACGAAAGCGACACGGTGAAAGAAGCCAGAGTCAAGATCAAAGAAGCCAGAGAACAGCCAGAGACACGATCAAAGAAACCAGAGAACAGCCAGAGTCAAGCATCGAAAGAGACACGATGAATGAAGCCAGAGTCAAGATCAAAGAAACCAACGAAAGAGACACGGTGAAAGAAACCAGAGAACAGCCAGAGTCAAGCAACGAAAGAGACACGATCAAAGAGTCAAGAATCGAAAGAGACACGGTGAAAGACGCCAGAGTCAAGATCAAAGAAACCAACGAAAGAGACACGATCAAAGAAACCAGAGAACAGCCACAGTCAAGATGAAAGAGACACGATCAAAGAAACCAGAGAACAGCCACAGTCAAGATGAAAGAGACACGATCAAAGAAACTAGGGAACAGCCAGAGTCAAGATCACAGAAACCAAGGAAAGAGACACGGTGAAAGAAGCCAGAGTCAAGCAACGAAAGAGACACGGTGAAAGAAGCCAGAGTCAAGCAACGAAAGAGACACGGTGAAAGAAGCCAGAGTCAAGCAACGAAAGAGACACGGTGAAAGAAACCAGAGTCAAGCAACGAAAGAGACACGATCAAAGAGTCAAGAATCGAAAAAGACACGGTGAAAGATGCCAGAGTCAAGATCAAAGAAACCAACGAAAGAAACCAGAGAACAGCCACAGTCAAGATGAAAGAAACCAACGAAAGAGACACGATCAAGGAAACCAGAGAACAGCCACAGTCAAGATGAAAGAGACACGATCAAAGAAACCAGAGAACAGCCACAGTCAAGATGAAAGAGACACGATCAAAGAGTCAAGAATCGAAAGAGACACGGTGAAAGACGCCAGAGTCAAGATCAAAGAAACCAACGAAAGAAACCAGAGAACAGCCACAGTCAAGATGAAAGAAACCAACGAAAGAGACACGATCAAGGAAACCAGAGAACAGCCACAGTCAAGATGAAAGAGACACGATCAAAGAAACCAGAGTCAAGCAACGAAAGAGACACGATCAAAGAGTCAAGAATCGAAAGAGACACGGTGAAAGACGCCAGAGTCAAGATCAAAGAAACCAACGAAAGAAACCAGAGAACAGCCGCAGTCAAGATGAAAGAAACCAACGAAAGAGACACGATCAAGGAAACCAGAGAACAGCCACAGTCAAGATGAAAGAGACACGATCAAAGAAACCAGAGAACAGCCACAGTCAAGATGAAAGAGACACGATCAAAGAAACCAGAGAACAGCCACAGTCAAGATGAAAGAGACACGATCAAAGAAACCAGAGAACAGCCACAGTCAAGATGAAAGAGACACGATGAAAGAAACTAGGGAACAGCCACAGTCAAGATCACAGAAACCAAGGAAAGAGACACGGTGAAAGAAGCCAGAGTCAAGCAACGAAAGAGACACGGTGAAAGAAACCAGAGTCAAGCAACGAAAGAGACACGGTGAAAGAAGCCAGAGTCAAGATTAAAGAAACCAACGAAAGAGACACGGTGAAAGAAGCCAGAGTCAAGATTAAAGAAACCAACGAAAGAGACACGGTGAAAGAAGCCAGAGTCAAGGTGAAAGAAGCCAGAGTCAAGATTAAAGAAACCAACGAAAGAGACACGGTGAAAGAAGCCAGAGTCAAGATTAAAGAAACCAACGAAAGAGACACGGTGAAAGAAGCCAGAGTCAAGCAACGAAAGAGACACGATCAAAGAAGCCAGAGAACAGCCAGAGTCAAGCAACGAAAGAGACACGATCAAAGAAGCCAGAGAACAGCCAGAGTCAAGCAACGAAAGAGACACGATCAAAGAAGCCAGAGAACAGCCAGAGTCAAGCAACGAAAGAGACACGATCAAAGAAACCAGAGAACAGCCACAGTCAAGATTAAAGAAACCAACGAAAGAGACACGGTGAAAGAAGCCAGAGTCAAGGAACGAAAGAGACACGATCAAAGAAACCAGAGAACAGCCACAGTCAAAGGAACGAACGAATGAGACACGGTGAAAGAAGCCAGAGTCAAGCAACGAAAGAAAGAGACACGGTGAAAGAAGCCAGATTCAAGCAACGAAAGAAAGAGACACGGTGAAAGAAGCCAGAGTCCAGCAACGAAAGAGACACGATCACAGAAACCAATGAAAGAGACACGGTGAAAGAAGCCAGAGTCCAGCAACGAAAGAGACACGATCAAAGAAACCAGAGAGCAGCCACAGTCAAGATCACAGAAACCAAGGAAAGAGACACGATCAAAGAAACCAAGGAAAGAGACACGGTGAAAGAAGCCAGAGTCCAGCAACGAAAGAGACACGATCAAAGAAACCAGAGAACAGCCACAGTCAAGATCACAGAAACCAAGGAAAGAGACACGGTGAAAGAAGCCAGAGTCCAGCAACGAAAGAGACACGATCAAAGAAACCAGAGAGCAGCCACAGTCAAAATCACAGAAACCAAGGAAAGAGACACGGTGAAAGAAGCCAGAGTCCAGCAACGAAAGAGACACGATCAAAGAAACCACAGAGCAGCCACAGTCAAAATCACAGAAACCAAGGAAAGAGACACGGTGAAAGAAGCCAGAGTCAAGCAACGAAAGAGACACGATCAAAGAAACCAGAGAACAGCCAAAGTCAAAATCACAGAAACCAAGGAAAGAGACACGGTGAAAGAAGCCAGAGTCAAGCAACGAAAGAGACACGATCAAAGAAACCAGAGAACAGCCACAGTCAAGATCACAGAAACCAAGGAAAGAGACACGGTGAAAGAAGCCAGAGTCAAGCAACGAAAGAGACACGATCAAAGAAACCAGAGAACAGCCACAGTCAAGATCACAGAAACCAAGGAATGAGACACGGTGAAAGAAGCCAGAGTCAAGCAACGAAAGAGACACGATCAAAGAAACCAGAGAACAGCCACAGTCAAGATCACAGAAACCAAGGAATGAGACACGGCGAAAGAAGCCAGAGTCAGGCAACGAAAGAGACACGATCAAAGAAACCAGAGAACAGCCACAGTCAAGATCACAGAAACCAAGGAAAGAGACACGGTGAAAGAAGCCAGAGAGCAGCCACAGTCAAAATCACAGAAACCAAGGAAAGAGACACGGTGAAAGAAGCCAGAGTCCAGCAACGAAAGAGACACGATCAAAGAAACCAGAGAGCAGCCACAGTCAAAATCACAGAAACCATGGAAAGAGACACGGTGAAAGAAGCCAGAGTCCAGCAGCGAAAGAGACACGATCAAAGAAACCAGAGAACAGCCACAGTCAAGATCACAGAAACCAAGGAAAGAGACACGGTGAAAGAAGCCAGAGTCAAGCAACGAAAGAGACACGATCAAAGAAACCAGAGAACAGCCACAGTCAAGATCACAGAAACCAAGGAAAGAGACACGATCAAAGAAACCAGAGAACAGCCACAGTCAAGATCACAGAAACCAAGGAAAGAGACACGGTGAAAGAAGCCAGAGTCAAGCAACGAAAGAGACACGATCAAAGAAACCAGAGAACAGCCACAGTCAAGATCACAGAAACCAAGGAAAGAGACACGATCAAAGAAACCAGAGAACAGCCACAGTCAAGATCACAGAAACCAAGGAAAGAGACACGATCAAAGAAACCAGAGAACAGCCACAGTCAAGATCACAGAAACCAAGGAAAGAGACACGATCAAAGAAACCAGAGAACAGCCACAGTCAAGATCACAGAAACCAAGGAAAGAGACACGGTGAAAGAAACCAGAGTCAAGCAACGAAAGAGACACGATCAAAGAAACCAGAGTCAAGCAACGAAAGAGACACGGTGAAAGAAGCTAGAGTCAAGCAACGAAAGAGACACGATCAAAGAAACCAGAGAACAGCCACAGTCAAGATCACAGAAACGAAGGAAAGAGACACGGTGAAAGAAGCCAGAGTCAAGCAACGAAAGAGACACGATCAAAGAAACCAGAGTCAAGCAACGAAAGAGACACGGTGAAAGAAGCCAGAGTCAAGCAACGAAAGAGACACGATCAAAGAAACCAGAGTCAAGCAACGAAAGAGACACGGTGAAAGAAGCCAGAGTCAAGCAACGAAAGAGACACGATCAAAGAAACCAGAGAACAGCCACAGTCAAGATCACAGAAACGAAGGAAAGAGACACGGTGAAAGAAGCCAGAGTCAAGCAACGAAAGAGACACGATCAAAGAAACCAGAGTCAAGCAACGAAAGAGACACCATCAAAGAAACCAGAGTCAAGCATCGAAAGAGACACGATCAAAGAAACCAGAGAACAGCCACAGTCAAGCAACGAAAGAGACACGATCAAAGAAACCAGAGTCAAGCAACGAAAGAGACACGATCAAAGAAACCAGAGAACAGCCACAGTCAAGATCACAGAAACGAAGGAAAGAGACACGATGAAAGAAGCCAGAGTCAAGCAACGAAAGAGACACGGTGAAAGAAACCAGAGTCATGCAACGAAAGAGACACGATCAAAGAAACCAGAGAACAGCCACAGTCAAGATCACAGAAACGAAGGAAAGAGACACGGTGAAAGAAGCCAGAGAGCAGCCACAGTCAAAATCACAGAAACCAAGGAAAGAGACACGGTGAAAGAAGCCAGAGTCCAGCAACGAAAGAGACACGATCAAAGAAACCAGAGAGCAGCCACAGTCAAAATCACAGAAACCATGGAAAGAGACACGGTGAAAGAAGCCAGAGTCCAGCAGCGAAAGAGACACGATCAAAGAAACCAGAGAACAGCCACAGTCAAGATCACAGAAACCAAGGAAAGAGACACGGTGAAAGAAGCCAGAGTCAAGCAACGAAAGAGACACGATCAAAGAAACCAGAGAACAGCCACAGTCAAGATCACAGAAACCAAGGAAAGAGTCAAGATCACAGAAACCAAGGAAAGAGACACGGTGAAAGAAGCCAGAGTCAAGCAACGAAAGAGACACGATCAAAGAAACCAGAGTCAAGCAACGAAAGAGACACGATCAAAGAAACCAGAGTCAAGCAACGAAAGAGACACGATCAAAGAAACCAGAGTCAAGCATCGAAAGAGACACGATCAAAGAAACCAGAGAACAGCCACAGTCAAGCAACGAAAGAGACACGATCAAAGAAACCAGAGTCAAGCAACGAAAGAGACACGATCAAAGAAACCAGAGAACAGCCACAGTCAAGATCACAGAAACGAAGGAAAGAGACACGATGAAAGAAGCCAGAGTCAAGCAACGAAAGAGACACGGTGAAAGAAACCAGAGTCATGCAACGAAAGAGACACGATCAAAGAAACCAGAGAACAGCCACAGTCAAGATCACAGAAACGAAGGAAAGAGACACGATGAAAGAAGCCAGAGTCAAGCAACGAAAGAGACACGGTGAAAGAAACCAGAGTCATGCAACGAAAGAGACACGATCAAAGAAGCCAGAGAACAGCCAGAGTCAAGCAACGAAAGAGACACGATCAAAGAAACCAGAGAACAGCCACAGTCACGATCACAGAAACCAAGGAAAGAGACACGGTGAAAGAAGCCAGAGTCCAGCAACGAAAGAGACACGATCAAAGAAACCAGAGAACAGCCACAGTCACGATCACAGAAACCAAGGAAAGAGACACGGTGAAAGAAGCCAGAGTCCAGCAACGAAAGAGACACGATCAAAGAAACCAGAGAACAGCCACAGTCAAGCAACGAAAGAGACACGGTGAAAGAAACCAGAGTCATGCAACGAAAGAGACACGATCAAAGAAACCAGAGAACAGCCACAGTCAAGCAACGAAAGAGACACGATCAAAGAAACCAGAGAACAGCCACAGTCAAGCAACGAAAGAGACACGATCAAAGAAACCAGAGTCATGCAACGAAAGAGACACGATCAAAGAAACCAGAGAACAGCCACAGTCAAGCAACGAAAGAGACACGATCAAAGAAACCAGAGTCATGCAACGAAAGAGACACGATCAAAGAAACCAGAGAACAGCCACAGTCAAGCAACGAAAGAGACACGATCAAAGAAACCAGAGTCATGCAACGAAAGAGACACGATCAAAGAAACCAGAGAACAGCCACAGTCAAGCAACGAAAGAGACACGATCAAAGAAACCAGAGTCAAGCAACGAAAGAGACACGATCAAAGAAACCAGAGAACAGCCACAGTCAAGCAACGAAAGAGACACGATCAAAGAAACCAGAGTCAAGCAACGAAAGAGACACGATCAAAGAAACCAGAGAACAGCCACAGTCAAGCAACGAAAGAGACACGATCAAAGAAACCAGAGTCAAGCAACGAAAGAGACACGATCAAAGAAACCAGAGAACAGCCACAGTCAAGCAACGAAAGAGACACGATCAAAGAAACCAGAGTCAAGCAACGAAAGAGACACGATCAAAGAAACCAGAGAACAGCCACAGTCAAGCAACGAAAGAGACACGATCAAAGAAACCAGAGTCAAGCAACGAAAGAGACACGATCAAAGAAACCAGAGAACAGCCACAGTCAAGATCACAGAAACGAAGGAAAGAGACACGATGAAAGAAGCCAGAGTCAAGCAACGAAAGAGACACGATCAAAGAAACCAGAGTCAAGCAACGAAAGAGACACGATCAAAGAAACCAGAGAACAGCCACAGTCAAGATCACAGAAACGAAGGAAAGAGACACGATGAAAGAAGCCAGAGTCAAGCAACGAAAGAGACACGGTGAAAGAAACCAGAGTCATGCAACGAAAGAGACACGATCAAAGAAGCCAGAGAACAGCCAGAGTCAAGCAACGAAAGAGACACGATCAAAGAAACCAGAGAACAGCCACAGTCACGATCACAGAAACCAAGGAAAGAGACACGGTGAAAGAAGCCAGAGTCCAGCAACGAAAGAGACACGATCAAAGAAACCAGAGAACAGCCACAGTCACGATCACAGAAACCAAGGAAAGAGACACGGTGAAAGAAGCCAGAGTCCAGCAACGAAAGAGACACGATCAAAGAAACCAGAGAACAGCCACAGTCAAGCAACGAAAGAGACACGGTGAAAGAAACCAGAGTCATGCAACGAAAGAGACACGATCAAAGAAACCAGAGAACAGCCACAGTCAAGCAACGAAAGAGACACGATCAAAGAAACCAGAGTCATGCAACGAAAGAGACACGATCAAAGAAACCAGAGAACAGCCACAGTCAAGCAACGAAAGAGACACGATCAAAGAAACCAGAGTCATGCAACGAAAGAGACACGATCAAAGAAACCAGAGAACAGCCACAGTCAAGCAACGAAAGAGACACGATCAAAGAAACCAGAGTCAAGCAACGAAAGAGACACGATCAAAGAAACCAGAGAACAGCCACAGTCAAGCAACGAAAGAGACACGATCAAAGAAACCAGAGTCAAGCAACGAAAGAGACACGATCAAAGAAACCAGAGAACAGCCACAGTCAAGCAACGAAAGAGACACGATCAAAGAAACCAGAGTCAAGCAACGAAAGAGACACGATCAAAGAAACCAGAGAACAGCCACAGTCAAGCAACGAAAGAGACACGATCAAAGAAACCAGAGTCAAGCAACGAAAGAGACACGATCAAAGAAACCAGAGAACAGCCACAGTCAAGCAACGAAAGAGACACGATCAAAGAAACCAGAGTCAAGCAACGAAAGAGACACGATCAAAGAAACCAGAGAACAGCCACAGTCAAGCAACGAAAGAGACACGATCAAAGAAACCAGAGTCAAGCAACGAAAGAGACACGATCAAAGAAACCAGAGAACAGCCACAGTCAAGCAACGAAAGAGACACGATCAAAGAAACCAGAGTCAAGCAACGAAAGAGACACGATCAAAGAAACCAGAGAACAGCCACAGTCAAGCAACGAAAGAGACACGATCAAAGAAACCAGAGTCAAGCAACGAAAGAGACACGATCAAAGAAACCAGAGAACAGCCACAGTCAAGCAACGAAAGAGACACGATCAAAGAAACCAGAGTCAAGCAACGAAAGAGACACGATCAAAGAAACCAGAGAACAGCCACAGTCAAGCAACGAAAGAGACACGATCAAAGAAACCAGAGAACAGCCACAGTCAAGATCACAGAAACCAGAGAACAGCCACAGTCAAGATCACAGAAACGAAGGAAAGAGACACGATGAAAGAAGCCAGAGTCAAGCAACGAAAGAGACACGGTGAAAGAAACCAGAGTCATGCAACGAAAGAGACACGATCAAAGAAGCCAGAGAACAGCCAGAGTCAAGCAACGAAAGAGACACGATCAAAGAAACCAACGAAAGAGACACGATCAAAGAAACCAGAGAACAGCCACAGTCAAGATCACAGAAACCAAGGAAAGAGACACGGTGAAAGAAGCCAGAGTCCAGCAACGAGAGAGACACGATCAAAGAAACCAGAGAACAGCCACAGTCAAGCAACGAAAGAGACACGATCAAAGAAGCCAGAGTCCAGCAACGAAAGAGACACGATCAAAGAAACCAGAGAACAGCCACAGTCAAGCAACGAAAGAGACACGATCAAAGAAACCAGAGAACAGCCACAGTCAAGCAACGAAAGAGACACGATCAAAGAAACCAGAGAACAGCCACAGTCAAGCAACGAAAGAGACAC
The DNA here is from genome assembly GCF_052857255.1 of Amblyomma americanum. Lineage (NCBI taxonomy): Eukaryota > Metazoa > Arthropoda > Arachnida > Ixodida > Ixodidae > Amblyomma > Amblyomma americanum. Next base: position 17,440,746 of record NC_135507.1, on the reverse strand, counting down.
GATCAAAGAAACCAGAGAACAGCCACAGTCAAGCAACGAAAGAGACACGATCAAAGAAACCAGAGAACAGCCACAGTCAAGCAACGAAAGAGACACGATCAAAGAAACCAGAGAACAGCCACAGTCAAGCAACGAAAGAGACACGATCAAAGAAACCAGAGAACAGCCACAGTCAAGCAACGAAAGAGACACGATCAAAGAAACCAGAGAACAGCCACAGTCAAGCAACGAAAGAGACACGATCAAAGAAACCAGAGAACAGCCACAGTCAAGCAACGAAAGAGACACGATCAAAGAAACCAGAGAACAGCCACAGTCAAGATCACAGAAACCGAGGAAAGAGACACGGTGAAAGAAGCCAGAGTCAAGCAACGAAAGAGACACGATCAAAGAAACCAGAGAACAGCCACAGTCAAGATCACAGAAACCGAGGAAAGAGACACGGTGAAAGAAGCCAGAGTCAAGCAACGAAAGAGACACGGTGAATTAAACCAAAGGACAGCCACAGTCAAGATCACAGAAACCAAGGAAAGAGACACGGTGAAAGAAGCCAGAGAGAAGCCACAGTCAAAATCACAGAAACCAAGGAAAGAGACACGGTGAAAGAAGCCAGAGTCCAGCAACGAAAGAGACACGATGAAAGAAACCAGAGAGCAGCCACAGTCAAAATCACAGAAACCATGGAAAGAGACACGGTGAAAGAAGCCAGAGTCCAGCAGCGAAAGAGACACGATCAAAGAAACCAGAGAACAGCCACAGTCAAGATCACAGAAACCAAGGAAAGAGACACGGTGAAAGAAGCCAGAGTCAAGCAACGAAAGAGACACGATCAAAGAAACCAGAGAACAGCCACAGTCAAGATCACAGAAACCAAGGAAAGAGACACGATCAAAGAAACCAGAGAACAGCCACAGTCAAGATCACAGAAACCAAGGAAAGAGACACGGTGAAAGAAGCCAGAGTCAAGCAACGAAAGAGACACGATCAAAGAAACCAGAGAACAGCCACAGTCAAGATCACAGAAACCAAGGAAAGAGACACGATCAAAGAAACCAGAGAACAGCCACAGTCAAGATCACAGAAACCAAGGAAAGAGACACGATCAAAGAAACCAGAGAACAGCCACAGTCAAGATCACAGAAACCAAGGAAAGAGACACGGTGAAAGAAACCAGAGTCAAGCAACGAAAGAGACACGGTGAAAGAAGCTAGAGTCAAGCAACGAAAGAGACACGATCAAAGAAACCAGAGAACAGCCACAGTCAAGATCACAGAAACGAAGGAAAGAGACACGGTGAAAGAAGCCAGAGTCAAGCAACGAAAGAGACACGATCAAAGAAACCAGAGTCAAGCAACGAAAGAGACACGGTGAAAGAAGCCAGAGTCAAGCAACGAAAGAGACACGATCAAAGAAACCAGAGTCAAGCAACGAAAGAGACACGGTGAAAGAAGCCAGAGTCAAGCAACGAAAGAGACACGATCAAAGAAACCAGAGAACAGCCACAGTCAAGATCACAGAAACGAAGGAAAGAGACACGGTGAAAGAAGCCAGAGTCAAGCAACGAAAGAGACACGATCAAAGAAACCAGAGTCAAGCAACGAAAGAGACACCATCAAAGAAACCAGAGTCAAGCATCGAAAGAGACACGATCAAAGAAACCAGAGAACAGCCACAGTCAAGCAACGAAAGAGACACGATCAAAGAAACCAGAGAACAGCCACAGTCAAGATCACAGAAACGAAGGAAAGAGACACGATGAAAGAAGCCAGAGTCAAGCAACGAAAGAGACACGGTGAAAGAAACCAGAGTCATGCAACGAAAGAGACACGATCAAAGAAACCAGAGAACAGCCACAGTCAAGATCACAGAAACGAAGGAAAGAGACACGGTGAAAGAAGCCAGAGAGCAGCCACAGTCAAAATCACAGAAACCAAGGAAAGAGACACGGTGAAAGAAGCCAGAGTCCAGCAACGAAAGAGACACGATCAAAGAAACCAGAGAGCAGCCACAGTCAAAATCACAGAAACCATGGAAAGAGACACGGTGAAAGAAGCCAGAGTCCAGCAGCGAAAGAGACACGATCAAAGAAACCAGAGAACAGCCACAGTCAAGATCACAGAAACCAAGGAAAGAGTCAAGATCACAGAAACCAAGGAAAGAGACACGGTGAAAGAAGCCAGAGTCAAGCAACGAAAGAGACACGATCAAAGAAACCAGAGTCAAGCAACGAAAGAGACACGATCAAAGAAACCAGAGTCAAGCAACGAAAGAGACACGATCAAAGAAACCAGAGTCAAGCATCGAAAGAGACACGATCAAAGAAACCAGAGAACAGCCACAGTCAAGCAACGAAAGAGACACGATCAAAGAAACCAGAGTCAAGCAACGAAAGAGACACGATCAAAGAAACCAGAGTCAAGCAACGAAAGAGACACGATCAAAGAAACCAGAGAACAGCCACAGTCAAGATCACAGAAACGAAGGAAAGAGACACGATGAAAGAAGCCAGAGTCAAGCAACGAAAGAGACACGGTGAAAGAAACCAGAGTCATGCAACGAAAGAGACACGATCAAAGAAACCAGAGAACAGCCACAGTCAAGATCACAGAAACGAAGGAAAGAGACACGATCAAAGAAGCCAGAGAACAGCCAGAGTCAAGCAACGAAAGAGACACGATCAAAGAAACCAGAGAACAGCCACAGTCACGATCACAGAAACCAAGGAAAGAGACACGGTGAAAGAAGCCAGAGTCCAGCAACGAAAGAGACACGATCAAAGAAACCAGAGAACAGCCACAGTCACGATCACAGAAACCAAGGAAAGAGACACGGTGAAAGAAGCCAGAGTCCAGCAACGAAAGAGACACGATCAAAGAAACCAGAGAACAGCCACAGTCAAGCAACGAAAGAGACACGATCAAAGAAACCAGAGAACAGCCACAGTCAAGCAACGAAAGAGACACGATCAAAGAAACCAGAGAACAGCCACAGTCAAGCAACGAAAGAGACACGATCAAAGAAACCAGAGAACAGCCACAGTCAAGCAACGAAAGAGACACGATCAAAGAAACCAGAGTCATGCAACGAAAGAGACACGATCAAAGAAACCAGAGAACAGCCACAGTCAAGCAACGAAAGAGACACGATCAAAGAAACCAGAGTCATGCAACGAAAGAGACACGATCAAAGAAACCAGAGAACAGCCACAGTCAAGCAACGAAAGAGACACGATCAAAGAAACCAGAGTCATGCAACGAAAGAGACACGATCAAAGAAACCAGAGAACAGCCACAGTCAAGCAACGAAAGAGACACGATCAAAGAAACCAGAGTCAAGCAACGAAAGAGACACGATCAAAGAAACCAGAGAACAGCCACAGTCAAGCAACGAAAGAGACACGATCAAAGAAACCAGAGTCAAGCAACGAAAGAGACACGATCAAAGAAACCAGAGAACAGCCACAGTCAAGCAACGAAAGAGACACGATCAAAGAAACCAGAGTCAAGCAACGAAAGAGACACGATCAAAGAAACCAGAGAACAGCCACAGTCAAGCAACGAAAGAGACACGATCAAAGAAACCAGAGTCAAGCAACGAAAGAGACACGATCAAAGAAACCAGAGAACAGCCACAGTCAAGATCACAGAAACGAAGGAAAGAGACACGATGAAAGAAGCCAGAGTCAAGCAACGAAAGAGACACGATCAAAGAAACCAGAGTCAAGCAACGAAAGAGACACGATCAAAGAAACCAGAGAACAGCCACAGTCAAGATCACAGAAACGAAGGAAAGAGACACGATGAAAGAAGCCAGAGTCAAGCAACGAAAGAGACACGGTGAAAGAAACCAGAGTCATGCAACGAAAGAGACACGATCAAAGAAGCCAGAGAACAGCCAGAGTCAAGCAACGAAAGAGACACGATCAAAGAAACCAGAGAACAGCCACAGTCACGATCACAGAAACCAAGGAAAGAGACACGGTGAAAGAAGCCAGAGTCCAGCAACGAAAGAGACACGATCAAAGAAACCAGAGAACAGCCACAGTCACGATCACAGAAACCAAGGAAAGAGACACGGTGAAAGAAGCCAGAGTCCAGCAACGAAAGAGACACGATCAAAGAAACCAGAGAACAGCCACAGTCACGATCACAGAAACCAAGGAAAGAGACACGGTGAAAGAAGCCAGAGTCCAGCAACGAAAGAGACACGATCAAAGAAACCAGAGAACAGCCACAGTCAAGCAACGAAAGAGACACGGTGAAAGAAACCAGAGTCATGCAACGAAAGAGACACGATCAAAGAAACCAGAGAACAGCCACAGTCAAGCAACGAAAGAGACACGATCAAAGAAACCAGAGTCATGCAACGAAAGAGACACGATCAAAGAAACCAGAGAACAGCCACAGTCAAGCAACGAAAGAGACACGATCAAAGAAACCAGAGTCATGCAACGAAAGAGACACGATCAAAGAAACCAGAGAACAGCCACAGTCAAGCAACGAAAGAGACACGATCAAAGAAACCAGAGTCAAGCAACGAAAGAGACACGATCAAAGAAACCAGAGAACAGCCACAGTCAAGCAACGAAAGAGACACGATCAAAGAAACCAGAGTCATGCAACGAAAGAGACACGATCAAAGAAACCAGAGAACAGCCACAGTCAAGCAACGAAAGAGACACGATCAAAGAAACCAGAGTCATGCAACGAAAGAGACACGATCAAAGAAACCAGAGAACAGCCACAGTCAAGCAACGAAAGAGACACGATCAAAGAAACCAGAGTCAAGCAACGAAAGAGACACGATCAAAGAAACCAGAGAACAGCCACAGTCAAGCAACGAAAGAGACACGATCAAAGAAACCAGAGAACAGCCACAGTCAAGCAACGAAAGAGACACGATCAAAGAAACCAGAGTCAAGCAACGAAAGAGACACGATCAAAGAAACCAGAGAACAGCCACAGTCAAGATCACAGAAACCAGAGAACAGCCACAGTCAAGATCACAGAAACGAAGGAAAGAGACACGATGAAAGAAGCCAGAGTCAAGCAACGAAAGAGACACGGTGAAAGAAACCAGAGTCATGCAACGAAAGAGACACGATCAAAGAAGCCAGAGAACAGCCAGAGTCAAGCAACGAAAGAGACACGATCAAAGAAACCAACGAAAGAGACACGATCAAAGAAGCCAGAGTCCAGCAACGAGAGAGACACGATCAAAGAAACCAGAGAACAGCCACAGTCAAGCAACGAAAGAGACACGATCAAAGAAGCCAGAGTCCAGCAACGAAAGAGACACGATCAAAGAAACCAGAGAACAGCCACAGTCAAGCAACGAAAGAGACACGATCAAAGAAACCAGAGAACAGCCACAGTCAAGCAACGAAAGAGACACGATCAAAGAAACCAGAGAACAGCCACAGTCAAGCAACGAAAGAGACACGATCAAAGAAACCAGAGAACAGCCACAGTCAAGCAACGAAAGAGACACGATCAAAGAAACCAGAGAACAGCCACAGTCAAGCAACGAAAGAGACACGATCAAAGAAACCAGAGAACAGCCACAGTCAAGCAACGAAAGAGACACGATCAAAGAAACCAGAGAACAGCCACAGTCAAGCAACGAAAGAGACACGATCAAAGAAACCAGAGAACAGCCACAGTCAAGCAACGAAAGAGACACGATCAAAGAAACCAGAGAACAGCCACAGTCAAGATCACAGAAACCGAGGAAAGAGACACGGTGAAAGAAGCCAGAGTCAAGCAACGAAAGAGACACGATCAAAGAAACCAGAGAACAGCCACAGTCAAGATCACAGAAACCGAGGAAAGAGACACGGTGAAAGAAGCCAGAGTCAAGCAACGAAAGAGACACGATCAAAGAAACCAGAGAACAGCCACAGTCAAGATCACAGAAACCGAGGAAAGAGACACGGTGAAAGAAGCCAGAGTCAAGCAACGAAAGAGACACGGTGAATTAAACCAAAGGACAGCCAGTGTGAAAGAAACGTGGCAAACTCGGACTATCCAGTGCAGCGCTCCGAACGCTCTGTATCCAATTCGCTTGTTCCTCTCGTCAATCATAGAAGGAGACACGATCAAAGATGCCACAGAACGAAACGAAGGATGCCGAATAATGCAGCCATTTAGCCAGTGTCAACCGAAGAAAGAATACGAAGCACACAGTGGCAGTGGAAATTGCAACAACGGGTCAGTCAATCGGCTGGCGTCTACCACAGAATGATACCGAGCCAACCCAATGCACAGTACCTACATTACGCGCGCCTCTTCCATTTCGGTCACAATCGCAGTAAATGAATATCTGCAACAACGCCTGCTAATCTCTGCGTAAAGAAGCGCCGCCTATCCCGACGAAACCGTAAGATCGCAACCGCAGTTATCGCTGCCGAACGCTGTAGTCGCCAGCCAGTGCAGCGCTGCGCATGCTCTGTATCTAATTCGCTTGTTCCTCTCGTATCAGCACACGCTGCAAGCACGACGAAGCCGTGCCGCTCCGTGGCCTAACGGGTAATGTGTCCCGCTCGCATTCGCGAGGGCGCGTGATCGAATCCTAGGATCCTGGTCACAAGCGTCCGGCATGGTGCACCGTGCATGGCTGGCCCAGGCTGCGGAGTGTGGGGACAAGGGAGGTACTGTGCTTTTTCGCACAGCACCTTTCTCGCTGTCCCCCGGGTATCCAAAGGGCGGATGCCCGTTACTCCAGTCTGTACTTCCGTTGAGGGAGCATTTCTTTTTTTTTCTTGTTCTCGAAATCTGGAACTCGCGGGAGGAGTGCGCACGCTGCTGCAGGTGCCGTGGTAGACCGCAACACGCACATATCGAGCAGACATCCGGAAGGCTCTACGTGGGGTTCTTTTTTTTTTTTTTGCTGGACATATATAAATCCCTTCCTGAAGGGGGATGTACATATGTCCAGCAAAAAAAAAAAAACAGCCCACGTAGAGTCCTCCGGATTCCTGGTCGATGCGTGCTTGCTGCGGTCTTCCACAGCGCCTGCAGCAGCGTGCGGATTGATATAAACATATAAAAGCGCACGACCCATTCTCTGCACCGCGTAGTATTTTAGTAAGCCAAGGATATTTTCGAGCTTCAGTGTTCATCACCATTACAAGCCAAGAAATTCTGTACCGTTCCGCGGGGCTCGCTATTGCTGACAGCTGAACATTTCCATATCTGGCTAAAGAAAATAACCTGTTTAGAGTGCTGGCGGTATACATGAACGAATATAACGATCAAAGCACTCTGCTATTGTGTCTTTCACCTTTCTCCAACCCGCGAAGAGCTCTTTCCGAATTACACTGACATTTTCCCCAGCTAGGGAGTTCGCACATCAGTTTAATCAAATGGCAGCACAGAACACTTTCTTAAAGAAGACGATGCGAGTCCCCCTGATCGACCCAAAATGAATTAAGGTACAAACTGCTGGCATTAATAGGAGGTCGAATTGATATAACCCCATATGATTGCATATTCGAAGGTGCTCGAACATTCTAGTCCTTACATTTTTCAAATTTGGCTTTGCTGACGGCATCACACACCTCTCAACCAAGATAGAGATTTCGTAGCTGAGAAGTTGGAAATTTTTATGACACGACAATATAAATGATATAGCAACGCACGTCGCTGCCATGACACCCACTTGCTTACAACGCAAACATCTTTCGCTCGCTAAGATGACTGAACCGAGCTTTAGGCATGCTGAACGCTTCGTCACTGTAGGTAAGATATCGCGGATTAAGACACGTAAGCACGGCAGACATCCAACACTCCAAGACGGGGCATAACCTCTAGGTTGCCAGTTTCATAGTGAAAGGCAGAAGATATTTCAAAAGCAAAATTTGGATCCGGTAGCAAACATACTGGACGATGCGCCACAAAGTGCCGATGTTCGTGCTGGGCTTCCAGAAAAGTCATATTCCTTGTTCCCAACGTAGTTTTGCAAAACTGACTACTTCCACATATTTCAAGGCAGCTGGCCTTTCTGTAATTGATCTGCCTTTTGGCATTATTTTCTTTTCTATTCGCCGGGTATTGTGTACGTGACTACTCATTGGCAGTGAGGGTTTCTATGCGCTTTGCACGGCCTCAGCTGCCGGATGTACCACACTGACCCGCCTCTTGCCTGTCCATGGTCGGCTACAGCATGAGCGTAGTCCCTATATTACTCCGTGCAGTCATTCTTACTTACTGAAAACTGCGCCTAGTCCAACTCAGTAACACCAAAACATTCAGCCGTGCCTCTTTAATATGACCAGCTCCCGTTAATACGGACAGGCCGAAGTAGCATTCCATGTAATCCTGTCGCGTTAATATGGAAAGTCATGAGAACGAAATCTCAGCTTCCCTGCCGGCCACTTCTATTTGGTGTGTTGGATGGAGCGAAAATCAGGGACCAACTGCAAATGATAGCTTTGAATTGTCATGACGCTCCGTCGACGGGGCGTACAATTTGTTTAATTTCCTCTTCACTGCCCACTGCTATGCACTGGTGGAGGGTTTAAATCACGAACTGTTCTCTTCATTATTCCTTATTACGAACCACTGGCTTTATGGACACTTTCGCTAGGGATCCAAAGTGTACGTACTAACAAGGTATGACTACATCTGGAGCAAGGAAAAACACGAATCTTAAACCGGCTCATTATGACGGTGAGGTTGAGGGAAGAGCCAATACAATACTGGTGAGGGTGAGGAAGGCAGAGCGAAAATCGGGGCATTCGCCCCCCCCCTTCTGGTTGGTAGAACGACCATAGAGTAACATATGTGCTCTACAGAGACCACTGCCTGTCCGGCGCAGTCGCTCCATAGAGTGGCATAAAAGTTACTCTATGGAGCGACTGCGTCGGACAGGCAGTCCTCTTTGTCCCATCACCAGAAAAGAATGACCTTTTCTTTAACTACCAAGCTTCCAATCTTTCACTTGTACTCGTATGACTGCCCTTCGGGGTATAGTAATGAGGTCACCATGTGGAGGCCAGATCCGTGTCCTGCAGGTAAAGTAGAAGGAGGCTAGAAGCATCCCTTCTTCTACTTTACCGGCAGGACTCAAACATTGTTTTCCCGCGCGGGAGCCAGTCGAGTAGAAGGGATGCTTCTAGCCTTCTTCTACTTTACCTGCAGGACACGGATTTGGCCTCCACATGGTGACCTCAGGAGTGTCTATTTGGGTTTTTGCGCACAGTGTTTCTGTGATTTCTATTTAAGTGTCGCTACGGTGGACCAATTGCCGGCAGCAACTGCAAGGCCAATCCCACCGGTAGTTTACAACCACTCAACTCAACTATAGTAATGACTAATTATTTCGTTTATTTATCTGGATACTATTGAGAACAAAACCTAGTGGCAGAGAATGAGATTTGCGCTTAAAGAACGCAGCAGCCGGATTTCTTCAAAATATTCATTCATATTGTTTTCTCCACAAAGCAATGGAAACTGAAAGCTCCATGTATAAGGATGGACGATAACATTCGGCGCACCCTTCACGCCTAACATGCAGTGCCTCCTTTTCTTCAACGCCCAGGCGATAAATAAGACACAGCTGGTCCGAAAATACGACAAATTTTTGCCGTCCTGTTATCTTCGTCAGATTTGTCTGTGCTATTGAGAGGTCGTCTTTTATACCGACAGAATTGGCTCTGCCGTTGGGGCAGCACACTATAGAATATTACAAAGAATTTTCTTGTGCGTACAAAATTTTATGATATCCTAAATTACTAGATCAAATTTAGTTCCTAAAGAGGGAATTTTCTGTGTGTTTTTCGCTGGAAAGGAAATTATGTCGGAAGGTTAAGTCGCTAGGAAAGACTCATGGCGCGTACTGGTGGAGGAGAAGGATATACTTCCTTTAATAAAAACGTTCCTATAAGGGCTCCTCTCTTCAAGGGCCCTCCAGCCTATCCTGGTGATTCAACTTGCGCTGCTCACCAGCTCTTGTGGCCAGAAGAGAGGTCTCCCAGGAAGTAGGAGTGGGTGAGCGAATGGGCAGTACACAGATGAGATGTGGGCGTGCCCAGATGTAGTGATAGAGCCGGGGGCTGGCTCCGCAGATGGTACAATATGAATGGAAGCAGTTGGGATGGAACAAGTGTGTAAACCGAGGGGATTGGAACGAGCTTGTTTGAAGCGGTCGCGGATTGTGGACGTGAGTATATCATGCGGCTCTGACTGTAGTGTTGTAAGACAGTGTGGTGGTCAAGAGGCTTGTTTCGGTTTCAAGTGCATGTGTGGGTGGAAGGTAGGAGCGTCCCCTTTTAAACGGGGTAGTGGCAGTTGCCACCACGCTCGGCTTTTTTTCTTCATTTTTGTTCAACTGTGTTGTATATTATTAAAATTCGCCATTTTCTTTAAATACGCTTTTCTACACTTCTAACCTTATGTCACCTCTCTGCTTGTGAGCCACTAATCTCCCAATCGCTTACTTGGCGTGGAGACGTCTTCGAACAGGCGCCTACGCGCACACAATATTAATTATACATATTATCCTGGAAACCGAGGATGGCTTTTTGATGTGTCCACTGCCTCATTAGAGGCTTTGGATTGCCGCGGAAAACCCACGGGTGCACGGTTTAGAGGCGGGTTAATGTTCAAAAGCTTTGCTTACCGAGGCTCATTAGAAGTTTGAGTAGCAGGTCTCCATTGGCTATTTTGCTTACTTTGTGCCTTAAGCACAAGGCATTTATTAGTCAGAGATTTTGATACTAGGAAAGGGGACAATATTCGGGATGGTTTTCTAGAACTTTGGAACGTATCACATTATATTTAGAAAAAGTATTTTTGTTCTTTGCAGGAAATCTATTGCTACTTCGGTCCACCTAATTTTGTCGGGGTGATGAGTTTTGAAAGAATTGGAAACCACAAAATGGACACGTTGTTCGGCCACGGCGCCAACCACCCACCATGGAACCCAACAAGCGGACGGCGCACGAACTTGGCAGAAAGCCCTGCCCACAACGGAAGCCCGGGCGAGTTGGTGGCGGTTCACTCGCCACATAATCCGTAAATCCGTAAACGTTGTTGGAAGATAACGTTGTGTAATTGCTTCCCATATTTCAGTGGTTTTCTATCTCGTCTTCACTGTTAAGAAAGTGCTTATATTGTCTGGTTTCATGCAATAAAAGTTCAGTTGTAAGTTGCTGCCCGTCCTGTATGAATCCCTGCCTCCGTGTCTGTTTAGCGCTATGGGGCAAGTGGCCCTGCCCACGCCAGTTGTACACCAACTGTAACCAAATATGACGAAGCGCAGGACAAAGCGCCACGCAAAGCTAACCCTAGTCGCCATGAAAACGGGAAAACCCAAGAAGGGAGTACGAGCCAGGAGAGTTGTAAGAGACAGGAAAGTGAAAGATGTAGGGGAGGTCAGGAAAAGGCGAATGCCGATTTCATCCCGGTCGGATCAGGCCGTGGGTGCCGTCGACAGGAAGCTGGGGATAAAGTGATGTGTTGCCTCTGCCGATCCTCTTTTCCCCGAACACGGCTGGGCCAACCTCGGCTAAGCGCGGGTGGTCGGGTCAGTTTGTGTGCGGGTTAGTCGAAGTATTAGGTTGGTTCGTTGAGCTTCGATAAGTTCTTACACAGTATTGCAGGTGCCCGTTGCGAGTTGGTGATTTGTGCTGTCAGTTGCAGGCGGAGTGCTGAGGTGGTCGCCTTCCCTATAAGAACATCAGCGTTTTGATGTGCAAGTGGTAGGAAAGGCGACAACTGAAACGGCCAGTGATTAGGGCGTCTGTCATATTAAGAAAAAAGATGTTCTTTCAACTCTGTGCCCCCGCATCACCAATCAAGGAACAAAGCAAAGTGGTTGTGACAAGAAGCGCGCTAGGCCCTTTGCACGATGCGCCGTCGGAGTTGTCAACGAAATACCACTGACTTGTGGAAAAACGTACGTAGGCCAGACTGGACACTGCTTGAACAATCGTGCACGGGAACATGGGTTATCGCTAACAACGGGGGAGGGATCTACTTTTGCTAAGTATTGCCTGTCCTGCTGTGACGGTCGGCCACGGCTGAATGAGATTTGAGTTCTGGACAAGAGTCGCGATACAATCACGTCCGCCGCGGTGGCTCAGTGGCTATGGTGCTCGGCTGCTGACCCGAAAGACGCGAGTTCGATCCCGGCCGCGGCGGTCGACTTTCGATGGAGGCGATATTCTAGAGACCCGTGAACTGTGCGATGCAGTGCACGTTAAAGAACCCCAGGTGGTCGAAATTTCGGGAGCCCTTCACAACGGCAGCCCTCATAGCCTGAGTCGCTTTGGGACGTCAAACCCCATAAATCAAATCAATCACAATCACACGTGAAGTTATGGAAGCCTAATCCATAAAGAAAAAGGGAGATGCATGTATCAGTGATTCTTCGATTGTACGGTTCAATAGACAGGTAGCCTTCCTCGATAAGACGATATAAGTTCTGGCCTCGGTGTGCTATTGATTGTCACATGCTGTACCCTTTCGCTGCGCATGATCAAAGTGCATTCTTTTTCCTTCAAATATGTGATGTGTCCGTTGGACAAAATTCAGTTGTAAGTTCGCGCTCGTCCCGTACCCTGTCTTGCGTGGGCGTGTTTTGCGCAGCTACCATGTCTGAAGTCATATTAAGGGTTCCCCTCTCCGACCGATCATGGTTGCGTGTAGCCACTCTGGGAATGAAGCCTGCGGTTTGTTTGGTTTGCTTGTCTAGGGGCTCTGTGTGAAGAAGTTGTCATCCAAAGTGTCTTGTAAATAGATGCCAAGGATCACGAGTCTATTGACCAGGGGTATGTTGTCGTCTTACGTTCGGAGGTGTACGCGTCGGCACAGGTGAAATGGTCGAATCAACATCATCAACCTGACAACACCCACTGCAAAGCAAAGGCCTCTCCCATGTCTCTGCAATTAACCCTGCCCTATGCCTGCGAACTTCCTAATCTCATCCGGCCACCTAACCTTCTGCCGCCTCCTGCTACGCTTGCCTTCTGTCGGAATCCACTACGTTACCCTTAAGGACCAGCAGCCATCTTGCCTTCGCATTTCATGCCATGCCCAAGCCCATTTCTTCCTCTTGATTTCGACTAGGATGTCAATTACACACGTTTGTTCCCTCACCCACTCTGCCCGCTTCCGGTCTCTTAAGGTTACACCTATAATTTTCCTTTCAATCGCTCGCTGTGCAGTGCTTAACTTAAGCTAAAACCTTTTTTTTAGCCTCCACGTTTCTGCCCCGCAGGTGAGTACCGGTAAGATACAGCTGTTGTGCACTATTCTTTTGAGGGATATTGGTAACCTGCTATTCATGATCTTAGAGAACCTACCCTGTGCGCTTTACTCCATTCTTATCCTTCTGGTTTTTTCCCTCTCATGATCTCGATCAGCTGTCACTACCTGCCCTAAGTAGACAAATTCCTTTTCCACTTCCAGCACCTCATTCCCAATTGTGAACTGAGGTTCCCTTGCTAGACTTTTGAACATTACTTTGGTTTTCTGCATGTCAATTTGTAAACCAACCGTACTGTTCTTTCTGTTTAACTCATTGATCATGGTTTGCGGTTCATCTCCCGAGGGACTCGGCAAGGTAATTTCGTCAGCAAATAGCACATTATTTAGGTATTCTCCATTATCTCTTATCTCCAACTGTTCCCAATTCAGCCCTCGGAATACCTCTTGTAAACAGGCGGTGAACATTGGCGAGATCGTGTCCGTTTCCATGGCGCCATTCCTGATTGGAATGTTATTGATGACTTTATGGAAGACTATGGTAGCTGTGCAGTTTCTATATATCTTTCAGGATTTTGACATAAGGGTCATCTACACCCTGATTTCGCAATGCCTGCATAACTGCTGAGGTTTCCACTGAGTCAAATGCTTTCTTATAATCAATGAAAGCTATATAAAGGGGTTGGTTATATTCTGCGCATTTTTCTATCATCTGATTGATAGTGTGAATACGATTCATTCTGGAATATCCTTTAAGAAAGCCTGCCTTATCATTTGGTTGATTAAAATCTAACGTTGCCCTGACTCTATTAGCGATTACCTTAGTAAATACTTCGTGGGCAACGGACAGTAAGCTGATCGGTCTGTAATTTTTCAATTCTTTGGCGTCTCGTTTCTTATGAATTAGGATTATATTTGCGTTCTTCCAAGCTTCTGGTAAGGTCGAGGTCATAAGTCATTGCGTATACAGGGTGGCTAGTTTTTCTAGCAGAATCTCCCCTCCGTCTTTCAACAGGTCTGCTGTTACCTGATCCTTACCAGCTGCTTTTCCCCTTTGCATTGCACCTAAGGCTTTCTTTATTTCCTCTTTCGTTACTGGCGGGATGTCGCATTGCTTTGCGTTACTGTCTCCATCATTAACGTTGTGATTGCATTGGCTACTCTATATATTTGAATAGAACTCTTCGGTTACATTAACTATCTTATCCATATTGCTAATGGCATTGCCCTCCTCGCCTCTTAACGCATACATCTGGTTTTTACCTATGCCTAGTTTCCTCTTCACCGCTTTTATGCTACCTCCATTCTTTAGAGCATGTTCGATTCTCTCCATATTAAACTTCCTTATGTCAGCTACCTTACGCTTATTTATTAACTTCGATAGCTCTGCTAGTACTATTCTGTCCGTAGGGTTAGACGCCCTCATGCTGTGACGTTTCTTAATCAGATCTTTCGTCTCCTGAGATAACTTGCCGGTATCCTGTCGAACCGTCCTACCGCCTACTTCTACTGCGCACTCCGTAATGATAGCTGTCAGATTATCGTTCATTGCATGAACATAAAGATCGTCCTCCTCAGTTAAAGCCGAATATCTGTTTTGTAGCTATATCCTTAATTCCTGTACTTTCCCTCTTACCGCTAACTCGTTAATGCACTTCCTGTTTACTAGCTTCTTCTGTTCCCTCTTCAAGTTTAAGCTAATTCGACACCTTACCATTCTGCATGTGGTCGCTACAACGCACCTTTCCGAGGACCTCCACATCCTGCACGATACCAAGGAGAGCGCATAGTATGAAGTCAATTCAATTTTTACCCTCACCATTAGGGCTCTTCCAGGTCCACTTCCTGTTCTCCCGTTTGCGGAAGAAGGTATTCATGATCCATAAATTATTTCTATCTGCGAACTCTACTAAAAGCTCTCCCTTACTATTCCTAGAACCTATCCCATAGTCGCCTACCGCCTGGTCGCCAGCCTGCTTCTTGCCCACTCTCGCATTGAAGTCTCCCATCAGTACAGTGTACTGTGTTTTTACTTTGTTCATTGCTGATTCCACGTCTTCATAGAAGCTTTCAACAGTCTGCTCATCATGACTAGATGTAGGCACGTAGGCCTGCACCATCTTCAGCTTGTACCTCTCATTAAGTCTAATTACGATAGCTGCCATCCTTTCGTTTATACTATAGAACTACTCTACGTTGCCAGCTATATCCTGATTAATGAGGAATTCCACACCTAGTTCCCGTCTATCCGCTAATCCACCACAGCACAGTATGTGTCCGTCCTTTAGTACTGTATACGCCTCACCTGTCCTCCCTACTTCACTAAGCCCTATGACATCCCATTTAATGCCCGCCATTTCCTCGAACAGCACTGCTAGGCTAGCCTCACTAGATAAGGATTTAGAGTTAAACGTTGCCTGGTTCAGACTCCAAAGCACCCTCCGCTGCGTCTCAGGTCTGACCGCCGCCTTGGTCAGTTGCTTCGCAGCCGCTGGGGACTGAGGGCCGAGGATTAATTAGTTTGTGCATGGAAGGTTGACAAGTAGTGACAATTTGAGTGGAAAAACTTAAGGCCCATATTGTTCAGCTTCGAAGTGATATCAATTGTCACTTGTAAAAAATCTTCTGCCTCTCCTATGGAGCCTTCTGCCATCCATAAAACGCCGGTGTATAGTGCAGCGTGGCGGTAAGGTATGTTGGTGAGTTGTTTGGCTAGTAGGCCTACGGCTACTTTCAGTCGGAGGGTGGAGAGAACTGCACCTTGTGAAGTGTCCCGGATGCGGAGGAATAATGGAGCTGATGATGTAGCGCCATATGCGCGATCCACAGCCAGTAGTGGCTATGGTGCGGATGATATGGCCGGGCCAAAATTGTCGAACGCTTTTTGAACCTCCAAGGCGAGGATAGCACGTGTGCTGGCTGTGCGCTTCTTTGTGTGGAATATGGTCTCCTTAGGAAATAGTAACATGTCTTCTGCCGAGGGAGTTGTATGAAAGCCCTAGAGGTTGTCGGAAAGGAATCGCGAGGCTTCTGGAAAGGATTGCAGTCTCTTGAGGACGACATGCTCAAATAATTTTCCCACGCAACTGGTGTGGAAGATAAGGCGAAATTTTTGAAGGACTAGTGCCTTGCCGGATTTGGGAATAAAAGTGATGTGTGCTTGTTTCCGCATGGAGGCCAGCGTCCCGGTGCGCCAGCGTTCATTAAAGAGGTCCATCAGTTTCTGAAGTGGTGCCGTCAAGGTTGCGGAGGACCCTTTATGTGATGTGGTCTGGTCCGGGGGTTGTAGAGCGGCGTAGGGTAACCAGCCATCTTTTGGCCTTACCAAGGGCAATGCCCTTGTCAAAGGTCGTGTTAGCCGTAGGCGACCCTGGGTAAGTGGTTCCATCCCAATGGATAGCATTATTTTCGGGATGTCCTATGCTTCATAGAGATTGGGTGATGTCAGCGCTCTTTTGTAGACCATGGTAGAGATAGGGTAGGCAAATGGTTCTTGCAATCAAACTGTGAACAAGAGAGAAAAGCCTCAGGGTGCTTGCCAGCGTTTCGACAAGAGGATTTCGTCTGACCAAGGCTAAAAAAGACCTCTTGTCGAAACGTTGTCAAGCACCCTAAGGCTTTTCCCTCCCTTGTTTACTTTGTGTCTTTTGTAGGTCAAGTTGAATAAAACGTTGGGTGTTGTGAGTTTGGGTTTTGGTGGTGGTGGAGTCTAGGAGGGCTCAGAGAATGCTCCAGGTGCGTTTGGCGGAGGTTGCGGTTGAGGCGTTTTCGACGTCAGCGTCCAAGTTCCTCGGGTTTCCCAGACGTGTGAAATGTGTGAGTCTACCAGTGATGCCCTGGGTATGTTCTCGACTCGTTTGCTGGGGGTGTGTAAAGCTTGCTGGATCTTACTAGCCCAATTAGCTATTGTTTAGGGGGGGGGGAGAGGAGTCGAGTCTGGAGCGGTGAGAGCAAAGTTTGTCCCATTCTAAGAGGAGTTGAGTGTGGAAACAATGATTTTGGTTCCGTATGGGAGGGAAGTGCTAAAGATGAAGAGGTCGCTGCCGAAGTAATCTGCTAGTAATCTGCCCTGCGGCTTGACCAATAGGTGTGGGCTTGCATATTCTATATATATATATATATATATATATATATATATATATATATCGGTGTGTGTGTGTGCGTGTGTGTGTGTGTGTTGGTGTACTGTCGATAACCAGTAAGTAAGGTTTAGAGAGTGAGGATGGCTGTGCGTGGTGTGGAAGCTGTCACGTGATAACCTTTAAACAGCTCATAACAGCATTTTTAAGACTCAAGTTGTTTAATTCCATTTTGCTCTCTAGGCATCTGGGAAAAACTGGGCAAAATATGAGCTCATTTGGTGCAGGGAATATTTTGTGCTTGAATTTTTAAAAGTTCTCCTGCCCCATGTGGCAGTGAGGAAATACTAGCGCGCTCGCGATCCATGACGACATAGGCTGACGGTCACGAGGTTTCTCGCAACTGAACGAATGAACTGCGCTCTCCTCATAATGAGCGTAGGGGAGTGGGTTGCTCGTTGTTCGGGCAAGGGGTGTGGAGGGGTAAAGGGGGAAGTCACGACAGGGGGACAAGTCAACAAAGGTCAGTGTCCTCCCCTTTTCTGTCTACTGCCGATCTCAGCGGCATCACCATAATGTTGGTGCTAGGTTTAATGGCGCATAGGCAGCTAAGGCCATCATGCGCCGACTTTCTGCCATTTATTCTTCTATTTGTTGTGCAATTACTTCATGCAGTCTTTATAAGTTACGTTCACATTTTTTATTTCGCCACCCCGAGCTCGTACAGCTCCTGAGTCGGCTCTTCCGATACCATCTATGCCGTCGTGGCTCGGGACCCAGCATAGCCTTATCATATGTCTTTGTATTGTGACTTTTTCTATGTTGTGTATGACGATGCCTACTAAGTGTTCAAGTGCATTTTGTGACTGTTGCCCGGGAGTAGGCTCAGGGAATCGGTGTACATTATACTGTTTTCAATGTTCTCCGATACTATTTTGCCCAGAACCTTACACACTGCCTAACATCCGGCAGTAAAGATTGATACATAATTTGGCAATATTACTATTTTATTCCGTTTCCCCTGTACTACTGCACTTCCAATATATGTTGTTGTTTTCGAGCCATCTGTGTAAATTTTCATGTAGTTTGGACATTTCTTTTTCAAAGCCAAGTATTCTTGTAGTAAACTGTGTTAGCGTGAAGTCACCCGCAGCGGGAATGCAGTACCGTGGCGGCAATGGATCGTATTCTTTCTTTCTTTCTTTCCTTTTTCTTTCTTTCTTTCTTTCTATGGGGGTTCAACGTCCCAAAACAACTCAGGCTATGAGAGACGCCGTAGTGAAGGGCTCCGGGAATTTCGACCACCCGGGGTTCTTTAACGTGCACTGACATCGCACAGTACACGGGCCTCTAGAATTTCGCCTCCAGCGAAATTCGACCGCCACGGCCGGGATCGAACCCTCGTCTTTTGGGCCAGCAGCCGAGCGCTTAGCCGAGTGCCATAACCACTCAGCCACCGCGGCGGTGCAATGGATCGTGTCGTAGGGAAATTTCAGGTAGGGCATCTAGTATTCCCAGTTTATGACATGTATCTTCAAAGCGTAATAATAAGGTCTGATTGAACGTGGTTTATTATTGAACAGTATTCTGGATGTGTCTTTGGTAACTATGGAGTAACAAAGGTACATTGGTAAAGATCTTATTTTGAGTACATATATGCAAAGTTAAGCACTGCTGTTCTGTTTGCAAGGGATGGTTCATTTGTTTCTACATATTGTCACAAATAGGTTGCAGAACCAAAAGGGTTAGGCACAGGGGGAGGGGGAATAATGCCGCCAGGTGTCCCCAGGCGGTTCCTTGAGCACAAAGAAGTGAGACGCGCGTGCTCTTGCAGCTGGGACACTGTTTGACTGCTTGCGGCCTGTGCCTAGCCCTTTTGGTTCCGCAACCTATTTGTGACATTTTGTGGAGGAGTGCGCTGGGTAAATCGCCCTGTAATATGTCGCACACCCCTCCTAACACCAAGGACACCAGACCTCTCCCTGTCGACACGCCTGTGCACCGGGTCAGAAGCCGAAATCTTGGACAGCACCCCTAAGCATGGGCTATTGGAGACAACCTCGCCGCCTGGCCGACTGCCTCTTCCTCTTGGACTGCCTCCATTCGACTCTACCTCGGCGCCTACCCCTCAACCAGTCATGCAAGGCGCCGCCCGGGGACACCTGGCGGCAATATAGACTGTTTGTGGGGGACGTTCTGTATCCACCAGTTGATAGACGCAGACCCAGGTGTTGTACAGGGCCCAGTTTTTTAAGGTATGATGGTCTTGCAGACCCAAACACAATGCATCCATAGCCCAGTGTGTACTACGGAGCGGTAAATCTGTAAAAGCCATAACCTATCGGATCCCCAGTGATTCCCAGAGAGTACCTTCAGTATACTTAGGGATCGGGAAGTTTTCCTTTTGAGGGTGTTTATGTGGGTAAGAATGTGAGCTTTCTGTCAAAAGTTATGCCTAGAAATTAATGTTGTCGTTTTACTTGCAGATTAATTTCATTTAATCGCAGGGTAGGATCAATCTGCAAGACCCTTATGTGTGAGAAAAGGACAGCAACTCTTTTTTGTGCAGAGAACTTGTCAATTTTGGTTTACCCAAGTCGCTAGTTTGTTTTTCGCGTGCTGATAAGCTGGAAGATGTGCATGCAATATGATTGTCATCAACATATACGGAATACATGACCGACTTTGTAATTATCTTAGGTACGGAATTCATGTTTACAATACAGAGCGTGGTACGTAGAACACACCCCTGTGGTACCCCATTTTCTCGAGTCTGTGGTGGCGTGCTGCTCACCATCATCCCCTTGCGGGGATGTCCCTGCGGATGCTCAGGAACCCGTGGTGTCACACCTAACCAACATCTGCATGTAGGAGATCAACCTACGGGGGCTTTATCATAATGTGTCAAGGCCGGACTCGAGAAACGCGAGACCTGTTCCACACGGACATTGCACACGGGGCCACTCGGGCAGCTTTAACATGACCGTCGCTGCCGGGGGAAGGGGCTTAGAGGCGATGAATTAATATTGCAGTTTATAGCTAAAATGCGCGCTCAGAGAGCCCTAATTCTTTTTTAAGCTCGCATAATAACGGTCGCGGCTGGTATCTGCCACGTGAAACCACGACTTGTTGCTAGACCATGTCAACATGTCAAGACCCATTTAATGTTCCTCATTCCTGCGGAACTGCGTTCGGTGCGGAACTCTTCTGTTTGAATGTATTGTTGGACTGCTTGATATGTGGTTGATGGGATACGTGATGGTGTAGATGCGCCCTTGGGTTGTGAATGGCCTTTGGGGTGGTAGTGAGAGGAATGGGTCGGGGTGCGGAAAGCTGTCTGAACCACGTATACCTTCGTGCGTGTCCCATTGACATGCACTGAAAGATGAATGTGTGAGCAGCCCATCCGTTAAACTCACCAAGAAAGAACACGTCTACCTGATGTCAAAACAGCCATAACTGTGTGTGGCCACCCTCCACCATTCCTACAAAACCTCTTCCCGCAAAAAAAAGAAAACAGTTGAAAGTAAGCGCTCGTTCTGTTTGTCCTCTTTCTGCTCCAGATCATTCTTTCAAAGCTATCGCTTCACTGTAAGAATCCTACTGACAAGCATGAATGCTCTGTTAGTATATCAAAAACGGTTTCCTTGTGACAGTTCGCAAACATCATGGCTGCAACGCACCTGTGATAATATGCATGAGGAGCGCATACTATAGGCATATAAGAAATTCGCGCTTTCCACGGTCCTGTTGCAATTCGCCCCACTGTCCGAGCTCGTGCTTCGTTTACAGACCATATAGTTGACGCTGGGGCATTCTCGCGCGTGTTGAAATCAGTGACGTGCTCACCGTGTGCCGGTCCTCTGCGAGCTCTGCCGTCCGATGCTGAACACGTCCTGCACCTCCAGTCATCCAACGCTGCTCTCGGGTACCGTTGTGACCTGCGCAAGTTCGTTTCGGGGGCTTCAAACAGCAGCCTCCTGAAAGCCGTGACGTCACACGTTCCCGTAGCATCCGGTTGGCCCGGTGCCAGCCGTGGCGCGCCCCCGCTGCAGCTGCCTTAGCTCGTCTTTCTAGTAGGGGAATTGCGGATAGCATCGCCGCTGCGTATACTATACGGTAACACTTGAAAGTAAACGGTCGTCCTGTTCGTCATCTCTCTGCCCCAGGCCGTTCTGTGTAAATTAGCCCTTCCATTGCAAAAATCAGACTGAGAAGCATGATTGGTACGTTAATATACCAAAAATGGTTCCCTTGCGAAAGTTCATAAACGTATGGTTACAATACTACTGTGACAGTATGGTGAGCGCATACTAAACGCGTCCAAGAAAAAATGTCAGGGTTTTAACTTCGTTAAACTTACTATAGTGCGAAAACACTGGCTTTTGGCTATACTTCATTGCTTTTGGTACCAACAGGCTAAGGCCCAATTGCGGGTGTGGCCCAGGCCAAATTTGCAAGTCGCTATCGTGTAGGGCAGTCAAATTTAAGGTTGGGTGGGCAAAAGTTGACCTATGTATTTTTATGCTTAGTTTGATTTAACTGGGCGTCGCTGTTGCTAGGACACGACACAAGAACGAACGTACGTACGGTGGTGACAAGATTTTTGGTCGGTGTTGGTGATCGTACGAGTGAGTGCTTTCACACTAAAATTTAACTCTCCGCCGTCCGACTGCTACTTGCCCAACTGCCTGTGCTCGTGCTTCGTCTACAGACCATATAGTTGACGCCACGGCGTTCTCTCGCGGGCTGAAATGAGTGACGTGCTCACCGTGCGCCTGTCCTCGGCGAGCTCTGTCGCCCAAAGCTGCACTTGGAGCTGCGTGGAGAAAACGTCCTGCACCTCCAGTCATCCAACGCCGCGCTCCCGTACTGTCTTGACCTGCACAAATACGTTACGGAGGCTTGAAAAAGCAGCCCCTTGGAAGCCGTGACGTCAGACATCCCCATATCACCCGGTTAGCCCGGTGCCAGTTATGGCGCGCCCCTGCTGCAGATGCGTCGGCGCATTTTTCAACTAGTGAAAGTGCGGATTGCATCGCCGCTAAATATACCTATAAGATTGCTCGTGGCTTCACTTTGATATGTATTAGAATCTGTAGTATATAGTTTTGTGACCGGCGAAACAAGATGCGGAGGTATTTTCTCGGCACAGAGCTGTTGCAGTAGTTCATTAGTGTGTGCCTCCACCGTGTAACACACCGTGTGTGGCGCCGACGAGCTGTGGCAGCCTTTAGAAAGGGCACCAGTCTGCACAGGGCACGGCTCCTTGCGGCGCAGTCATCCCTATCGACATGGACACTTTCCGAAACAGACTTTCTTTGCTCGGACCATTTCGTCAACAGCGGCTACAGGACTAGTCTCACTCCGTTGAGGACCCTCGGAACGCCATTGAAACGATAGCGCTTCAAACCTGATGTTGGGCCTTCCATGTTCTTAAGAAGCTGCAAACGAGAGATGACTAGTGGCTTTCAGAAGAATGGGTTGAAAGAAGTGCGCGCTATTTCTTCCGTTAGTGGGGCACAAGCGAAACCACTGTAAACAAGCGTTGATTCCTCTGCCGCAGGAAGCGCAGGAGACACTGCGATCTGAGTTTCTAGTGCGCTGCACACACCCACCGTTGCCACATTTCGAGCTGCTTTTCTCTTCCTTTATTAATTTTCTGACGGAGATCTTGTCTGGGGCAAAGTGTTCGAAGGACTGAAGGCGCAATGTATCATACGCGCTGGACGTGCTGTAATCTCTACGTCCATTTAATATCAGAGTTTGGGTTGGGGCTGAGAATAACGGAATAAAGTTCTGCTAATTTTTAGAAATTAGGGTTTTTTTCGAATGTTTATACCATTCCCCTTTGCACACAAACTTTCTGACGGTCCATTCTTTTTGGGATAGAAGCCCCTGAGCAGCTGCTACAAGACCTTATGTACCCAGCAATTGAAAAAGCAACTGTGCCTGCATTCGTGTAATAGTGTTCTCCTGCTGGCATACGCAACAATAAAGAAAGGTAGGCTTTACATATTCTCAATCTCTTGGTTCGTATACCAGTGCAAGCTGTGGGGCAGTGATACTTATACTGTCAGTGCTGAAGTTCCAGTATTTCCCAATTCAGGCCGTAAAGCGGTAACGGAGGGTGCTTTGTGATGTACGCATAGCTCTTAGCGATGCTTTGTACTTTTTGGTTGCTCTTTGTATCCGACTGTCTTTTTTTGTGGTAGCCTCACCCTCGAGTAGTACAGACACAACCTCGGTGCATTCTGGTTCCATGGCTGCTCTGTGCGCGAACGAAGCGACCAACGAATGCGATGATGACGAAATTCCGCAAAGCAAATTTTGGCGATTTGCAAGTTATTTTGTTGCGTTATGCACATTTCCTCGCATTTTTGGTCCCGCACGCCTATGCTATTTCCAGGCGTAAGCGTCACTACGCTAGGCCTTTCTTCGCGTGTCGCTGACTTTGACCTTCCTAGAGCCAGAGGTCATGCTTTCGCGGGGTTGAGGTGTCCACCGAGATGTCGAGATCTGAGAGCTACTGCGCCCTCTCCTTTCGTCAAAACGGCTTCCTTTCCTCAAAACGCATGCTTCCGCATTCCTCCACGTAAGCAGACTTATACCCCTGCCACACGGCAAATTTAATGTCATTTCCATCGAATGACATTCGTTCAAAACGACATTAGTTTGCTGCCACACGAGAAAATATAATGACATTCGATGAAAACGACATTAGGTATCGAATGAGTTTGGGGAACTCATTCGCCAGCAAACTCCGAGCTAATGTGTTCCCTCGACACCAGAGACTTGGTGAGAATATGCACCGAACATAAATTTCAAACGCGACACAAGCATTATATTATTTCAACGCCCGTATAATTCTGTGGTCGTTCATTTAATTATATAATAATACCGAATAGCACCAGAAAAAAATAAAACTGTCACTCTCGCTACCACCAGCCAACCGGAATGGACGAGTAGGCATGTTTTTTTGGCTTTTTTGTGTAGCGTGGCCCAAAGCCAGCCGTAGCCAGCCCATGAGCCAGCGGCAGGCGCGTGCGTTGTGTTGCCGGAGTCCGGAGTGCTGGCTGTGTCAATTGCTGCGGTAGTTGTGCGCTCGGAGTTGTTTGTTATTTATTCTTGCTGGATCCGCGATGGCTGAGGGCGGAGCAAAAAACCGAGCGCATTCCGCTGCCGCGAATCCATTGCACAAAGCGACGTAGTGACGTCCGCCATTTGTCTGCCGCCGCTGGCTGAACTTTGGCTTGTCTTGGACTCCTGGTGGATAGCAGTGATCAACGCGTTATTGAAACTAGGATTAAAATTTTGAAATCGGTTTCCATTCGCAAAACAATACTTTTCGAAACATCTTGAAGCATAGATCGAAATGTTTTTATGCTGCACTTTTTCTCCATCGCAATCGCCATCATTTGCAAATGGCATTACTTTTGGCCGTGTAGCAGCACGCAGAATAAATAACATTAAGTCGAACAAATGTCATTCGATGGGAATGACATTAGATTTGCCGTGTGGCAGGGGTATTAAGTGCCTTCAGCTGTGCTTCGCCTCCATCGAAACGCGGCTGCCGCTGTCAGGTTCGAAATGGGGTACCCCAGCTCAGTAGACGAGCGCCTTAATCACTGTGCCACCGCGGCGGGTACATATCCAGCGTGCAGAACGCACTCAATTTTACAGACGCCAAGCCGCTGTCACCTGCCAGGATGGTAGGGTGGGCCAACACCCTCTAGCTAATGTAGAGGGTGTTGGGTGGGCGCGCCGCCTATCCAGTGTGCGGAACGCACTCAACGTTACGGACGCCAAGCCGTGTCTACTTGCCCGATTCACTGCAGCTTTCGCTCTCTATACCTGTTCAACAGTAGTTAAACCGCACCTATTTTTTTTTAACGCGATAGCTTCAAGGCTCCTCTCGTGCAGAAATTCTGGTGTTGTTGGCGTTGTGAACGAAAAATAGGGTGACGTACGGTGGCCTAGGCGGTCACCTCCAGAGAAGCTTCCTAGGTCACGTGACCTTGTGACGTCATCAGAGCCTGCTCACCGGACTGTGAGCAAACTGACCACCCTGGCAGGTGGCTGTCAAATTAACTATTGACCGCGAAAGGTTGCACGGGAAGAGCAACTAATGGTAGCAGATGGCATTGCAGGACAGTGGCGCATTGCTTAACCGCTGCACCATTGAGCATGGAGTGGTATGAGGACTCCCAGGGACACATGAAGTTGAGAATACGCAACTCTGCATATGTGGGCATTAACTGATTAATGTTATCGCGTCACATCCTTAAAGTGTCGCCTCAATTTTTTTTTCCTTAGCCATGGCCTCCTATATTATCCATGCCCGGTCATCCACTCCAAATCTTCTGTTCCACTTCTCTTATCTACCGTTATAAGATGCGAGCGCCGCTTGAGGGCGCGTATGAGGAAGTCAGGAGCAGAGGTGGGCAAATGCCCTCATTTTTACTTTTCCTCCCTCGTCCTCAATTTTGAATCCATGGCTGTCCCTTATCCTCATTTTGTAAAGTTATCCGGTCCTCACTCATTCTCACTACGAAAAATTTGCTGGCCCTCCCTCGCTCTCACATCGTCGGCCCTCCCTCACCCTCACCCTCACTAACAGTCATTTATATATTTTCTAGTCGGCAACTTCTGGTCATATTACTGATCCATAAACATAGAAGATAAGCCCTCAAGGCACTATCGGACGAGAAGCTACATGGTTATACTCTTGTGTGTGTGCGTGTACGTGTGTGTGAGTCGTTTGAGCTAATACGTGAGACAAAACCCAGACAGTTACGAGTTGAGTCCTAAAATTTCACTGTGCCTTTACTTGTGGCACGCACTGAATGCATACCTGTGTCCTACACTTATAACATTTCATTGTTAGCTATGTGGACTTCTAAAATGAGTCAGCTTGTTGCTGTGTCTGTGTACAAAAACTTATGTACGCCAAGAATATTCAGAAAACAATGCAGTAGCGTTTACCACGACAATTACAATAAGTGCTAAGAGCAGAATAGAGTCAGAACAGGGAAAGTTTGTAGGTCGCTGAATTGCCAATACCCGGTGAAATTGCTATAGCACTAGGTCGCCTGAACCTCACTGTTTCTCATCTCCCGCCATGTAGTGCGGTTTGCTACATGCTCGTCTGATGACGCTTCCACGCGCACGGATGGAAGATGATGAAGACCACGCTTTCAAATTACAGCGTGAGAGACTGGTACTTTCAACAACAGCTCTCGTGAACGCGGCTACGTGACGAAGACGACGACACTGCAAGCACAGCACGAGAGCTTGGCAGTTCGTGCAGAAAGGATGTTAGGATTTCTCCTAATTGATTGTTCATCTGAGGGAACCGTATGAACCGACCGACTTTAAACCGGAGTGGCACTCCCTCTTTGTGATGTGCTCAGCCTTACCACGCGTCTAATGTTCTGTGGCTCTGTATTTTTGCGATGTGTTTCGTGGCGTTTCCTAAAGTCTGTGTCAAGAATTTAGGTACTGTATAGAGAATATATTTGCAATGCAATAAATATCATGCTTAAAAGAAAGCTGTGGCGATGGCGTAGTGGTCTGAAGCAGCGGCCAGCGGGACTGATCTTTACCGCCGCCGCGGGTTCGAATCCCGCTCCCCCAGCTATGAAGCTTTTATTTCTTTAGTGTGTTCCCCCAGTGTGATGACGGCTTTCCGCTGCAGTGAGGCTCTTATGCTATGGCTTAAAAAATATTTCAGGCCACTTGAAAATCAAACGGCTCGCTAAAATGCAGCATTTCGGCTGAATAATGGCAGTCACTAACTCCCCGAGTCTGGAGGGAACGATACCTGTAGTTGCCATTTTAATGCTTTAGCGCTTTCAATCCACCGAAAAGTGGTTGTCTGTCTGTCAGAAGCCTGCTTCTCACGTGACGTTGTGGCGTCATCACAAGCTACCCAACGGATTGTGAGCAATCTGCCCACTGTGGCAGTTCAATGTAATAATTAGTCGCGAGAGATTCTTCAGGAACAACATTGGGCTCACAAGCGCCACCGATGGCAGCCCCTACTATCGCAGGGCAGTGGTGCGTAGCCTAATCACTGCACCTCCGCCAGAGGAGCGGAATCAGGAATGCCATGTATCTGCGAATGTAGCGAATGACCAGTTCTATCGCAGTACAAGTCTTAAGTGATGCAATAGCACGCAAACTTACATCATATGACATATCAACCAAAGTAAGCATGTTCAAGCCAAGCAACAGCATAGAGAGTCAAGATAAATGATGCGAAACAAGACTAACGGTGCTAGCACAAAATTCATGGTTAACCCCAAGCGAAACCGCCCATGATTTTTTTCTTGTACGTCTACGCCTTATTCAAGCGCCGAGTGTCATTTCGCTATCATGCCTGCTAGAAATTTTGTTCATAATATCAGGCGCACGATTACGCGGTCACTGGTCTTACCAGGAGAGGAATAAACAATGAGATGTTCCTGTTATTTCGAGAGCAATCCGTAGGGATTTTGGCAAATTTTGGCGGGAAACGGCGCAGGAAGGTCGCCATCTTCCGACGAAGCGGGAAGAAGCGCAGCTGGCGCACCGGAGAAGAAACAATGGGAGGGAGGGCCGAGGCTGCGACTGCCTCCTCTCCCGAAAGACGACATCAAGTTAGTCCTCCGGCCGAGGGGACTCGCAGTCAAGGATCTACCGCAATACAAAGTGGTGGAAGCGGTGGTTGCGGCCACCGGAAGAGGATGCAAGGAAGAAGATCTTCTCGTCCGACTTCGCCACGGCTCGAACATCATAATCGTGAGCACAGCTAACGAAGACGCAGCCAAGAAGGTTCTGCACATCAGGCAGATCAACTTTGGAGGCAAAAGCTTTGCAGTGAACACACACGCGGCGGCCCCGGAGGGAACGCTACGGGGAGTTATTCACGGCCCAGCACCGAAAACCACATCCGAGGAACTCAAGGCCCACATACGACTTCGCACCCAGGGCGTCAGAGTCATAACGGCAAGAATGCTTGGAAATTCAAGCACGGCCCTCATCACTTTCGACGGCCCTACTCTTCCGAAGTTTGTCATCTACCACAGCAGCGAATACCGGTGCCACCCGTACAGGCCAACAAGGCAGGTATGCTACACCTGCGGCCAACAGGGGCATCGCATGGACGTCTGCCCAAACCCGAACGCCAAGGTCTGCAGACAATGCGGACTTCAGAACCCAACGACGGACCACCAGTGTACACCCAAGTGCCTAGTGTGTGACGGCGACCACATCACGGGCACGAGGGACTGCAAACAACGACTCAAATCAGCGAGCGAGCTGCGGTGGGGCCCCCTGCAGCAGCAACGCAAGAGCCGGGACCGCAGCCGCAGAAGAAGGCCGCGGTGGTTCCGAGACGAGAGCCAGGAATCCGGGCGCAGCGGCAGCCGCGGACGCAGCCGCAACCGGAGCCGGAGTCGAGGATCCGAGCGGGACGAGTCCTTCCCGCCCCTGGGACAACAGCAACAGAAGCAGAAGCAAGGACAAGAGCAACAGAAGAAAAAGAAGACCGGCGATGTCAAGGTGAGCTGGGGAGACGGCCCTCCCAAAACGCTCTTTGCTCCGCACTCAAACACAAACACACAATCCACTCGCGAGAAACAGTTAATGGAAGAGAACAAAGCCCTCAGACAGGAACTAGGCCAACTCAGACAGCAGCTGAGCGAGGTCCTTAAAGAACTCCGCGAAATCAGGACAGGGCAGACACAGCCCAAAACTCAGACCCCACCACCCCCAATGGCGGAAGCAACACAGCCACAAGATGGGAAGCTCGAGGCTCTCATAATGAACATGCAGAAACAGACGCAAGAGCAGATGCAATTTATGCAGCAGAAATTTGCCCTTCTAGAGCAAAACGTTAGAACACACATTAAGAATCAGAACGCGCAGAGAACGACTAACGACGCTAGAGAACGCCTATATAACGAACGCAGGTTCGGCGCAGAAACCCTCAACTCCAACCCTAGTACACCATCATGGCAGAACGCCTCCAACAATTAGAGATATGGCAATGGAACTGCAGGGGGTACAGGCAAAAACAAGGCCTCCTGCAGCAGTACATTTATGCCAAAGGAACCCCACCAGACGTAATTATATTACAGGAAGCCAACTGCACACCTTCGCTGAGGGGCTATACGTGTCAGGAAGCTCGCCGTACGGCGACCCTCGTAAGCAAGAAATTGGTAGCCATAGCACACGACGAAATAACGGACACTCGGATCGACCACACGATCACAGAGATTATACCTAAAAAGAAAGCACAATCCAAGAGCACCTTTATTATCAACCTATACAGCCCGCCTAAGCAGAAGGATGGGGACTTTAGCAGGCTTTTTACAGAGGCTAGAAAACTAGCGGGCAACAACACCCTAATAATAGCAGGCGATTTCAACGCCAAGCACCCAAAATGGGGTTACAGCAAAGACGATAAAAAAGGAAGAACAATCAGCGACGCTGCAGAGCAAACGGATTGCGATCTCCTAACTGACGAAACCCAACCAACCAGACAGGGTAACAGCGTCAGCCCAGACACTTGCCCCGACCTGACTTTTGTGAGGGGCGCCAGACAGGTCGAGTGGGAAAACCTACTCGAAAACCTAGGAAGCGACCACTATATACTGAAAACCAGCATCACAGCCGAAGACACAAAACGAAAAATAGGCAAGACCCGTCTCGTCGACTGGGACGCCTTCAGGGCCCACTGTAGACAGATGCAAGGAGGCGACATTGTATCTGTGGGGGAGTGGAGCCAACAGCTCAAGGAGGTCCAGGAACTCTACACCAAAGAAGTGGACCGAACCGAACACGCCCCGGAGGTGGATAAGCGACTCCTCAAGCTATGGGAGGCGAGACGCGGACTCACCGCACGGTGGAAAAGACAAAAGCTGAACAGGAAGCTCAAGACCAAGATAGCTGAAATCACCAAGCAGGCGGAGGAGTACGCGACGCAGCTGGCCAGACAAGGATGGCAGCAGTTTAGCAACGCGCTGAACGGCACCCTGAGCACGGCCAGAACGTGGCAGATCCTCAAGTCCCTCATGGACCCAAGCAAAAACAAGTCGGAGAGCGGCAAAGCAATACGAAGGCTGGTGCACCAATACACCGGTACAGATAAACAACTACTGGAGGAGGTCCGGGTCAAATGCTACGGCAACGACCAGGTCGAGTGTTACAAAGAGGAATATCAAGGCGAAGAGAACCCCGTCATGGACAGGCCCATAACCAGGGAAGAGGTGGTCGATGCGATCAGGTCGGCAACAAGAAACACGGCAGCAGGAGCAGACAGAATCCGCAATTCACTGATCAGAAACTTAAGCGACGGAGCTATTGACCAGCTCACCGCGTACCTCAATAAACTATGGCAGGAAGGAACAGTACCCGCCGAATGGAAACACGCGGTCGTGGTGATGATTCCGAAGCCCGGTAAAAAACTACAAGTGGAAAACCTCAGGCCGATATCCCTCACATCGTGCCTAGGCAAGATGTACGAACGAATAGTAACGAAGAGAATTCAGTCACACCTGGAGAGAAACCAACTCTACCCTGATAGCATGTACGGGTTTCGAGCCCACCTGTCCACGCAAGACGTACTCCTCCAGCTAAAGGAGGAAGTACTTGAAAAAATGCCGAGAAGCGGAGAAAACGTTGTCATGGCCCTCGACATCAAAGGAGCCTTTGACAACGTAAGCCACGCCGCCATCATGGAAGGCATAAACGACACGAACTGCGGAAGGAGAGCCCATAACTACATCAGGGCCTTCCTAAGCAACCGAACAGCGACCGTAGGGCTAGCCGAGCTGCGAAGTGACGTCTTCGCCACACCCTGCAAAGGAACACCCCAAGGCTCAGTCATATCGCCGGTGCTCTTCAACATGTCAATGCTAAGACTGGCAAGAAAGCTCAAAGAGATCCCGGGTATCAAACACGCCATGTACGCCGACGACATAACCGTGTGGATCACCCAAAGATCGCTAGGAGAAAAACAAGACCGACTACAGGAAGCCGCCACCTGCGTAGAAGACTACGTGAAGGAGAGGGGCCTGAAATGCTCGACCGAAAAATCGGAGCTCATCAGAATAGGGAGACACCCTACCCAAGCCCCGCTGGACGTCGTCCTCGAGGGACAACCGATCCCGGAGAAAAACATAATCCGCATTCTGGGCATGTGGCTACAGAGTAGCCGCAAATGCAGCCACACCATCACCCTGCTCAGGAAAGCCACGGAACAAGTAGGAAGAATGATCAGCCGAGTATCCCAAAGAAGATACGGAATGAAGGAAGACGACACCCTAAGACTCGTAAACAGCCTAATCGTCAGCAGGGTCACATACTCGCTGCCCTACCACGCAACAACAAAAGCGGAAAGAGAGCAAGCCGACTGTATACTAAGGAAGGCCTACAAGATCGCTCTGCACCTACCCAGGAACACGTCAAATGAAAAATTACTCCAGCTCGGAGTCAGCAACACCTTTGACGAGCTAGCAGAGGCTCAAATGGGTGCGCAATTGACGAGGCTCAGGGGCTCCCCCACAGGAAGGGCGCTCCTAAAAAGGCTAGGTCGGAACGCAAGTGGTCTGGCTGACAGATACACAGAAGTTCCAGACGACCTCAGAAGAACTTTCAACGTGGGACCCTTACCTAAAAATATGGATCCCAACCTACACGAAGAAAGGCGGAGAGCCAGGGCCGAACAGATAAACAGAAGGCTAGGCCAATCCGAAAGCACACTATACACCGACGCTTCTATGTACGCAAGAGCAGAGAAACGCACAGCCGCGGTAGCGGTGGTCAACGGTACAGGGGAAACTATCACCTGCGCTTCAGTAGGGGTGTCAGGGATAGCAGAGGCCGAAGAAATTGCCGTCGCGCTAGCGATAGCCGAAGGCTACAGAAAAGGTCGCTCCCTAAATATCCTAACGGACTCGAAAGAAACATGCAGAAACTATACGAAGGGCAATATCAGCGGCACTGCCCTCAGAATAATCAGCGCGGCGGCAGCCTCAGCTGAAAGAATACCCATACAACATATAATCTGGGTGCCAGCCCACGCAGGCGTAGCAGGAAACGAAAGGGCGGACAGTCTAGCTCGAGGGCTCACTTACCGAGCAGACTTATCGATCGTCTCGGAGTCACGGCTACTCATATGCGAGGGGGGGCTACACAGAGACCCTACAACTATATAGGGGAATCAGAAAGAGATATCCATCACCACACAAAGCACTAAATAGGGAAGAGGCTGTAGGATGGCGTAGGCTACAGACGAACACCTTCCCTAACCTACACACATACAACAAGATATCACCAACGCAATTCAGACCAGACTGCCCCTGGTGCGGCAGTACGCCCACACTCTATCACATCACCTGGGAATGCAAGAGAAACATAGCATTCCACAATCAACAAACACCGAGTGCGGAGCAATGGGAGAGCTGTCTCTTCAGCAGCGAGCTTGAGGTCCAGAGGGCCTTGGTAAAGCACGCAACTGAAGCGGCACAACTCAGTGGAGCCCTGGACTGAGGGCCCACTCTTGCTTGAAGACTCAAGTCGCCAGCACCCAAGCAAGACGACCAGGAAGTCTTCATCCCCGCGAACCTCTTGGAAAGAAATAAAAGTTTTCTCTCTCTCTCTCGAGAGCAATACAATTTTTTTTTGGCGCATCGTACTATGCAAGGCGGAGCGAGCGATGATTCAGACAAAAGTGGTCAAGGCGTTGGTTTATTTTCATGGTAAGACTACAGTGGTCGCCTTTGCCCAACAAATTGCGGCACCGCTTTCATACTGCAATTCCAGAGAAAATAGAATACAGAAAGAAGATATGATTGTACTGAACTGCTCACAGCGTGAATAAAAAAAATTCTACGCCAACGCTGCCAACAGGTTTTCATTTGGCAGCGGAATTTCGCAGAAGCATTTTTTGCACGGCAGCCAGTTCTTGGAAACCTCATTGACCTGAAATCAGACTTCATTCCGGTACAGAAGGCTTAGAAATTTTGAATTCAACCGCTTTACTAAGTACAATCTTTATGTGTTTTACTCTTCACTCTGATCATCGGACAGATTCGGGGCTGATGATGAAAATGTCGACTGCGGTACCACGGTTCCCGTTGGACCGGCGGCCACCCGCACGGCCCGGCCAATGGCCCCTTGTTAGCGCACTATTCAGGGTGGTTCACTTAAGACTTTACAATTTTTTTAAAAATAGGCATTTTTAGTTAAAACAGCACTTTTTTCGGCATAGCATCGTCAGCGGTGTAGTACATCGCGGCGACGGAGGAGGTGTGCGACACCCCCGTTTCGTGTTCGCCTCGTGTACCTCCAGACTGCATAAACTACGTCCTCCCCGGGAGTTTTCGCCTTAAGAAGTAGCGCTTTAAAGCGGGAATTTAAAACTGCCTACACAGACAAAACGTTAGCCCGGAGTACGGTTCGGGCCACTACCATCGCCCTCAGGTAGTGCATCTTGCCCTCCCTCACCCTCACCTCATCATGTCTTCCCTCTCTCGCCCTCACCTCACCATGTCTTTCCTTCCTCCCCCTCTTCCTCACGAATTTTCACGCGCCCATCCTGCCTCACCCTCACCTCACCGAGTGAAATCCTCATGAGGTGAGGGTGAGGACGCCCTCATGAGGGCTAACCCTCGTGAGGATGCCCATCTCGGGTCAGGAGGGAGCGTCTCGCCGCGCACCTATGGTCGCGTACTGTTGGTTCGCGAGCATGCATGGGTTAAATGCTATATTGCAGGCAAAGAAGTACCATTCGAAGGAGTGTACTTGTGGATGCGGAAGCAACAGCAAGGCGAGAAACGAAGCTTCGATAAAATGTCTGCCGGAAGATACCAAAGATATGCGAGTCGAAGGAGAAGTTCTTACACTGGGGTATGTCAACGCTCATACGGAAGGACGACATACGAAGACTGTAGCGGAAAAATGATGTTGGCCATGTGTGAAAAGCGTAACCTTATAATAGTAAATACATAAGTGAGGAGTGACCGCATAATTACTTGGAATAATGTTCTTTAAGTGAAATATTGAGAACTAAAGAAATCCCAGCAAGACGGCCGAGAGAGTAGGTTTATTCTGATATACAGGTGCGAAGGTGAAGAAGATCACATCAAGCTTTACAGGCCTGTATATCGGTGACATCGGTATTGTATCGAATAGCAATGGAAGCCATCAAGGATCAACTACGAGGATGTACTGTAGAAGCCGAGGGCTTGGGAGAACTGAAGATTGGATTCAGACGACAGCTTGTTCACAGTCCCCCAATACACTTTTATTACTGTAAGTGTAGAACGACCACTGCTGGTTGCGTTTTAGACATCGAAGGGGCTTAGGACAACGGAAATCACGCTCTGGTATGGCAAACTTTGGCGAATAATGATGTGGGTTGTGAAACAATTTGTTTATTAAAAGAAGTTTACAAGGAGAACAACTATAGCTTTCAATTGGCAGGAAATAGAAAGCAGAAAGGGTTGCGGTTAAAAACGGAATTAGGCAAGGGTGTCTTTTGTGGCCACATCAGAGAGATTGAACGGAAGATAGAAACAAGCAGACAAGGGTTTACTGTGTCACGGCGGCGAAGAGGCAACTGGAGACAAGTCGCATAGCGGGACTGATATATACCGGTCGATAGCACCGTTCCTCAAGAAGGCGAAGCGAGATGCCTTCACGAATTGGCAGACATTTTCGGAAAAGAGGCGGAGGCTCTAGGGCAAAATTAGTGCAGAAAAATCTGGAGTCAAGTTTTACAATGTTGAGCCTGGTACGATCGCTTTACAAAACATAGTAGCCTATAAGTTACAGCGTGCAAGTGCCTTGG
Organism: Amblyomma americanum; assembly: GCF_052857255.1. NCBI lineage: Eukaryota > Metazoa > Arthropoda > Arachnida > Ixodida > Ixodidae > Amblyomma > Amblyomma americanum. The sequence continues at coordinate 17,405,620 of NC_135507.1, read as the reverse complement.
TATATGAATAATTGATGGCAGAGACCAAAGCGAGGAAGTTAAAAGAGAGCAAAAAAAAACGTAGCTGTCGTGAAGAATCGCGTGCTCTGGGAATATAACAAATAATGGTGGTACAACAGCTCAAACACACACAGACCAAGAAAGAGGCGAAATGCACAAACACTTGGTCTGTGTGTGTTTGCGCTGTTGAACCACCATTATGCATCGACACCAACTAGCCCAATCTGCAGTTCTATATATAACAGTTAAGTTTTTAGAGGAATCTGGAAAGGTGCAGGGGTGCCGGGCCTGAGGTTTGAAAACGTTGTGGTGTGCTTGCGATCTGCCACAAATTCGGCACTTGAAATCCCCCTTGTGGGTATGTGCCATTTTGTGAGGGGAACAACAACAATAAATAATCGTTGAGGCACATTAATGAAAACCGATGGGTGGCAAGAATTTTGTTTTGGGTGTTGTGTTCTGTTTAGTGGCGCGTTAAGCATCTAAGGGTATCATGCGCCAAGCTCAAGTTGGAGGAAAATTGTTTTATGAATTTTACAAACATGTGAAAAGCCATCAGTGGTGTAGAGGGCCTAAAACTTTGCAATTGCAAAGGAAATGACAAAGCAAAGTAATGGGAAAGAAAAGGAACTTCAAAAATGGCTATTACTGAAAGTTTTAAAGAAGATCAGGTAACAGCAGCGACCATCCTTGCTCGGCTGCAACAACTTACAGGCCCAAAAAGCCTTAGTCGGGCGCGCCCGGGCGGCGACCACCGTTACTGGGGTCCCAAAGTAGGGACCTCCTCCTAGTGTTTGTAAGGGCCGGTTCTTTACAGGCTGACCCAAGCATACCTCCTGTCCCTTGTAAAGGCAATAAATGGTTTCACCACAACCACAGGGGCTCCCAACCAATCAAATAAAGAAACATCAGCCTTCTTCTGGATTGGTTTATGGGGGTGTAACGTCCCAAAGCGAATCATGCTATGGGCAGCAGGATTTCAGTTTGAGCTTGTTGATGAATAGACATCGTAAATGGAATACAATGGAGCAAGAAAACGGACAGGAACACGCAAAACGCAGGATAGGCGCCTATCCAGTGTTTTACGTGTTCCTGTCCCTGTTTTCTTGCGCTGTTGTATTCTATTCAGGCAATGAGGGGCGCCGTATTGAAGAGCTCCGGAAATTTCGACCACCTGGGGTTCTTTAAAGTGCACTGAAATCGCAGAGTACACGGGCCGCTAGAATTTCGCCTCCATCGAAATTCGACCACCGCGGCCGGGATCGAGCCCGCGTCTTTTTGGTCAGCAGCCGATTGTGTGTGCGCGTGTGCGTGCTTGTGCGTGCGCGTGTGCGTGTGTGTGTTGTATTTAATGGCGCATAAGCAGCTAAGGCTATCATGCGCCAAGCTCAAAGTAAGAAATTGTTTTCTGGAGGTTTTTACAAAGATATAAAACAATTGTGGTGTAGAAAGCTTAAAAACGTATTTCCTTCTACCTAGTATTCAGAGAATACAAAACAATATTGATAAATGGCTAATATTAGAAGTTCCCAAGGAGGTGGGTTAACCTCATCAACCGTTCTTGGCTGGGCAAGCACTGGAGGCCCCCAACCAATCAAATACAAAACCTCAGCCTTTTTCTTAAGAATGAGAAAGTGGCTGAGGTGCATCAGGCGAAGCACTGGGTCATGTTTTACATCTTTTTAAGAACACCAGCTTCTATCAAAAATAAAAAAAGGCAGGACGTGTCGACAATTGCGTTTTCAGCTAAGAGCAGTGCTCGGTGAAAAGGGATGCATTGGTTATAGAATGAAGAAAAGCACTCTTTCCTTAGCTTTTCTAGTTGCGAGCATGAAAATAAAATGTGATTAATTGTAAGTTCATCTCCACATGTACAAACTGGTTTGTCTCGTTTTTCCAGCAGAAAGTTGTGTGTAATGTGCGTGGGGCCTATACGGAGACGCCAGATAATGACTTCATTGTAACGTTTTTGGTGCACAAATGATTTCCATTGGTCTAGAACAGGTTTTATTAGGTGTAGTTTGTTATTTATTTTGTTGTTCCAAGCGGACTATCATTTTTTCCTTGCGTTACAATGTAGTAATTTTATGCAATCTTTATAGGGCATATTTACATTTTTAATTTGCTTGCCACAAGCATGAGCAGCGCACAAATCTGCTCTTTCATTGCCTTTTATGCCGACATGACTAGGTACCCAGCAGAGTCTTAAGTTTTGTCCTTGAGCTATTGCTGTTGTAATGTTGTGTGTGAGGTCGCCAAGCAGAGGAGTTATTGCATTTCTAGAATGAAGGGCTATAAGCACACTTAGCGAGTCTGTGTTTATAAATAATACTGCTGGCGAGTTTCTCATTTGCTATTTTTCTATGACTACACAGATGGCGTAGCATTCGGCAGTGAAGATGGATGCACACTGTGGAAGTCTTACTATTTTATTCCAATTCCCTTCTCCCACTGCGCTTCCAACGTGCGGCTCTGTTTTTGACCCATCTGTATAATAAGCTCTGAAAGTACTGTATTTTTGTTCGAGTGTAAGAAATTCTTGGATTATAGCTTCTTCTGGAATTTGTTTTTGCGAAACTGAGCAAGAGTGAAATCACAGATTTCCGGGTAATTGTACCACGTTGACAGTGAACCTCGCCTTCGAGCATTGTTTGGCATTATATATGTCTAGTACACCGAGGTTCTGGCACATCTCTAGAAATCACAAGAGCAGTGACCTGGTAGCTTGCGGTTTATTGTTAAAGAGCGTTCTAGATGGCCACTTTGTAGCGATGGGATAACAAACATGTTGGTGCAGTGAACGGATTTTTTTTTAATGCGAGCGTGTGAGCATGGTTCTTCTGTCTGTAAGGGGCGGTTCGTTGGTTTCTACATACATACTATTTATGAGTGACGTCCTGTATGCACCAGTGGAAAGACGCAAGCCTAAACTATGTACTGGCTCCAATTGCTTAAGGAGTGAACGTCTCGCTGATCCATAAACTGTACAATCATAAGCTAAGGTAAAACGTACTACAGAGCGATAAATTTGTAAATGACATGTCCTATCAGAGCACTAGTGTTTTCGTGGAAGTATTTTTAGTGTTATCAGCGATCGAGAAGCTTTCTTTTTGAGGGTGTTTTGTGTGGCTGGAATGTTTTTTTTTTCAATGGTGATTGCTTAAAATTTGTGCTCATCTTTTACTAGTAGTGTGACTTCATTAAGGTAAATGGTGGGGTCAGAGTGCAGTCCTAAACGTGAACAGAACTGCTACTGACTTTTACGTGGAAAACTTGAAACCACTTTTATCTGCCCATGTCCTTAGTTTGTCTACTGTCAGTTGCATTTGTCTCTCGCATGTTGTTACGTTTGAGGATGTGCAGGCTATTTGAAGATCATCGACGTGGATTGAATACACGATGGACTTGGAGATTATTTAAGCTACGTAATACATTTTTATAATAAAGAGGGTCGTGCTTAATATACACCCCTGAGGTACTCCCGTTTCTTGAACAAATTTTCTTGACAGCGTTTAGCCTGGGCGTACGTGGTAAGAACGGTTTGAAAGGAAGTCATTGAGGCAGTTGAACATCCTACCGCGGATACCTTGTTTGCCTAAGTCGCGGAGGATCCCAATCGTCCAAATTGTATCATATGCTTTCTCCATATGGAAGTAGACGGCGAAACAGTCCTGTTCGTGTAGAAACGCATCTCTAATTTTGTTTTCGAGACAAACAAGATGGTCAGTTGTTGAGCATGTCTTTTTAAAACCGCATTGATGATGTTGAGAAGTTCGCGGCATTCAAGGACAAATGTGAGTCTTATATTTAGGACACTTTCGAATGATTTGGCGAGACAGCTTGTAAGTGCTATAGGCCTATAGCTTCCACGGGAAGTTGGTAGTTTCCCAGGTTTCAGGAATGGCACTTTGGCGGCTCTTTTCCACTCCTGAGGTATTTTTCTATGTGTGAATAAATTGTTGTTAAAGAAAGTGAGGAGTGCCTCTACGGCAGGCTGGGAAAGATTGGCAAGAATTTGATAGTGTATCTGGTCGGGTCCCAGGGCAGTTTTTTTTGCCGGCAGACGGTACTCTATTCATTTCTTGGGGAGTAATTAAATTTTTGTATTTTTGGTTTGCACCCCCACTTGTTGGAAGTCTTAGTTTTTCGACCATATTTCTGCATTTTGGATTTTAGAAAATGGCAAGCGCTATGGCTGCTTCTTCGGCTTCAAGTGAGGTTGTTGTCTTGATCGAGCACGAGGCTATGTGTTTGAGGTTATGCGATGCTACAGTGATGGCGTAGGCCAGAATGTACTCTGCCGCGTCCGCGTAGACCGCGTCTTTGTCGTTTGCATGAGCTTTGTGCAAAGCCTTGGCACGAGCTTCGCGTCTGGCCTGGTTGTCAACTGGGTGTACGTTTTTGGGTAGAGGTTGAACTATGTGTCTTTGCCTGATGTGTGTTGGGATGGCGCGGGGTGTTGTTGGGGGGTGGACTTGTTGGCTGAATCTTCAGAGAGGCGAGAATTTGTCTACCTGTATTTATGTAGGAGAGTGTCAATCGGAGCCGTGCGGTGACCTTCAGTTAGTTCTTGTAATGTATTGTGTACTCCCATGCGTAGAAGATGGGTGGTGGGAGCTCGTTGTGGGAGATTTAAGGCCGACTCGTATGCCTGTCTCAGTAGTGCATCTACCTTCTCTTCCGTCTTTGTGAGGTAGAGGTAGGAAAGTGAGTAAACCATCTAACTAATCACGAAAGCCTGCACCAGCCGCCTCAGGTCATGCTTCACGCATGCCTCGGTGCTTGTTGGCTATTCTTCTAATCAGTCGGACGGTTTGACATGCCGTGATTGTTAGCTTGGAGATGGTCTCCGTGTGGCGTCTATTGTTTTGTAAGAATATGCCTAGGATGCGTATCTTTTCAACCTCTGGCACCGGTAGACCATTAACCTCGACGTGTATGGAGGGGTTTCCTTCTTGTTGCGGTTCGGAGTCGGGTGGAATAGCAAGAGTTCATTCAGACTTAGGAGAGGAGCATGCGAGGCCTATAGAAGCTGCGCACTCCACTACCGCATTCGCACCTGCTTGAAGAGAAAGGACCGTCAGCGTTCTTTGTGTTAATTGCTGTTAGGAAAGGAAGGTGCATAACTGGCTCCTTGGACCAGTGAACGCCTCAACCGCGCTTTGAGGTACGTGGCGGTGCATAACTGGCTCCCTGGAGCAGTGGACGCCTCAATCGCGCTTTGAGGTACGTAGCGGTGCCCCCTCCGCGGTGGCTCAGTGGTTAGGACGCTTGGCTACAGATCCGGAGTTCCCGGGTTCGAACCCGACCGCGGCGGCCGCGTTTCGATGGAGGCGAAACGCTAAGGCGCCCGTGTGCTGTGCGATGTCAGTGCACGTCAAAGATCCCCAGGTGGTCGAAATTATTCCGGAGCCCTCCACTACGGCACCACTTTCTTCTTTTCTTCTTTCGCTCCCTCCTTTATCCCTTCCCTTACGGCGTGGTTCAGGTGTCTGCCGATATGCGAGACAGATACTGCGCCATTTCCTATCCCTGAAAACCAATTTTCTATTTTTACGTGGCGGTGGGGAGAGAGATATGTCGGCTGCATGCACTAGCGCTGACAACGTTGTAACAGACACGCGCCACTGCAGCAATAGGCCGCAGCGTTCATTGGGTGAGCAACCTCTCGCGATTAATCATTAATTTAACTGAGACCTGGAGGGTGGGCGCGTTGCCTATCCAGTGTGCGGAACGCACTCAACGTTGCAGAGGCCAAGCCGGGTCTACTCGCCCGATGCACCACAGCTTTCGCTCTCTAACGAGGTTCAGCAGTAGTTAAACCGCAGCTAATTTTTATTGAAATCTCCCTGCAGGTAACATCTGGAACAACTGCTTGCTTGAACGCTTCCCATGACTGCAAGCTCACTATTCTTCAAGGCTCTGTCTTGGGCTAATAGGTTGCTCTTATTGTGATTCTCTCTCATGTCCCCGTCCTCTTGTGCGTTCACGTTTTTATCACTGTTCGTATTCGTTCAAGCATCATTACGTCCCAATGCTTTCTGATTCTGTGAGCGCTTGATTTTATGTTTCATTTTGTCTGCGCAGCTTTTCATTGTATTGACGAAAACGTCTGTCCTCTATGTGTTCTAAAAGGCAGCTCTAATTTCACTGGGCAAGTACAGCGCTGTCTACAGAACTCTTGTGCCATTTATGCACAGCAGGCCACTAGAAGCTCGTTCTCTGCGATACAAATTTTGAACTCGACTGGTGTGTTTGTTCAGCAACCTTTTGTTGTGACATTATCCTGTGTATTCTGTGTTGTGGTTTTAAAGTAATAGTACAATTTGTTTGAGCTAAACTCGATCGACCCAATTCTGTCACAACTCACTGTTAACAAACTCGAGTGCTCAAGAACAGCTCTCAAGCAAGGGGCTATAACTATACCTGCAACTGTACCTCCCGGGCATTGAGACAAATAGTCGGGCCAGTTGATACACTAAAGCCTTGAAATTCAGCGCGACACACGGGGGGAAGCCGACGCGACAAGATGCAACGAGCGCTGACTATCTAAAAATAGCGTCAAAGATATGCATGCCTGGTATCTCCTTTGTTCCTCCTTGTGTTGTGCGTCGCGATGACCCTCAAGACGTTTCAGGATTCATTTTCCCGAAAATAATCACGTGGGTATAACGTCAGGTTTTTTATCTTTATTCATGGCACCATTGTTAAGTTGTCCACTCAATTCAAAGAAGACGCAGTCGCCGCACAATAACTCACCATGTTTTAAATGTATGGGCCTCTATGCAAGCATGGCCTTCGCCCCAGCGCATACCCAATAGAGCACTATTATCAGCGACTCTAAAATGGCTATCAATAATTACGCAAAAGGGTGCATTACAAACAGCTCCCTTCAAATCCGTACCCCCACTCATCTCTCACCAATTCAGTCCGAACTAACATGGGTCACAGCTAATTCGGGGAATCCGGGGAACGAGGCAGCCCCCAACAAAGCCTGAAGTTTCGTCGGCCGTGCAGTGGATTAGTATGGCTCCCTGATTTTCATGAGGGACTCTAACCAATCATTCTAAATGAACTAACCAATCATTTTAAACTAGACAGCAAAACTTTCCTCCCTCCGCATAAAAGCCTAACTAAAGAACGAGAGGTTACGTGGTGTCGGCTACAGACGTGATCGATAAGCACCCCATCACTTCTCGCGCACATTTATCCTGATCAGTAAAGCCAGAATTGTAAACACTGTATGCGAGCCAACTACGATCCTATCCTAAGAGATTGCAAAATAAAGCAACCGTCGGGTTACCTAGTTACCGACCTTCTCTCGAGCGGTGGGAGACCGTGCTGACCAGCTCTGACCCCAGGACCGAAGTTCCGGCGGTGGAGGGGGCTGACAAAGTCGTCGAGGGCTACTATATACTCTCACCGCGACCTATAATCACCAAGCTCATTTGGACGAATAAAATGTTTTACAATCAATACGCTACCACTCTAGATCTACTTTGCTTCACTCACCATCTCTGGCCGCCTCGATAAAGAAACCGCGACGTAGATCAGCGCGAGGGATGCCGCAGCCGCAGGTTAAATGCGATTGGGTTCGATCGGCAGACCAAGCCGCGCTCTCGAACACGTCAAGTTTGCGGTCTGCACTCACGGTGAGACGAATGACTGAAATCACGATTATGAGCGTGTGGTTTTCAGACAAAGTACTCAGAGCTAATTAAAACGCGAGCATAGCAGAGAAATTAAAGTTGCAGGCAACACCTTTTGGCTGATGGCCCAGATCGTACGGCGCGCCAGGCCTTATCCCAACCACCCTCTCCGACCTACGTACCTCACCCCTGGAGCCACCCAAAAGCTTCTAACAGTCCACATGCACCCAGTCCACCACAAAGCACGACGCGCAGCAAGAGCCCAAGCACTACACAAGAGTACAGAGTGTACGGAGGCTGTGTATGTATAGATACCACAGAATACACCGCTCAGCCGGCCTTTGCCATTAGCGCATTCGGCCACAATCTTTCACCTCTAGCAGCTGGCTCAGTCCTGATGAACAGCTCGTTAGGAGCCGAAGAAGCTGAAATTGAACTTGTGATCTCCTCCACCACTATCACGTTCATATTTAGTGACTCAAAAACGACGATCAGAAAGCTCGCCAAAAGGCGGACGCAAACCGCCGCCCACAAAATTCTAAATTCCTCTCAGCCCCACACTAGGCCCATACAACTCATATGGGTCCCCGCGCGCGCGGACCATGTCGGCAACGAAGCCGCCCATGACGCCGCTAGAGCGTACTTCAACCTAGCAGGGCAAGCCCCCAAGCCGGAGAGCGCCCGTGACCGAATGATCACAAAACATGAGCTCTCACAGCACTACAGGGAGCAACGACTCCACTATTCGCCGCCTCATAAATCACTCACTAAATCAGACCAGGTGACGTGGCGCCAGCTACAATCTTGCTCTTTCCTCTCCCCTCCCCATTTAGCACCAACTCACTGAGGGCTGTTCTCGCCACAGTGTACTCTATGTGGAGCCCCAATAGCTTATTTGCACCACATACTCTACACATGCTCCGAGTTCCAGCCGCCATCAGAGTGGCTACTCACTGACCTCAAGCGATGAGTGGCCGCGGTGCCCAGCTCCGGCTCAGCTCTTCGAATACAGCTGGTGTGCTGGGCTTTGCCCATACAAAAGCGTCCTATGGGCGTCTGTGGAAAAAGATATCTCCGTCTATGGCCTTTTATGAACGTCAATAAGCACCCACAGAGGTGCTTATTGCCAGCTATTGAAAAATCTATGCCACTAAAGCTATAGGTTTGGAACCATACAACTGTCTTGAGCTATCTATAGAAAAAATATATCAGCCTGTATATACAGCTATAGACAGAAATCAGAAAGGTTTATAGCTATTTGGGCCAAAATCCTATAGCCGGCCATAGGACATTTCTGTATGTGTGGAAGTCGCCTAGCATCACCGACTGCCGGCCACTTCACGAGACCAAGAGCCAACCAAAAAATAGCCTAACATAAGGCTCAATTATTCATTTACCACCACAACTGCACGATCAACTCCGCGAAATGGCCACTGCAGGGAGCGACAGTCGGATGTCGAAACTGAATCCTCAAGATGTTGAATAACACGTCGAGAATAATATCCTCAAGATGTTGAATAAAACTGAATTGAAATTGAATTGAATTTATCAACTGGTACAAAAGAGATGTGGTTACCCAGGAAGCACATCAATCAGCCACAGCGGCAGGGAGCTAAGGTTTAGAAAGACGTTATCGGAATGCAAAGGCGCGACAGCATCGTGCTTTAGTTGTTCGATTCCACCCTCGTAAGGAGTGCCAGCCATGCCAAGCGGTTATATGTGGCCCTCTTCACCAATCGCTACGCTGATTTGGCCCTGTTTAGGCTGTGCATGGACTGTTGGTATCAGGAGTCGGCGGTCACCCGCCGCTCAGTTTCCAGTACGTTCCCCGCTTTAAGGGGCGCTACTTGCTGGTTGTTCAACCTTCTTGGCGATTCCCACGTGTCAAACGTGACCCACACCTCTTACATCTCTGGGAAACCAGCCAAGGCCCTCTTAGGCTCTGGCGTCGACAACGCCTTAACTGCAACCTCCACATCGGCATCTCCGCCCTCACTCAGGCCGCGGAAGCATATGCAATCATCCTCGCTGAAAACTAGGCCTACTTCTGCGGTAGCCTCAAGGGCACATTAGACGCAAAACGTACTTGGATCATTATCCGAGCCCTCCTATACCCCACCACCAGTAAAACCCAAACTCACAACAGCGCCCAAAGTCTCATTCACCTTGAGCTCCAAAAGAGCACCGACATCACTCAAACTCTGCGAGACATATACATCCCGGCAAACATTCCATCGAATGGGACGGAACCAACACCCCCTCCACCTAACCCGGACCTCGACAAGAACAGCACCCTTGGTGAGTTCAAACGATCAGTGATTACCATACGCCGCTCTACAGCACCTGGACCAGACCACATCACATATACCGTCGCCCACAACCTTCATATAAGTGTCGATTTTGTGAGGAATACTCGAACATATTCCATGTGGTGTGAGCATGCCAAAAAAAAAAGCAGCAGCAAACCGATCATCAGAGACCCAACAACTGAGCAGTGGGAGGGATGCTGACCAGCTCACGTCTGGAGGGCCAGAAAGTACTGGTGCAACGGGTGAAATTGGCAGCCATTTCCAATGGGGCCCTGTACTAAGGACTCCACTCACTATTTTTTGCTCATAAATAAAGTTTTATTCATTCATTGACGACACCTCACTTCAGGAACTGACGGAACTCTTTAATGAAGACTGGCGCAACGGGACGCTGGCCTCCACTTGGGAAACATGCACTCATCACTTTTATTCCCAAACCCGGCTAGGCATGCATTGCTCCTACGAAACCTTCGCCCTATCTCCTTTACCAGTTGCGCGGGAAAACAATTTAAACACGTCGTCCTCAGCACACTGCAACCCTTTCCAGCAGCCCCACGATTGCTATCCTATTTCTATTCGGCTTTGGTCCCAATCTCTCTGCACAAGATGTACTCCTATCCCTGGCGGAAACGTTGTTTGACGCCAAGAAGCACACCGCCAGCACACGCAAAATCTCACCCTGGACGTTCAAAAAGCCTTCTACAATATTAGCCTCGACTGCATCCTTCGCACCATAGCCATGACGGGCTGTGAGTTACGCATATGGCACTACATCCAAGCCTTCGTAACAAAACGAACGGCCCAGATCCAACTCGACGCTATATCAGCACCTCCATTCTCCCTCCTCAAACGGGGCACTCCCCAAGAAGCCCTTCTCTTTCCCTCATATTTATTGTAGCCCTTGCCCCACTTTACAAACAAATCAGCAACATACCTCACCTCCACGCGGCAATACACACCGACATCACCTTATGAACGACTGAACCCTCCACAGGGGACGCGCAAGACACTTTACAATTGGCAGTTGATATCACCTCGAACCTAACTATTAGGGTCTTAAGTGCTCCCCGCTAAAATTGGAACTGCTGATGATCACACCACTTCCCCGATATCCACGCATACACATCCGCATGTACGACGACCACATACCCCTGGTCAGTAGACTCCTTGGACTCCAACGTCCTTGACTTCATAGGTCCTCTAACTGTATATACAGGACCCTTTGGATGAAACCTTCCCTCTACAACTGCTATGCAAGCAAACCAAACAAACTGCGGGCCTTATCCGGAGAGTAGCCACACACAACCACGGCCTGTCGGAGAAACCCTTAATTTCAGACGCCCTCATCAGCAACCACTCGACTTGTCATTCGCTCACCAAAACGCAACAAGACAAAGCTGATGTCCTTATTAGAAACGAGACCACATCAGCGCTCCGCTTACCACAATCGGTTAGCACAAATCATTAATCGCAAGAAGCACCTACAATACTATCTCGGAACTACTCGAAGCCAAACGAAGCAACCAGGCACTTCGATTAACGCGCACAAAAACCGGCCAACACCTCATACGGCGTCTTCACCAGGCCCTCACCCCCTTTTAAACTTCTCCAAACTATCAAATCACACCACCCGACATCCAGGGCCAACTGCGCATCAAAGCACTACCCAGAATTATGAACCCCGAGCTACACAGATGCAGACGCCGGGCCTGAGCTGAATATTGCACCAAACACTACAGAGGCGTACCCGACATCACCTACATGGCCGCGGCTCAACGTACCCTACCAGGCTATTATAACTATGTCGCCGCCTACAAGGATGGCATCATCAGGGCACGAGCCATCCTCCACGCCGACAACCCTACGGAGGCTGGGAGCGTGGCTATCACCTTGGTGCTCTTACACTCTACACAAGATCCCACAATCAGTGACATCTGCACCGGCTCCCAAGCTGCGTACCGTCACTAACAACAGAGCATTAATAAACAACCCAACCTACGCATTCTCACATCAGGACTCACGGTTACCCTAGAGATAACTCCCACGTGCGTTCCTGGGCATGCCTCGATCCCCAGTAACTCGAGAGCTATCTCTCCGGGCCACGGGACGTCGAACACCCAAACACAAGCGGGAAACCTCGCGGACTCTACTCGCCTAACCAAATTACCACTTATTACAAGAACAGCCGCTTCACCCTCCCGCCACCTCACCGTACTCTAGATTGAAAATACAGTATGGTCTACAGCGGCAACTGCTGTCGAACTTCTACGTCTCACCGTACCTCATTCATCGCTACCATCCTACATTTACCCTTCCACTTTGCTCAACACTTGGTCGGCCAAGGCCGCCCTCATAGACTGCCTGTGAGAATACCCCCAACCAATGGTGGTGCCCTCCACACACAAGTCATCCCCCATTCGTGGGATGCTGATCTGCGAGTTGTTCAACCAGCTGGCCAAATGTGACAAGTGAACAGAGCTATCTGTGAAGCCCATGCCCGTGGATTCTTAGACAAGTAGGAGCCTACCCTTGAGGACATTTTGGTCTTTTTGCTAAAATAAAGTTGCCCCCCCCCCCCTCCCCACACGTGACAAACACGATACGCTGGCTCCACACCGCGGCAAGAGAGGATGATTTTTAAGACGCCACGCGTAATGATCAATCAAGTACCTCAGTACTGATATCTCTACTGTAGAACCACTCACAAAAACTGGTTTAGCGGAAAAAAGCTAACATCACTGTCATTCACCAGAACTGACAAGCTCCTGCATGCAAGAAAACGTAGTAAGGTTTGCAGCTCGACTCAGCACACTGTTAAGTAACGACGACAAAACGCAGGCAGGACGGTAAATGCGACTTCCAAAGCAAACCATTTCTTGGGAGCAGTTTTCTCTAAAATCACCGAAAGAAAGTCGATATATCAGCGACAGTGACTCGTGTACCAGGCAGACTAGTCGTGGGGATCTAAGTGGCCGAGGCTCTCGATCCGACGCTTCCCAAGCGAATCTCTTAGCATTGTGACCATAGACGCCATGAACGGACACCATGGCGCTCACTGCGACTTGAAATACTGGTCATAGACGGAACTTCAATCGCGAAGCAGCGGTAGGAAAAACTGGTATGGACATTATTTACGAAGAACTACACAAATCTCACTAAATAAGAAAGATAAGAGGTAAAATTACAAAGTTTAGTTAAAATAAGCCTGCTAGTTAGCACGTTTTAGCTGTATTCTGATGAGCTACGCCGCTGACAATGCTATACAGAAAAAAAAGCGCTCTTTAAATCAAAAAGCCTATTTAAAAAAATGCAGAACATTTTAGGTGAAACACAAATGATTTTTTGACAAAGGCTGTATATATACATCTTCACAAACAGTTTCGAACATTGCGAAATCATATGCAAAAAATTGGCGAGGAAATTTGAGCTCCGCCTTAAGGGTTTTACGCGATACTGCAGTGTTTTAGGCTTTGCATTCAGAGCATGTAGTCTGACACCTTGGAACGCATTTTTCATTTTTTTCTATTGTTTCAATTAATTTATTGATCAAATACACTCTCTTTCTTTAATCAGCATTATCAACCATTGCTTTTCATTGTGAACATTTTGCACCTTTCAACCCCCATTTTCCCAAATTTTTCATTTTTAATTAATCAGTTATAATGACTTTATAAACTTCATCACCTATCACACACCTATGAATCAACCATCACTAGAACCACAAAGTACCATGATACGATTTTTTTTACGCGGCCTCCCCCCATTATTTCTGACACGCGGTGCCGACTACGCAGACGGCTTTTCGATCGAACGAGCTGTATACGCTATTGCGTAAAACTGATATTTTGCCAGCCTTCCAATCACTTCTGGCGCGCATGCGTGAGCCGTGGCGAAAATACGATGCTAAGGCCGCGCGTCGGCGGTGATGAACAAGAATGATGAGGGGAAAGATAATCGCAACAAACTGCCATATATATCCCGATAGCGTTGGAACTTGACAGCGCATCGCGTCTGCGACAGCTTGCACGAATGTGGTTCTGCTTCTTGATGTGGCCGATCAAAAGGAATCAAAAATAAAAAGAGCGCGACAATGCTTTCTAACGCGACGAGTTAATGCCGACTTGCGCAACACACCATACGGTTATGTAGGTTACAAGGGCTTGTGACAGCGTTGCGAGGGCTCTCTGCTTCTGCGTGCTAATTGTGGCTTATTAAAGCGGTGAGAACTATGTGGTGCGAGCATGGAACGACACACATCAAGCCGATGCAGGCAACCGGCAGCAAAATGCCCTCCACACACAGTTCATGTTAGTGGAATAGTGTTAGTGCAACTTGAGTGGGCTGAAGTCTCAGCGACATTTGGGGCCTTCTCCTCGACATATGCGGTTCATTGGGGCCGATATTAAATACGAAGCACACGAACGCATGCCGATGCGAGCCAATCGCGTGCCTTTCTCTGGCCAAAAAATTGAAGCCTTATCCGATGTTATGAAGGGGAACTTTTCATTCTTTAGAGAACAGCGCTCTACCGTTTCTCATACACCTTGACGTCCTCTCATCCACTTCCCCAAAGAAGGGTATCGAACCGGTATCCTCTCCCGGCTAATATCCCCGCCTTTCATTTACGCTCTCTTACCGGGGGATGCTTGAACCCATTGGTACGAAGGCTGGTCCCCTGCGGTACCGGAAAGAACAGTGCTTCTAATTCCTAATCCTGCATGCAGTACTCGCTGCGCGACAACTTCGGTGCTTACTTCCCTTCTTGCTTCCTAGAACAGACGATTGCGACGGGGCGTGCCTGTAAGTTCTTGATCAGTGATCACCTCTCAGCTACGCATCACTGCGTGCTGCCTATCATTGATTGAAGCTATGCCTCCGCGACTGGCGCAAGAAATCTCTTGGGGTAAATATAGGTCGTTACGATATCTTAGTATGTGCGTTCAACGCATTTTCCACTCTAACGAAAGCTCGAGCATTGCTAAACTCGCGAATTGAGCAGTGCGAGTTGCAGAACTAACGAATTGTAATCGCGCACATACCGTTATAGTTGCCGAGGATGAAGCTTTGGGAAGGCGTCATCCATGTAAGCCGAGTCCACCCTTTGAAGAGGCGACGCCGAAAACACCGCACTTCGATGACAAGCTGGCAGCAGTGGAACTTTGGCAGAAGTTCGTCAGGCCATAACTTGACGATAGTTCCAAGGCCCCAGCTAACACAGAGGTTTTCACACATCACAGTTCGACGAAGGAAGCAGGAAGCGTCTAATTAGTTCATTCAGTCAAGGTCAGTTGCCAACGACGTCACGAATAATTAAGAAAATTACACCCGAGCACCACAGAAAGGGCGCAGCCATGCTGCCGCCGCTTAACTGCTGCCCGATAGGCTTAGTAGGCTCAGTCTCGCCAATTCTCGCCCGCCTTGCCGATAAGAAGCGGCTGACCTTATCTTCAGCCTTACTTCGCACGTTTTCCAACTGAGGCTATTGCGAAACCTTTATTTTTTTTTTGTAGCGATAGCTACATTTTAAAGAAGAAAATACCAGCCAATAAAAAGACGAACACACCAGGAAAGAGCAACCCAGGACAACGGCTGGACTAACAACTGAATTCTTTATTGATTACAGACCGCCGAGTAATCTCAACGCATGCGCCAAGGCAGGACAGACGCTCAAGCATACTTATTCAAATAATCAAGTTCTTTTATCGTCAGCGCTATCGATGGTGAACTGACGCAAGCATCGCCATGTTTTGCTATTTGAAAGGCCTCAAAGATTTCGCGGGCCTTCCGTGTTTTCCCATAGCCCAGAATGGTGGCTTCAGAGAAACGTGGGGAACACTTGCCAGGACATCTACTACAGTGCCAAGCAAGACGGCCATCTTCACCAGCGCCAACTTTTGTTTTGTGCTGGCGCATCCTCTTGTTCACACAGTCACCCGTCTGACCTATGTAAAATTTTCCACAGGTCAGCGGAAAGGACTGTCGCTCCGTGCTGCCAACGCCTCGTCTATACCCACGTATGGGCTGCGATCTCTCACCCACGACTTCGGCCTACGCCGCACTTTTCGATGGGTCTTCGTCATCGCAGACGTGGTTCGCCCGATCATCGGCTCAGACTTCCTCTTCGACTTAGACGTCAGCGTGCGGCATCGTCGCCTTACTGACGGTCTGACTCATCTCTCCATCTCGGGAGTCTCGTCCGACCTTGCTCCCATGGGCATTCGCACGCTGATACCTTCCTCTCAGTTCGAAAAAGTGTTGGCGGATTTCCCGGAGCTCACTAAGCCATGCAACCTCACTCAGGCGCCTAAACATACTGTGACACACCACATCGTCACCCGGGGTCCACCCGCAGCTGCTCGACCGCGCCGCTTGTTTGGAGACCGTCTAGCTATCGCCAAACGTGAGTTTGACCACATGCTGGAGCTCGGCATTATACGCCCGTCGTCCAGCGCGTGGGCGTCTCCGCTGCATCTAGTGCCCAAGCGTGATCCCGGTGACTGGCGTCCCTGCGGCGACTATCGGGCGTTGAATGCCAACACTGTCCACGACCGCTATCCGCTGCCCCACATCCAGGACTTTACATCGCGCCTCGCCGGCTGCGCCATTTTTAGCAAAGTTGACCTGGTTAAGGCGTATCACCAAATTCCCATTGAACCCGCCGACATACCTAAGACCGCCATCACGACGCCCTTTGGTTTGAGTACGTCCGGATGCCTTTTGGACTACGCAATTCGGCTCAAACCTTCCAGCGGTTCATGGCTGAGGTCACGCGGGGCCTACCGAGTGTATTCGCGTACCTTGACGATGTCCTCATCGCCAGCCCTACACCTCATGCTCATGAGCAAGACCTACGTGCTTTGTTCAAGCGTCTACAGCACTACGGCCTGGTTGTGAATGCCTCCAAGTGTGTTTTCGGTGCTTCTGAGCTCGAGTTTTTGGGTCATCACATATCCTCAGTGGTTAACCGCCCTTTCGCGTCCCAAGTCCAGACCATCGAGAATTTTCCCCTGCCCACAACCCTGCGCTCCTGCGACAATTCCTGGGGCTGGTGAATTTCTCCCGCCGCTTTATCCCGCACTGTGCAGAGCTACTTCGCCCACTCACCGACCTCCTCCGGTCAACCGCTGGCCCGTCCTCCGCAATCTCTTGGTCATCAGAAGCCCAGGCCGCCTTTGCTGCCGCGAAGCGAGCGGTCGCTAACGCCGTGCTTCTAGTCCATCCGCGCAGCGACACCCCTACGAGATTGATGGTGGATGCCTCCAGCGTGGCCATCGGAGCCGTCTTACAGCAGTACATTAACTCCGAGTGGAGACCATTGTCTTTTTACTCTCGGAAGCTACTTGCTGCTGAGACCCGCTACAGCGTCTTCGGTCGAGAGCTCCTAGCCATCTACTCCGCTATCCAGCACTTTCGGCATTTTGTAGAAGGATGCAAGTTTCACGTGCTAACCGATCACAAACCGCTGGCTTATGTGTTCCGGACCAATTCATCGAAGTACGTGTCACGTGAACTCCGTCAGCTCGCTTATATCTCGGAGTTTACTGCCGACATCCGGCATGTGAAAAGTGCAGCCAACACCGCCGCTGACGCCCTCTCTCGTATAGTCGCGGTAGACGCTCCATCTTCCACCGTCGACTGGGCCGCATTCTCTTCTGCCCAGCAGATTGACGATGAGCTCGCCGCTTTTCGAGCGAACCCTCGTTCTCTCCGATTACGGCTTGTGCCCCATCCTTGGTAACCTGAGCCCTTGTGGTGCGATGTTTCAACGGACTTTCCTCGCCCTTTTGTTCCGGCTTCACAACGTCGCCCTATCTTCCATTCTCTCCATGACATATGCCATCCAGGCATTCGGGCTACTCAGCGCCTTCTCACCCAGCGCTATGTTTGGCCCCGAATCAACGCTGATGTGCGTGCTTGGACGCGCCGGTGCCTACCCTGTCAGTCGACCAAGATCTGTCGACATACCAAGACACCTTCCCAAGCCTTTCTACCCCCTGGCCGTCGTTTCGACCATGTTCATCTCGACATCGTGGGCCCTCTACCCATCTCTCGAAGCTACCGCTATATTTTGACCATAGTCGACCGCTTCACTCGCTGGCTGGAGGCAGTCCCCATTCCTGACATCACCGCAGAGACTGTTTCGCGCGCCTTCATTTCTGCGTGGGTATCTCGATTTGGTTGTCCTGGCACTGTGACAACCGACCGTGGACGCCAGTTTGAGTCCTCCCTGTTTGCTTCCCTTAATAATATTCTCGGCGCCAGGCATTGCCGTACCACTGAATATCACCCGTGTGCTAACGGCATGGTGGAACGCCTTCTCCGCCAATTGAAGGCCGCCCTCGCTGCCCGCCTCAATTGCGCCTCCTGGGTCGACTCCTTGCCTCTTGTGCTGCTTGGTCTAAGGGCCGTCATCCGAGAAGACTTACAGTGCTCAGCTGCAGAGCTCGTGTATGGAAGTGCTTTGTGTCTTCCAGGCGATTTCTTTACATCCCAGCAGCTTCCAGCCCAGCCCCAAGAATTCCTCCAACGCCTGCTGGACTGCGTTAAAGACCTCCGGCCTACTTCCCCACGTCCGTCCCGCCACCATACCATTTTAGTACACCCCTACCTGGCCACTTCGACCCACGTTTTTGTGCGCCGCGACGCTGTCCGAGCTCCACTCACACCGGCTTACGACGGACCTTTCCGCGTTCTCCGCCGCACCCAGGAAACCGCCACCATACTCCAAAACGGCCGCGAAGAGACCGTCAGTCTAGACCGCCTTAAACCGGCTTACATGGAGACCGCCCCGGAACGACTCCCAGCGCCGCCTGACCTAGTGCTCGAGTGCCATCGCCGGCCCTCCGTCCGTTTCGACTTCCAGTCAAGGCGGGGGGCCCTGTAGCACCCTCTCTTGGGCGGCGCCGACAACCCGGCTAGCGCGCGCCACCCTTCGAAGAGAATAAAGATGGCACCTGGTCGTGGCTCGTGCAGCCACGGCTGGCAGTTCTGTTCTGGTGTCGGCTCGTAGCTGTGGTCTCGTTTCCTTCGTTCCTGGGGCGTTAAGCCTACAAGCCTGTTAGCAAATGTGCTGCATATGTCTGACCGTGCGTACGCACATGCTTGCTTGCTTAATGCTGCAATGGGCCATCACGTGCTTGCTACAGTTCTATAGTTGGATACAACTTATGTCTGCACCGAGTCTCCGCCCACATTCAGGACTGCCACACACAATTCCTTCCTGACAAAAAAGTAGCTTATTGTCGAAACTTTACTTGTTACCTAAACAGGAAGCTAAACACAAGAAAAATAAGAGCTCTAGAATTTTGGTGCCTGGCTTGTTTAATAGGCAAACACTAAAAAGCTGACTTCGTTTAATGTTGCGATTCACCCCTAAAGCAATTCAGGACGCCATGGCGCATGAACCAGTGTTACAAATTGCTGTTGTTTTGAAGCTGTATCCATGGAGGAAGGAAAGTTTTCCTTCTTCTGTGCTTGTATCCTAATAAAGTGAAGTTTCCAGACTTACCTCTCAAAACCAGACATTAATTTAACTGCCACCTGGCATGGTGGGCAGTTTGCTTACAAACAGGTACAATCAGGTGTGCAGGCTATAATGACACCACAGGGTCATGTGACCTAGGTTGCTTCTCTGGCGTTTTTTCGTGGGTTTTTCGCTCATGGTCAAAGATGCCGTTAAATGCTTGTGACGCGGACCCCTGAACGACCACGCATTAATAACGATGACTTGGAGGTAAAACTCCACATTCTGTTGTATCAAGGCATGACATTAGAATACATTATCTGTCCGCAAAAATGTGACTGCAATCATAATCTGCAATGCAAGCAAAATCAAATTAGAGTATAGTTTAAAGCTGTGACAAAGCACACGCCATCCAAGAGGCTGTTAGAAAGGCGACAAAAGCAAGACAACCACGGCGATACCAAAAGAAATGAAACTGCTCTCGTTTTCAAAGGCAGCAATTTTATTTCGTCCTCCATAAGCTTTCCTTTTCCAGTTTCACTGTTTGTTGCTCATGTAAAGCAAAGCATTCGATGAAATCAACAACATTATATATATATATATATATATATATGCATATGCTTCAGGTTAGACAAATATCAGGCAACAACAAATGGTACATTTAAACAACACATTCATTCCAAAACAAAAAGGCAAGGCTAAACAAAACATGCTGAACAAGTGGCAATTTTTTTTAATTAAAAGGAGGTAATGAGCACGCAGCAACTTTTTTAATTCTGTTCTTGCGGCGATCTTCTTCCTTCTCTCTTTTCTCAAAAAGCAGTATATACAGTTCACGCGGGAAAATGCAAACTACGATGGCAGAAGTGGCAGCTGCCGCGGTAATCAGACCATATGCGATTGCGAGTCGTCTGCAACAGTAAATGGCAGACGAATAGCCAAGACTGAGAGCTAAGCATAAAGGGCACCGAGTCTCGTTAAAGAAATATCCTCTCTATGTACAGTGCTCAGTGAAAACACAGGACCAATATGACTGGTAGCAGGTGTCCGCCTCCAATGAGCCGACACAGAGAAGCACTTTCTGCATGGCTTGCCCACGTACCGCTGCTGAAAAAAAAAACTCGTTGCGGCGCGTGCGCGGCTGTTGCCGCTTGCCCCTCACCACAGTGTGCCACCTATCTTCCAGAGGTGTCCAGGGCACACAGGGTGGGGACAGGGCAACGCAGCGCAGTCTTAAGAATCGTAAGAACAAGACAATGAAACAAACACCAGAGTAGGTGCCACTGCAGCTTTCTGTCAATGAAAGTGTCTGCCAAAATTTGACCCTCTGCCCCTGCTTCAGTGAGAACAGGGGTTCAGGACACAGTTTGAGGAAAAGCAATGTGCTCCTAGGAGCTTAAAGTGTTTGGGGCGAGTCTAGCTGCTGCGTCGCCACAGGGCCACAAATTGGAGGGCGAGGACGCTCGCTGCGACGACGGTGACGGTCAGGGCCGAGATGTGGGCTGGAGCAAACATGGTGGGTGGGGAGGCTTGGTGCTGTTGCTGCTGCTGGTGCTGCTGCTGAGGGGGCAAGACCTCTTGGTTGCGGGCAGTCTCACTGGGGGCAGGCGGAGGCGGGGAGGAAGGTCTTCGAGGAGGCAAGAGAGGAGGAGGGTGAGAGGATGGTGGGGACAGGGCGGCAACGCACTCGCCAATCGGGCCAGCGACCAGCGCGGGTGCTGCGCTCAGCTGCGCACTGTCTTGTTCGTCGGGACTTGACGGCGGGGAGGCGGGAACAGGTGGCAGAGGACGGCCCGTCATCGCCGTCGCAGGCAAACGTCACAGAGGTATTTTCCTGCGAGCCAGGGGGAGCGTCCCGTCACAACCACCGGACAGGCTAGCAATGTCTCAGGAGAAGGCTGGGTGGAAGTTAGGGAAGTTGGCAATGGACACTGCAATCATGATCCCTTTATCCACTACAGTAGAATCTCAATGATACCAACTTCATGGTGTTGCAAAATATGTTTGTAGCATCCAAAGTGAATAAAATCCGTATGGAGAAGGCTCAAAGGTGTGCACCGTGTGTGGCACTTCCGTTGGTTTGGAGCTGGTAGTACGCCAACGGGGGAAAAGATTGCGACCAAATTTACATCTGTTGCTGCTCTTCCGCTAAACGTCGTCCTCCCGGTTCCCTTCTGTCCATTCTCTCTAACAGGTGGTCCGGGCAGGGTATTATCATTCCTCCTCCTTTTCTGGGCTCTCCTTATGCACATTCCTTTTCCCTGGTTCCCACTTACTGGCAATCACTAACACGTTCACTGTGGCAGCGATTTTCAGGCCCTAATCTCTGAGCATTATGACCCACCGGTGGGACACACTTAGATTTTCTTTGGTGCAGAGTGACCCACCAGTAAGCCTCATGAGAAGTCAACTTATTGGCACTGACAATAGATGGCAGTAGCAACCTAGCATGCGTGTTTTTCGCAGGCTGTTCGAGAAATTCGAGTTACTCCATGGCTTCACAGTGCCGCTTAGTATTCGTGCCACACAGCATTAATAAACAATGTGACCCACCGGTGACCCACGAAGCAGTGAACGTGTTAAAATGTACTCTCTGCCCATACACATATGGCACTGCGGGGACATCACGCTCGCAACTATGGAACAAAGGAATTGCACTCCTCCCAGGCACTACAACTGCGTTGGCCACTCACCGGACATGATCTGCCGCTTGACTAGGGACACCCGGTAGCCCTGGCCCACCAGCTCGAAGCTGGCTCCAGACAGGGTGGCGCCCTCACACAGGAAGCGTGCCTCCAGAGGGCGGGGAGTCGAGGGGCCCCGTGTCAGGGTAAAGCGCGCCAGCAGGGACCCGCTCTGCTGGCTGCCCGCGCAGCCGCCCAGCGGATCGCTCAGCCGCCGCAGGGCACGCTGGTTCTCCCCGCTCCACACGCATGGGGGCTTAGCCTGCAGTGGCCACACAAATGCCAACATTTAAATGTGCGCTTGACAAGGACTGCAACTGCTGGGCTCGTAGCCCCCATATCCGATAAGGAACCCAGCGATGCCATTAACAAACCCAGTAACAAATCCAACGTCCTGCAACCAGCTGGCTAGTCTTATGTTGCATTATTACGCAGCCAACAGATGTCAGGATGATTTAGCAACATGCGGTGAACACTTTCAAGAATGAACAGCACACGTGGAGCGTTCACTTCGCCAACTGGGAGCACTTGTGTGCCGCACAAAATGGCGGGCCTAAAAACCTTATATTGACGCTAGCAGTGCTATGAGCAAGTGAAGTGCGAAGGCCTAATGTCATCTGGCTGACATCTTCATGGGCCTCTATTTATTACTGCCATTTTTACAGGGTGTGGCCCTTACAAAGAAGCAGCATTGTTCAGTCCAATTATTTTACAGCAGAAACCCAATTATCCATTCAACATTTTATTCCACATCTCACATTTTACGCAGAATTAGCGTGGTCAGACTAGATCCTTCATGGAGCCAATGCATTCAAAGTCTCGATGATACAGTGCCAAGCCATACATGCCGCACATGGCCCATGGCAACTAGCATTTTTACACTTTTAAGCGAGGCTTGTCTACACTCCTTCTTCCTCCTTCCATATCCCCTCTTCCTTTCTCATTACGCCTAATGGTAAACATCTCGAATAAAAAAGAATTACCCGCAATAAAGCACTCACACGTTCACTGCGCGTTAGTGTTAGCTTGTTGGTTCATAGCTAACAAGGTACGATGGCAGTGGAACCAGAAAATGAATGAACACAATCGTTGGATAGTGTGTAATACAAACTGACGCATAGTGATGACTCGGGCTCATCAATGCCTGTGTTCATCCATTTTCTGGTTACGCTGCCATCGTTCCTTGAACCAAGTAGTCTGAATCGCGACTCTACATAAGTTTGCATCACATTATAGTCAAAGCTTTTGTTTGGCTACTTTCTGGTTGTCTTTGCCTAGAGCAATAAGGTGTTTGTCTGGGCTAGTCGGTACATGGTACTAAATGAAGGCACAGCGCACGAAAGGTGGGACTGAGAAAGAGACAAACACAGCGCTGGGTTTGTCTCTTTCTCAGTCCCGCCTTTCGTGCGCTGTGCCTTCATTTAGTACTTTGCCTAGAGTTGTTCCGAATTGGAATTAACATGACGTCATGCACATATGTACAATTTTACAAGTCAGCACCTGAGTTGTAATATTGTTGAGTAGTATGAGATACAAACTGATGCAGAGAGAGATCTCGCCCTACATTATGGGATTTCAGCCTTTAATGCGAGTCTAAGTGTCCATGTGATCGTCTTGTGAGACACCACTGTTTAACTTGTTGAAAAGCCGGATCATCGGTTGTCGTGCAGAACTGCCTTGTTCAACGAACCATATGTTGTAAGCGGACACTTTGGTGTGTGGTGGTTACATGGTGTGCAAGGTTCAATGTTCTCACTAGTTTCTTTTACTCAACGAATGTATGTGCCGCCCGGAACTTTCGTGTTCTTGCCTAGTGATGCAATATGAAGGTGTGTTAACGTACGATGGGACCGCTGAATGGGACCTTATTAAAACAAGGCATGCGTAGTGTCAGTGAGATTGATTTTCTTGTATGCAATAAAGATTTTTAAAAGCGGAGAGATGGGGAGGGGGGTTGGTTGCCTGAATTGCAAATGCAGAAAGATCGTAACGCTCTTTTTAAATCGTAATCTGGACGTGTCCCAAATGGGCAAAATTTCTAAAAGCTGGTCCCACCCGCCTAGAGCTCAACTTTTGTTGCTTTCCAAGTTGGAAAAGATGAAATCAGAGTGACTCATGATGTTTGTCATAGAAAGGCTGATTGTTGAGACAGGAGGAACGTGATCAAACAAGCTCTGCATTCTCATGAGGTTTCACTGTTGTTCAACGACGCAATTTCTGAAGTAAGAACTGCAACGAAGAGTACCAGTCTTATGTTGCGTTTTGAAAGGTTTCGCTGCTGTATGCACGGGGACAGAGGAAAACCTTGTGATGCATGGCGTCTTTCATGCTAAACTCTAAAATCATATTAAACACATACCAAGCATTTAGTGCTGTGGACAACCCTGCAAATAACTAGACACCTTTATGAGCATTTCTTGCAGCGAGAGAGCACTTTTTCTGTCATTTAGATTCGAAACAACGCTAATAATGCAGTGTATGACGTTATTCGTGATGATAATCATAAAATTCAGGAGGTATAATAACCGTCACCTAATCTCGCAAATCAAGAACATTTTGCTAGTGTGCGGGAGTGTGGCGCCTAGTTGTCAGAATTGAAAACCACTTTCACAGTCCGATGTATGACGTTTGTGACAATTTACAATGCATTGCAATTGCTATGAACAAAATGCGCTTGCAATTTGAGCGGCTCCTGGAGATGTGCAAGCTATGACGCACTGCGACTGCTTCTGCTCATGATGCTCTCCATAATTTCTGCTTGTGACCGAGCAGCTCTGTCATTAGAGCAGATGGCACAGAAGTCCCTCCGCCGTTTATCTTCGTCTATGGTGTCTTACTGCAGCAAGGATAATTTCACACTTCAATTTACAGAGCCGCCGCGGTGGCTAAGTGGTTATGGCGCTCGGCTGCTGGCCCGAAAGACGCGGGTTCGATTCCGGCCGCGCCGGTCGAATTTCGATGGAGGCGAAATTCTAGAGGCCCGTGTGCTGTGCGATGTCAATGCATGTTAAAGAACCCCAGGTGGTCGAAATTTCCGGAGCCCTTCACTGCGGCGTCTCTCATAGCCTGAGTCGCTTTGGGACGTTAAACCCCCATAAAGCATAAAGCAGCACTTCAATTTACAAAGAGTGAAGCAAAGTGTGCTATAAATGAAGTTGTCGCAAAGCTTGGACAAGGATCGAGAAGAAACACATAAGACGACTGCAAGCGCTGCTACCAACCGTTTAATGGCATGTGACACACGGAATACGAAGCAAAAATACGAGCATGCGCAAATACATTGGAGGCACACACGTCAAACAACCGCGGTTCCATTATGGCAAAAACAAATTGAGATAAACACATCCAGCGGTACAAATCTTTAAAGAAGCATAAACTCGCGCAGCGATCAGATAACCTTTTAATATGGAAGGCCTACAGCGCGAGCTGAGCTTTTACATTGGCGCTCCTGTCTAGAATCTTCGTGTTCTCAAATCTAGCTTTACTCGTTGCGACACAGGATCATCATGATCGACATGCTGAAACACCACGTTCAGCGAACTCTATATTTAGAGAACCGTTCAGCTTGGTGCTGTGGATATATTCTGCGCAAGGTCAACCTCTTGACTAGTTGAACTTACTTGACGCATGTGTTTCTCCATCGATTTTGGTGGTTAGATGGTGTGACTGCGTGATGATGCCATAAGAATGTATGACAGGTTCACAAAATGGGACTTGGTAGAATAAGATACGAAGAATATCAGTGAGGTTGCCCTGTTTCCAGGCAATAATTAGAAGAAAAAAAACAAAAAAAATCGAGTAGTCCAAGACATAGGGGAGCGAAGCTGAGATGCATTCCACCGCCGCTAGTTCAAATTCAGCTCAGGGTCAAGTTACAGTATATTTGTTCAGCTAGGCGCCACTCCGACAGAAACTCTCATTATTTTCAGGTAAATTCTCCTTCATGTTCGCCCTTGCGTTCGGGAGCATGTTCAGCTACACATTCGCAGAGGTTTTCCGACTATGTCCGTCCGGCTTAGTTTGCAAACCATGGCAGCTCGAATCATTTCATGCTTAAATGAGATGAGCATCTTGCGACCTTTCTTTGCGCGTCATACTTGACTCAGTCTGACGCTGTTTTAATTGCAGCGCTGATTTAATGTCAAACTCAGCATAATGCGATACAGCGCGAATAAAGACGGGGACGAAGCGAGACAAGACACCACAGCGCGTGTCTCGCTTCGTTCCCGTCTTTATTCGCGCTGTATCGCATTATGAAAAAATACCAACTAGCCCGATGTGCCACTCTTGCAAACTCAGCATGTCAAAACTCATATCTATGCCCTCGTTCTTGCATAAAAAATGTACTCGAAAAGGTTGTGCTGAATCTAAGTGCACGCAGACGTAGAAATATTTTATGTTAATGCAGCTGCAAGTGCCACGAATGATCTGAATTAGATCAGGACAGCAATTCACTTACAAAAGTTATGCTAAGCTAAAGCTTTAAACGTGGAAAACATGACTAGAATATCTATGGGATGTTGCTTCCATGATCTTGTATTTTGGCATTCTTGAAAAAATCAAATTATCCTAAAGAGTCTCAAAGTAAGAAGGAAGCTGCAAAATGGAACAGGAAAAAAGATAGAGCAAGAGAGCTTAAACTTTCATCGCTCTATGTATATGTCATGTTCTTATACCAATGTTTCAGAAAACTTTCCTAATTTCTTTTAATATATTGACTTTTCTTCAAAGAGATGGCACTTCATCGAAACGTTCCGTCATGATGCAAGAAAAAAGATGTTAAAACCCGACAAAGCTATTTAAAACATCCACAGAACAACCACTTTTTGGATATAAATTGCAAGGCCTTAGCCACGAACTGTTTATTGACAGACGCGTAGTGAGTTTCTGAGATTCAGATGAAGTGGAGAGTTGTGAGCCTGTGTGTTGTTCTAGCACTGATCGCAATTTCAAAGTAAGCATGAACTCTTTTGATTATATATTTAAAGTGCATTTCCATTCCAGAAACCAATAGACATTGAGTCGAGCAAAAAAATCGCCAAGCATTTTTTTTTTGTTAAATATACAGCTTAGCAATAGTCGCTCACTTGAATGCGTCATTTAGCCATTCTCTGCTACGAAGGCTGCAAACTGTAAAAAGAACTAATAATTAGTCATTCCCGATGATTCTCCAATTTTCCTCTACAAGTGAGCTATACTGGTATTGATGGAAAGCAAGTAGCTGCAGACTATCGCAAATGTTTGTGGTGTAAAAATTCCAGCACAATTTATAGAACAAGTTTAGCAAATTGATAGCATCCGATCACAAATGCCATCCCACCTGTCACGGTAGATCATTGGCTAAGACGCTCGTCTACTGAGCTGGACACCTGGGTTCGAACCAGACCGTGGCGGTCGCGTTTCGATGGAGGCGAAACGCAAAAGGCGCCCATATGCTGTGCGATGTCAGTGCACGTTAAAGATCCCCAGGTGGTAGAAATTATTCCGGAGCCCTCCAGTACGGCACCTCTTTCTTCCTTTCTTCTTTCACTCTCTCCTTTATCACTTCCCTTATGGCGCGGTCCGGGTGTCCACCGCGATATGTGAGACAGTTACTGCATCACTTCCTTTCATCAAAAGCCAATTTTCAATTAAAAAAATTTTGCATTCCCAAAGATAGATGAGTTCATACAAGTCTTCTGTATAGCAGTCATAACGGTCTATAGCTAGTGCACAACTCCTCTGCTCCGAGTAAGTAAAAACCAGTACACGAGATAGTTGACACTTTCAAGTTTGTAGGACGGACACATGGACGAGTTCTGCACAGCAGTGTGACAGACAGAGTGGAGACTTAGAGGGGGCGTGCTGAGGTAAACCTCCAAGTACCCTATCAAAAGGCTAAAAGGCAGGTCTGCCGCAAAGATATTGGGTAAGCTTCTTGAGCGTTCTTGTGTTCTGATAGCGATCATTTTATCCATCTTGGATCTGATGGCATGGCATCATATCCAGTCTTTAATACGAAAGCTTTATACAGGGTGTTTCATATAAGACTTTAAAAATGGGATTTTTAAAAACATGATTTTTGAGTTCGAAAATTTCTTTTTCGGCATAGCATTGTCAGCGGTGCAGTATATGAGAATATAGCTAAGCGGTACTAACAGGCTGGTTAGCTAATACTGAATAGTTAGCTTTTAACTGTAACTATTAGGCTCCTTAATTATCGAGAGGTGTGTTGCCCGCAGTAAGTCTTCTTCATATCAGGTTTTAGAATTTCGAAAGCTCAGTTGTCTTTGGTGCTGGTGAAAAAATACATTCTGTCTACATCGCGCCAAAATCGCTTTCTAGAAGCTTGCAAGCAAAAAATCTCTCCAGTGCAGGTAACTCGTCTAAATAGCTAAAATTTGTTGGGCCATTGCACAAAGAGCAACTGCGTTTTCGAAATTCTAGAAACTGGTATGTACATCAATTACGATGGGCTACACGACTCTCAATTAATAAGGAGCCTATTAGTAATAAATAAAAGTTAACTAATAAATATTAGTCAAACAGCCTGCTAGTTAGCAAGTCTTAGCTATGTTTTGATGAAAATGCTATGCCGAAAAAAAAGCCGATTTTTGAATATGTAAAGTATTAGGTGAAATACCCTGTATGTCCCATTAGCACATAAGACGGCGTCCGTCGCCATCCATGGCACAAAATTCCTCAGCGACGTCACCATAGTCTCGCATGACGTCAGAAGTAGACCATTAGATAGTGATGTCTACAACAAATAAGAAAATAAAATTTTTCTGTCCAGACTGCGAGGCGAGCATGGAACCCAATGGGACACAAAACCGTGTTATTTCTTGCGCAATAAAGGTGAACCTAGGGCATGCGTTTCCTTACGACTGCAATCTAATGAGTAGGTGTGTCATTAGAGAGGAAAGAATCTTTAATGAACCTGACAAAAGAGCTCAGGATGAGACAACTCTTTCGCATTCAAAGCACGTACGCAGTCCTAATTGGCCTCCGTAATTTTCTTTTGTCGTTTGAGATCCTCTGCTTTCTTCTCCTTATATTTGCTGTGCATAATTGTCATCACTTTCACATGTAAGTTCTGAACGGCAAGTCTGTGCCACTTCCTCTTGTGTGTCTGTTCTCCACTGCTTTGCTCATTAGCATATGAAAGGAGCGAGATATAGGAAAAAAATTGAATACTCTCTGGTCACAATGGATATCACAAACGTTCAGGGTCATTTACAAACCGGATAAATGAAAGCGGCAAATGCATCACTGATATGAACACCCTCAAGAATAGAGCATTTTTACACCGGGGAATAAGAAATTTAACAGCATGGAAAGCATAGCAGAAACGAAACAGCCCTACAAGTGTGTGTCTTAGGATTCATGGTAGCTCTTGCTGATCAGTTTCCATTGAGTCAATTTACTTTTTTTCTAATGCCAGTGACGGGAAGCCCATGCAGTAGTTTTCAGAAGCTTTTGAAATCGCAGAGTTTCCAAGAATCTCGGTTTCCTTTTTGCATTTAGAGGTAGCGGGAGTTTTTGTGCGCCATAAGTGGGCACCTACTGCACTTGGCGTAGTGAGCCCTTAGGTTTCTCAGATGCGCCACTTTATCACAGCCTCTTTACTGCTCCCGTGACCTTTGATTCAGGCACCGGCTTGTCTCTTCTGCCTACGGTCTTTTATAGTTGAGTGCAATGTCGTAAACGACGTTGTCCTCGCAATCTAATAGTTCATGTTCATGTATGACACCGCAGCCATTTTATGTTAATCTTTTGGAGCTCAGCCTGCTCGGTTACTGTTTTTCAGAACGCAACCAACTACATCGACGCCCAGACTAACATGGTAATGCATGCAACTTGCTTTAATATGTTTGACAGCTTGTGAATATAGTTTTATTTCATCTAATTGCTTCATTTTTCTCGCATCATTAGAGGGTTAAATTTTTCAGAGCATATTTTCGATTGCTGAAAGGAACTGTTCAGGTTGTGACTAGAAAATCTAACGGCGTCCGGACTTTCCCAGGGGCTTGTATATACCCTTGTTTTTTTTTTGGCGCTCTGTTTTAATTTGAGCAATTTCTGATGAAATTTGCCGTATGCACTCGGCTAAGGGCCGCAATTTTTTTTTTTCACAATATTCGCATGCTGCCTACCTTACACAAAAGCAGAATTTTCGAGTTCAGTTTTTTAGATATTTTATTTATATTTGATTTATCTATAGGGGGAACTACCTTATTCCAACACACAGTCTGCTGTTATATCCGGCATCTGGTTTCAGATACCTTTAAGATTTTTCGTCGATATCGCTATCACTGCTGGTCTGGCCCGGCCACTCCTCACCTTAAAAATGAGTTCATATTTGGTTCAATCAAAAGCAATCCAGATATTTGCAGTTTTATTAAATTTTATATCAATTTACGGGCGCGCCGCACGTCATGAATTCAAAATCCGCGAGCACAGGAATTTAATTCATGGTATACCTGGCTATTATGTCGGCGTCACATTGTGGGCAGCCGCTGCCCTTCACGCAAGCATATGATTTCTGTTTTAAAGAATGAATTGCACACAGCTGCCCTGTGGCGCACCCTGGAAGATCATAACAATGATATCATCAAGCAGCTGTCGAGATCTGACAGCTCCTCAGGAAGTGTGCCGCACCATTAAATGCATACAGATGTGAGCCGCCGCAAGTTGCTTTTCCCGGATTTATTTTCTTTTCTTTAATTATCGGATACGAAGTGATGGGCAGCTACCAATACGCACTCACGGCTCTTAGAGGCGTGTATACGGTACACTGTGCCCCCCCCCCCCCCCCCCCTGCTTTAAAAGCCTTCATACGCGTCAAATCTTGTGAAGTAAGCCACATATGCAATAGCGAAATTTCGTGCATTTTTTAATAACACATCTTGAAAATTTAACAAGGACAAGGCTTACTGGTAATGAGATGGCTGTGTGGCTGCTTCGTTTCGTAGCGTGTGCTTTCCGAAGAGGCAGGTTTCGCTCAAGACTTAAAGTAACAGGTTGAATGAGTTTGCATTTTGAAAGCACTCATAGAAATCATTGTTGTTGTTGTTTTTCAGGCACGATATTGCTTCCAGGAGATGGAATCCACAGCGGCACAAGCTTTTTTGTCGTCCCTGGGTATGACTCCTTTGTGACCACCTTCAAAACTTCAATGCCACGAAATCTGGACAAACGATTCTAGTTTGCACGGCTGCCATTGCGTGCAGCTTGGCGCTGAAATTCGAAATCAGCGCGGGAATTTAGAAATTTCGGTATATTCCACTTAACTTTTGTGGACTTCGGCAATAGTTGGAGTAAGGGCGGGAAGCATTTTAAAGGTGAGATTTTGCAGGGCGGAGGAATAGTCCGTCATAATAATCACCATGTGTGCACAGAACCTCTCGAGGCTTCCTATACTCCGTTTAATGCATCAGGTGCAACGCTGTCAAAGCTAGCGCTCTTGTTTGCGCTGCATACATCCGCGTTAAAGAAGTAATGCGTTCCTTGTGGTGAGCTAAAAATATTAAATGTGTTGTCTGCAGGCTTGTTACGTGACACTTTGGAATGAGCTTGATTAAACGCGCTGTTATTGCTGGCGGCACGATGTCGATTTCTCGTGCCTTTAGACTACTCGGCCACAGTACAGCGTGGAGTAACAATCCTTCCTTTTTTTTTTCATTCGGACAATTTCCGTAGCCTTCACAGCGTTGCAACTGATGTATGAAGAGGAGTGTAGTTTTCATAAATATAGCGGATTAAAAATTCTTTTTGAGTTACGCCGTCTTCGCTACTGACTGCCAATAAGTGACACCATTAGGTGATGTTCAGGAAAGCTGGGCATGTCAAGAGAATGGATAGACATTAAATTAATTCGACTTTGTTCTTGCCAGCCATATCTGGAAGCTGTGCACAAAAAATAACACGATTTTCAGTTAAGGCGGACGCTCGGCGAATACCCCGAGGTTGCATGAAATTCCAGGTCACAGTGAATTTCGTCATTGGTTCAGAACTAAATTCTTCGTCGGTCAATAGGACCTAGCGCTAGTGACTAAAACAACTCCACAACGATCAAAAAGTACAGCAGTAATGACGTTAATACACAATTTCTCGTTACGTCATTCCATTACCATTGCGTAGTGCCTGAAAGCAATCCGCTTGACTGCATGATAGCCAGTTACAACGTGGTGTTTTCCGAAAAGTTTATTGCCAGAAGAGGGCTTTTCTGGCGTGAAGGAACCAGAAATACACGTCCGGCCGCTGGCGCTTCTCGTACAAAGTACTTCTGGCATCAACGAGAGCAGCAGAGGGACACGAAGCAGTAAAACGGCAGCTGAGTACACATGGATGAAAGGTCTCCATCTAAGAGGCACACAGCAGGCATCTCCGAGACACAACGAGCCATAGCGTGTGGGAAACCAGTCTCATTTATTGCAGAAGTTTCAAATATGGGGGCCATGCTGCTATTGCCATTTTCCGCAGAAGTACTCCACACGACCAGAGATGTCTGACGAATGCCCGACTCACACCCTTACTTTCGTACTGAATGTGGACATCCACGGGAAGAACGAAATACGCCCTGAAACGGACGGCCGAATCTGGATGTCTGCGGGACTCTCAGAAGACTTCCCACCATAGACATTTTGAAATGCGGTTAAAAAGGCAGAATTCATTA
Organism: Amblyomma americanum; assembly: GCF_052857255.1. Classification (NCBI taxonomy): domain Eukaryota; kingdom Metazoa; phylum Arthropoda; class Arachnida; order Ixodida; family Ixodidae; genus Amblyomma; species Amblyomma americanum. The sequence goes on along the minus strand of NC_135507.1, from coordinate 17,372,858 downwards.
AAAAATCAATTTTCCTGACGGCACTGACTCGGTAGATACTGTTCGATCGATTGGATGAGATCGTAAGGATCAGAGAGAGAGACAGGAGGAAAACCTTTTATGGAACCTGATGGTCTCAAAAGCAGCAGTAGAAGTATGCTTCTAGCGTCGTGTCCTATACCTTTTTTTCACTGTTCATACAACAATTACGTTCACAAACTTAAAATAATGTTTTATTTGAACCTCCTACATTGCGCCTCACGTAGCGTGCATACATGGCGAAAACATTTCATTAAAATCTTCACTTGCTAACCACCCACCACTTGCACATATTGGGCATACTTCACAATTTGGCATAGGAGGGTGAACCCATGGCTTCAAAGGTTAGATAATGGGTTGTGCGTTCTAGTTGTACTATGTTGTAATGCTCTATTGTCGCCCTTGTGCCTTAGTGTGATCTCGTCAAATTAATTAGAACTGTTAAAAATTAAAGGTACCTGGCTTTAAAATATTTGGGGCCTGCCTGCCTTCAGGACTGTATCACAGTTTTTGCGAAGGTACTATGCATGCTAAGTGTGCCTTGGGTGTTCAGATAATGCCAAGGAGTTATGAAACCTTATTTTCGTTTCAGTAGCTTGTACAGAATGGTTCAAGAAATGTTCGTTTCTGGGCGTCCGGTCGTCACAGGGTTAAAATCAGATTGACGAATGTGTGAACACCCGAACCATGGTGACTATCGTAACTCATTCGGACGTCAAATGCAATATGGGGCGCTCCATGGACGTCTCTGGGAAACACATAACCTAATTTTGGCATCCGAAAGACGTCGGAATGTCTGGCGTGCACTTACGTGGGAGGCTCACTATGGCGCTTTTTTTTTGCACAGAAAGGTCAATGTCCGCAGTTCTTAGTGAGAATCTAACTCGACGTCCAAAGGAAACCCGAAGATCTAGTAGCGGACGTATTTCGTGAATTAACTGGGCGCCTGTGGTTCATTGTGGCAGTGCTGGCTGCCGCGGCCAGCGCACAAAGCCATGGCAGTTCGGTATAGAGCACTTTATTTGAAAACTATATTTGACGGTTACGTATGCAGCCGTCAGTGACGTAGCACTGAAAGCTGCGCATCAAAATGTCAACAGTAATTGTCAACTGCTGCGCTTAGTAACGATTTCTTTTTCCTTTGTTTAGTGCATACTGAGACAAAAAGTTGGAAGCTCGTGCGGCCATGACTGTGCCTGCATTCAACCGCCACCCGGATTTCCTGAAAGGCCGCTTGCGTGCATATGGTCACCAGCACGCGGATAGCCTCGACAAAGACGCACTAAGTGGTCATCTCAGACGCCAATAAAGTTAGAGTTCTGACAAATGACATATTGTTGTGTAATTTTTTATGACCATGACCATCAAAACACACGTCAGAAATGAAAATAGAACCGTCAATCGTGCAGTAAAAAAAAACTGACGCTCAGTTGCCCAGTGTTGCACATTAATGCTCAGAACTCCTTTTTTAAACCCATTGGCGTATTCCTGCTTAGAGTACACCCACCAGAAACCCATGTTGTGCCAAAGGAAAAAATTACAGTGAAATGAAATTCAACCGCAATTGGAAGGCGATCAAAGTAACAGCGAAGTGTAGAACCTCCAAATTCTGTCGTGTAAAAATCTTGAAATCATCAAACGCTGATTTGTACACATCGTACACAGATTCGTCGCAGATTTCTAACGCATCATATCGCACGATGTGATGCAATGTGCTGCATCATATCGTATGATCGCCAGCCAGTTTATTTTTCTGCGGCACTAAAGAAGGCGCCAGGCGAGACATTGGTTCTCGAGATAAAGCTGTAGTATAGGAAGCATAATATATCTCCGAACCGGAAGAGGCTATAGTATGATGAGTATGTGGCATTATTGCTTCTCGTGTGACAGCATCCTATCTTATCAAGTGCGCGTGTACTTATGTAATGCTCGACGCATGCGCGACATGCTCAGTGTCTGTATATATACTGAGCATGTGGTACTAAAGGAGGCTTTTTCCGTTGGGAGTTTGCCTGGGCGGCCTACGCACAAGTCTACATCGAGGTGTCGTCCTGCGAACACCGCATGGTGTCAGAAGTCGGATGTCCAGGTTATACTGGATGTTATAGGCAGATGTAAGGCCGCTTCCTATTGTCGACCGCCAGCATCATCGTATACCATCCGGATAACACCAACGGAAAATGTCGCAAGAAACGAAAGTTTCGTGCCAGCCTTTTCTGGTGCAGCCGTCAACTTTGACCCGACGTACGAGTGGCCTTTGTGGATACAAGAATTCGATGACTACCGACTCACCTCGGGGCTTAATGAGCTAACTCAAGACGCTCAAGTGCGTACGTTCCTGTACACGATGGGGCGACTGGCACGAAACATTTTGAAAACTTACAGCGTGTCCGAAGAATACTCGAATAGACTCGACGATGTGAAGAAACGGTTCGATACCCATTTTGTCGCCCCACGGAACCTAGTCTACGAAAATGCACGTTTCCATTGCCCCCACCAAGAACCGGAAGAGTCTGTATATCAGTATGTTACTGATTTACATAAGCTGGCAGATAGATGCGACTACGGCGAGATCAGATCAAAGAGCGACTACGGGTCGATTCTCGACCGTTGTGTAGTTGTGTGTTGTGTAGGACTAAATAGTCCTCTCACCAAGGCACGCCTGAAGAAAGCTGTGCAGCGACAACATTAAGATCTTCGCAACATCGTTGACAGGAAGAGCATGATTCCCTGACGAGAGTTGAAGTCGGCACTGTTTCATTGAAGGACGCCAAATCAGAGACGTCCGGAGCGCCAGACGTGTGCCGCTTGCGGTAGGGGCTCTCATTCGAAGTCGGCGTGGCCTTTCAGAGGAGCACTTTGCTAAGGGTGCCAGCGCCGGGGACATGTCGCGGCTTTCTGCTCACGGACACACAGGACTGCGGAACCCGAAGCATGGCCTTCTGAGGTGGCCGTCAACAGTCCTCTGGGTGAGCAAGCGAACAGCAACTGTGAGACATTTTCTGTGGGAGATTTGGCTGGGATATCTGCAAAGGCTCGCTTTGTTGAGATTGCTAATAATGGTGCTGCTGTTTCGGCCAAAGGTGACACGGGAGCCGAGGTAAATGTTCCATGGTCTTTTCCAGCGCTGTCGAAGGTGCTACAGCCTACTAATATTATTCTGATGGGGACCAGGTGGTGAGAGGCTGGACTTAAATGGAAAGTTTACTGCCGACATTTTGTAAAAACTTGCTTGGGCTAGACAGGCTGTTTTCGTTGTCGATTCGGGGAGCAACACAATTATTGGCTTACCCGCAATAAAAGCTGTGGGAATAGTTTGTGGATGAGACGTCATTTCACCAGGTAGCACAAACTATTTAGTTCCTTGTTCCGAGATCTCGGGACCATGGAAGGCAAGTACTGTATTCGTCTTAAGCCAGACGCTGTGCCCTATGCCATTCACACTGTTCGTCGCATGCTCATCTCGCTGCGAGATCGCGTAAACAAGTGTCTACCGAGTTGTGTGCAGGTATAGTGTACGTGTTGAAGCCATCAGGACAAGTGCGAATATGCGTTGACCTAGCTCAATTTAACTAATCTGTGCAACGCGAACGGTTTGTGCTCCTCACTCTGGTTTCTACCAAGTGAGGTTAGCAAGAGAATGCCATCTGCTCACAACAATATTCATTACTGCGTTTGCCTGTTATTGCTTTGAGCGGATACCATTTGGCATAACTTCGGCTCCGGAGTATTTTCAAAAACAAATGTGCGAGGTTCTTGAGGGAATTTCCGGGGTTGCAAACTTAATAGACGATCTCCTTATCTTTGGCTCTACTCAAAAGGAACACGACGAGCGGTTGTTTCGCACCTTGAAACGCTTGGCCGAAAATGGTGTGACCTTAACACAGAAAAGTGCCCGTTCAGTGTAAAAGAGCTTTGTTTTCTAGGGTGCCGTGTGGGCCAAGATGGCATACCCCGAATCTAGAGAAAGTTCGCGCAATTGCAGATTTAAAGCCACCATCAAACTTTGCAGAAATACGCAGATTTTTAGGTCTTGCTAATCACTGTTCATGATTCATTAGAGTTGGCTGAACAAAGGACGCCTTTGCGTCAACTACTGCAAAAGAACATGCAGTGGTTCGGGGGGCAGCCCCTCAGCAGATAGCTTTTGATAGTGTGAAGAGTGCTATCTGCTCAGATAGGTGGACGGCTGTCCGATGCACAACGTCCAACGATTATTTCTGCAGATGCTTCGTCGCATGGCTTCGGAGCAATTTTACTTCAAGTACAACTTGTAAACAGGAAGGTGATCGGCAGCTGCAGCGGCAGGGTTGACACCCGCCGCAAGGTTATAGCGCCAACTGTTTTGGGCCGGGACCTGTCCTTGCCTGCTCCACCCGCCCTTCGCACAAGATCTTCGCCTACGAATCAATCCAGTTAAATCTTGATGGAGTTTGCGGAATTCCGTTCTGGAGCTGCGCACCATTACCCTCGCTACCACCAAGCCAAGGCCAGCCAGCCCGCCAGCTCTTCGTCACCATTTCTTACCGAATAAAGCCTGTTTCGGACCGAATAAAGAAAAGCGACCAGTTTTCTGTAGCAATAGCTACATTACGGTAGCATTTCGAGCTTCCAGCCTGGCAGCGCTGCCACTCTGTGGCTGCGCCGCCACGCTGTCACGTGGTGCGGAGCAGCTGGCGGTGGCGCCGTGGCTGATCACGTGGCTCGTCACGTGGTTGGTCACGTCACCAAGTTCCTCTGGGCCAAATGTAGCTATCGCGTCACTGCAGGTTTAACCAAAGCTAAACCACCACCAATTTTTTTTTGTCTCAAAGTCACTGACACCAAATGAGATGCGTTATGCGCAAATTGAAAAGAAGACTAGCTATAACATGGGCCGCAGGACGTCTCCAAGGCTATGTGCGTGGACTGCACATTGTAGAAACGGATCAAAAACCGTTGGTTGCTTCGCTAGGAAAGACGCCACTTGATCTGGTTTCACCTCACATTCAAAGGTTCAGAATGCGCCTAATGCGGTTAAATTTTGAGGTGCGATACGTCTAGACCAAAAATCTGCAAATAGCTTATGCACTCTCCAGAGTGCCAATGCCAGGAGAAATCAGGAGCTTTCCTTCGGTCGATGAAGTCAACTGTTGCGTTGCCGCCACGTTATCTGAGTTGAGCGAGTCTGAACACTTCGGGATAGTAGCCGAAAGACGAGACTTGTCGCACGCTGTACCGCTACGTCCGCAAGGCTTCCCCTAGTCTACCTTCATTATCGGCCGTTTTAAGGCCCCATTGTCAGGATCCTGCCTCTTTGAGCGTATGTAAAGGCGTCCTCATTCACAGCAATCGCCTTGTGGTGTCACACATCCTTGGAAGCAGAATAAAGCTGTTTCATTAGGGCCACCAGGGTGTTGTAAGGTGTAGAGCGGCATTCATTGCGAACTGCCGCACGTGATCACAATTTCGCGTCCAGCCGTACGAGCCGATGATCCCGATAGAGACTTCTTTTCGGCCATGGCAAAGGGTTCCGGCGGATATCTGGCACGTGAATAACTACTTGCTCATGGTGAATTACTTGCCTCTATTTCCAGAATTGTGTCCGCTGACCTCTTAACAGCAGTGAAGTCATTTATCATATCAAGGTGTTTTCTACATACCTCTCGTAACAGATCTGGTTATCTGGTAACAGTTAACTGTGCTCAACTTGCTAGCCAGGAGTTCAAACAGTTCCTGAACGATTATGGATTCAGAATTGTGACTTGTAGCCCTAGGTACCCTCAGACAAACGGGAAGGTAGAAATAATGGCGAAAACAGTGACAGAGCTATTACTAAAATCTGGTGACTTACATATGACTTTGTTAGCGTACAGGGACACGCCGGGACCCCAAGGAAAAACGCCTGCAGAGCTACTCATGGGGTGGCGGCTCCGTACTACCTTGCCTCACCACCCAAAGAAGTTGGCACCCAAGACGCCCAATCTCAAAGAAGCACGGGAGAATGACGCAGCTTTCAGAGAGAGTCAGCGGCAACTTTATGATCACCAGCATGCTGCTCTTCACATTTTTCCGTTGGTACCAGGTGATTCTGTTTTGGTGAAGGACTACAGACGAAAAGGTGTGTTTCAACGTGCAAAGCGGCCACGCTCGTATATTGTAGCTTTAGAGAACGGGGTCCAGATTTAATTAAACAGGCGAGTTCCAATCAAGCTAGCGCCACACAAATGCCCCGATTCCAGGAATGGGGAGTATGAATTTGTCTAGGCTGAACGGTCTCGATTAAAGCGGAAAATTCGTTTCTAAGGCACAAACTGCTCCAAATGATTCGTTCCAGCCGCCGTAAGAAACTTATTCGCCTGCGGCTCGGGAGGAATATGTAGCACGCTTTGATGAGCTGTAAGAAAGCCGGAAGGATACGATATTTCTGAACGACATTCATCGAGCCGCTTCCTTTGAACAGTTGTGCTTTGTTTTGTACATTGCTGCTTAAGCTCTCTCAACGGGAAAGGAATGATATGGCATTACCGCTCCTCGTGTGACCGCATCATCGTGTGACCGCGTGTGCACGTGTACTCTTCTGATGCTCGGCACATGCGTGACGTACTGAGTGTCGGAATATATATACTTCCGATCTGGCAATAAAGCGGGGGCTTTTTCTCTTTGGCGTGGTCCTGGGGGGCCAACACGCGAGCCTTCATTGTGGTGTCGTCCTGCGAACACCACAGAGCATTGAAGCATTAACGATATGGTGCGGCTACCAATGCCGCACTATAGAGAGCCTACGGGCCTAAACCAATTCGTACATTGACTCACGGGGAACTGCTCAAGGCCATCAGGAAACGACAGAATAGGAGTCAGTGCAGTAGCGCATTTTCCCTGTATCTGGCACAAACTGCGATAAGCTGAAATCCATGTCGACCCAGGTACTATACTAGACTCTCTTAATTTAGGCTCTCTTAATTACACCTGATTTATTCGTTTACTCGGCCAGTTTCGCATCGTCATCATTACGTACATGAATGCACCCCCTCCCCCAACCCCGTAAATTCAAACTAGATCCAATTTGAGCGAATTTTGGTGGCTAAAGGTTCATATTATCGAGAATATGAGGAATGGGACAAAAACACACTGGTTTCGGAATTCGCTCCACAGGACCCTACTATGAGACCCATCAGCTCAAGTAGATTTATCTCAGATAAAAACGCATGAAAGCACATCGCTTTATTGGTTCTATTAAAAATAGAACAAACAGGTCCACAGATGAGAGGGCGAAATTCAGCACATGGGCATTTTCGGTTATTATTATCGCAATGTTACATATTGCCAAATTTTCCCATTAAATGAACGTTTTCTACTTGCACGGACGCACCTAGTATGATTCGTACTAATCCCAATTACACGACTCGGTCCAACTCATGTCCCGAGTTGAAATCCCACGACACAAGCGGCAACCAGCAGTTTGCGTTCTTTGTAAACGTAAACTCTGTGAAAGAAAACTGGTTTTCAAAGTCCGTTCATAAAATACACGAAAAGCGGAAGTGGATCGAAACTTGAAAAACGCTGCTTTCATGGCTACGACGGCTCGGCAAGTTGAGCCTGGGCAGAAGGCGCAGCTTCAAGATTGGTCTCGACGTCGCTGGGTACCGCCACGGCCACAACGTTAGAGTTAGCGGTGGGAGCGGCTGCTCTGGCTCTGACCCTAGTGTCGAAGTTCATGCCTGCGAACAGCGCGAGTGCCGTGAAGGCACTGACGACCTCCAGGAGGAAGAAGACCGCCGGCCAGCCGTAATGTTCCGCCACCAGGCTGAGTGGAAGGCCGGACATCACTCCTCCCACTGCGTATGAAGTGGAGAGAGTTCTGGGGCCCTGTTCTGTGATTTCTTTTTGGTAGTTAACGGCACCAGTTGATAGCGGCATCGATTGAAGGAGGACCGTCGATCTGGCAGCGGCGTCGCCTTTGCCATCGCATCTAGTCCATCCGCGCAACAATGACCACCATCATGACTATCATCAGCCTAACGGCGCCCTTTGCAGAAAAAAAATACATTTCCCATATCTGTCTAATTAACCTTGTGGTGTGCAAGCCGCGGCCCCTTATCCCCGAAAACCTCGCCCTCCAATGTGGCCTTCTGCCGCACCCCCCCCCCCCCCCCCTCCGTCTACGCTTGCCTTCTCTTGGAACCCATTCTTTCACCGTAAACAACTTCGGCCATAATACCTTCGCATTACATGCGCTGTCCATGTCTATTTCTTCTATCATTCGACTAGGACGTCATTAACTGGGGTTTGTTAGCTGACTGCATCTGCTCACTCCCGGTCCCTTAACGATACACCTATCATTTTCCTTTCCATGGCTCGCTCCGCTGTGATCAGTTTAAGTTGACCCTTTTCGTTAGCTTCCGCGTTTCTGCTCCAAAGGTGATAATCGGTAAGATACAGGTGTTCTATAGTTTGCTTTTAAGGGATACTGACAAAATGCTATTGATGATATTTCTCTAATGCGCTCCATCCTATTCTTGTGTATTACTACAGTTATTTCAATTTTGTGACCCGCATCTGCACTCTCAACATGCCCCAAAGAGAACTATTTTCTTATCACTTCCAGCGCTTCGCTAACAGTCATTAGCTGCTGTTTGTGTTTGTACTTCATGCTTTATGCTAAATAAGTACACTTTCTTTCCTCCTTTCTTCCACTCCAAGGCCATTTAATATTAGTTTTGTTTTCAGTATATTGATTTTTAGATGCACCGTTGTACTTTGCTTGTCTGGGTAATTGATCGTGCTTTTCGATCAGTCCCTTGAATTACTTTATGCTATAAGCGAATAGCAAACTACAAAGGTATTCTATATCCAGATTTATTCCCAATTCTTTACAATCTAGACCTCGGAACACCCTCTGTAAAGAAGCGGTGAATATAATACTAGAGATCGTGTCTGCCTGACTAACACCCTTCTTTAATGATTTTTTTTTGTTCTCCCTGTTGTAGACTTGATTTGCTGTGCAGTCGCAGTACATTTGCATATGCCTCTGCACCAATCAGTCGCACAGTCACTGTGGACTTTCTGTCCCGAGACAGAAATATGTCAAAAAGCTCAGTTCAGGCATTTCAACCACGTCGTCGTGCTCCAATATTAGTCACCGTCGGCGCCGGTCCTTTAATGTCACGCCAAAACTAAATGTACTGTAGTATTTCTGACACTGTCCTGTCGTTTTCCTTTTTTTTACTGGGTGACGTCACAACAAGCGTGACATCCCCAATGGCCTGCGGCATCGAAAGGAGCAGCGACCAACAGCATGTTATGAAATCAAACCAAACGAAATGAATCGTTATAAAATATATATAAGTTCGCCAGTTTGAAGGTAAGCACCGCTTACAAACAGGCTTTTGTTTAGAGTGGCATTGTGAACAGGTTCAGTTCCCGCTTCACTCAGAAGAAGCAGCGATCTAGAAAGCACTGTAATGCTACGGGACCCCTACTCCTGATCTTGATCTACGCTGTTGTGTATATTTGTTTAGTGTAGACAAGAGTCCGCAAACTCAAACGAACGGGCGACACTGGACAGGTGGTGGCTGGCGCGAAGAACCGGCCCAGACCAAACAAGACGTTTGATGCAGGGCTGCCCTCCTTCAATTGTGAATACCCTTTGATGTATGAAAATTTGGGGTATAAGGCCTCTGTTCCATACCTCCTCAAAGAAAAAAATGTTAAAAGAGAACTAAATGCAGTAATGGCAGCGTTCGTGCTCATTTATCTTCTGCACTGTAATGTACGGACTAAAAACGTTTGGGGTCTTTCTGGGCGAAGAGTTGAAACGGTGAATTTTTGGGTTGGCGTCCACCATTCCTTGTCCCCTCTTGACGTACTGACTCTTGACGTGCTAACTCTGGCAGATAAAAACAAACCGAAGTTTTGAACTTCTGACACCCTAGTTAAAATATTTCGCATTGTACGCGTAACCAACCTGAAATCATTTTGTCTTCTTATTTCTACCCAAACTGACCGTAGAAGATCCGGTAACTGTTTGTTTCACATTGCCAGTTTAGGTACAACTGCAAACATTTATGACATGCGCTTAGCTGTAACGTGGCATGCACCCAACCGACGCACGAAATGCAACCTCACATAAAGTACACATTACCATCACTTTTAAATAGTGAATAATAGAATGGTCTTTTGTATTATCGACCATTCTATTATTCACTATTTAAAAGTGAAGGTAAATAGTGAATAATAGAATGGTCTTTTGTATTATCGACCGCCGATTGATACTGTTGTCAAATTAATGCGTTAACATTAGAAGGGTGTGTGCAAGCGGAAATAGTGAGTGCGGTCACGCTTGACCTTGTGACGTCATCACAACCTGCCCGCCGGATTGTGAGCAGCTACTTACCATGACAAGTGGCGGTTAAAGTAATGATTGCTCGCCAGAGGTTGCTCGAGAATAGTAACCTCGGTCCCAAAAACCTAACCGGTGGCTCTGAGCCACATTGCAGTGCAGTGGCTCCTCGCTTAAACGCTGAACCATTGTGCAAGGAGTGGTATGAACACTCCCACTGATCTATGAATGTAAAATAGAGAATGACCAATTCTGCACATATTGGCGTTAGCTATAACAAAACCAACCGCAATAGAAATTCTAACACATTCAAACGGTATCTACCGAGGATCGCCTAAGAGTTTTATTTTCCTTAAAGTCCTCAGCGTTTTTTTTTTTTTGCCTGCTCGTATTTCTTCTTTTGTGTACGTTGATGAGTGTTAGTCTCAAACCAACACCCCAACTGTACACAGCTTCTTTGTTTGCAACGCTATGACATGTTTTTCGAGTGAGAGGTATGCTCACGACACTAATTACTTGTGCGATATGACAATCGCAGCCCTTTCTGCTTGTTTATTTTAACGTGTATATCTGGTACGTTTTGCATAATGGACGCCCGCTGACGACTACCAATAGGGTGTTCAAACACTATCAAGCGGCGATTCGTGCAGCTTTGTGCTCAATTGTCACCTCGTTTCTTGTGAGGAAAGCAAATAAACTTCGACTTCGAATTGCGCTATCCTGGAATAAGAGCACCCTTGTTGGCAATGCCAACTTGTTACGTAACTAACTTATATCTAACGGTCCTTCGTAACGCAAGCCACATTCTAAGCTTGGCCGTCTCCAGAAAGCGGAAGGATCAGTATTCCATTCGGCGAACTGGAGTAGCTCTCCAAATCAGGGAAGGAGCAAAGCTCTAAGGACCCTACCACTGCGGTCCAATCAGAACTCAGTTCCTGAACCCGAATCGCCCACTGAAACGCGCTCATTCGTTTCGCACAGCGAAGTTGCTCCGGATCTCCGATTGCAATACGCTGTAAGGCGTAACTTATCTTAACCAACAATTTTTCTTTACGGCGAAAGCTGTTATAGCATTGGTCAAGCCCATATAGCCCTGAATTCTACCATGGAATCTAGAGTGTCATCTGCAAGAAATTTAATTATTAGTGAAATGATATAATCTAATTTAATTTATTATTCATCAGCGGCGAACCATGGCCACTGGAAAATTGGAAAGATGGAAATTTCTCCCTCCACGTTTAGGGGAAGGAGGGAGAGAGTAAACGTGGGAGGAAAAAGATAGAGGGTGGGGTACAGTGGCCTGGGAGGTTATGACATAGCGGAAGAATGCGCAGCCGGAATGCGGCTGTCATGGTAAGAACCCTGAGAGTGGCTACCGTGGAAGAAGGACGGTTATGACGAGGCGCAGGAATGCGCATCCTGAGGGCAGAATTCGAGATATATGGCTAAACCAAAGCTACAGTAGATTTCGCTGATTAATAATAATAATAATAATTGCTTCTTGGGGAAGGGGATTGGCGCAGTATCTAATATATTGTTGGATACCTGAACCGCGCCGTAAGGGAAGGGATAAAGGAGGGAGTGAAAGAAGAAAGGAAAAGAGAGGTGCCGTAGTGGAGGGTTCCGGAATAATTTCGACCACCTGGGGATCTTTAACGTGCACTGACATCGCACAGCATACGGGCGCCTTAGAGTTTTGCCTCCATAAAAACGCCGCCGACGCGGTCGGATTCTTGCACTAAGTGGGTAAGCTTAACTGAACAGACGTTTTTCTTTTCATTTCCCATAGCCTGCACTCACGGCTTCCGCCAAAGGCGACGATGGCGTGCGAGGTTCCCGACAGGTGCACGGGCACGCACTCCGAGGCCACCACTCCGAAGATGGCCATGGACCCGTACAGGCAGGCACCCAGGGCCAGACCGATGATGCTGATCAGCAGCTGCGCGCATTGCATATTACAATAAAGTTACGCAGGGATTAACTACGGTTATAGCTAAGGCCGAGAGATAGTATTTTGGCAATAGCCTGGGCCAAATTTGTCGTGTGGGTTACGCTCATTTACGGTTGGACATCGAGTTTGGTTGAAGTCGGCCAAGTCAGATTTCGGGGCAGGGCGAACAAATTTCTGGAAACTGCTCAGGTTAAATTTGGAGGTGGCCATCGTGTCGGGCATGGTTAAATATGGTTGGACATCGATTTTGTTTTAAATCGGTAAAGATTTATTCACCAGCTCAGAGAAATCTACTGCGCTTCTTTCATAAACAACAACATCCTCGAGGCTGGGGAAGCAGTTATCGCACCCGCCATCACCCGCCATGGCGAGGAGCCCCATCCACACACAATTACAGACTCGCAAGAGGCGTGCAGAAGGTGCGGCAGTGGACGCATAGCCACTGCGGTCATCCGCATACTCAAGGCGAGAACAATCCCCTTTACGACATGCTTCATCACGTGGACACCAGGCCGTGAGGCTGTCAAAGGGAACCAACGTGCGAACGCCAATGCCCCAGCATACGCCCACCGGGTGGCACACACGGAAGGAGAACTGTACGCAGTCACTAGGTAGTATGGAGCCATCTTAGAACACCAACGAGCCCTCAGGAGGACCTCCCCCTCCACAAAAATCCTTGGTAGAGAGCAGTCGGTTGCCTGGAGACAACTGCAGACGAATACATACCCCAATCTAAGTTTACTCAGTAAATTCTATCCTTCAACATGTGACAGCAAATACCCGCTCTGCGGGGAACACTCAAGGCTTTTTCACGTCAGATGGCCATGTCAAAAAACGCAGGCAGCGCCAATAAACAGCACACCAACACAGGAGCAGTGGGAAGCTGTGCTGTACTAGTCGAAGCCTGAAGAACAGCTCAAGCTGATCAACATGGCTGGCAAGATTGCAAAGGCCACTGGGGCCCTGGACTGTGGGACCCACCTACGCCGCGAGAATCCTCCCTAACAGTAAAGTTTTTCATTCATACAAGGTTAAACGAAGATAAAATCAGGCACGGAATGGCTAGCGACGTTTGCGTTGAGTACAACCACCACTCTAAAGGGTCGGTGGATAATTCTAGAGGCATCTCTGGGTTTCTAACATTCAACTATACAATGATTTACGTAAGGTAGACCAGAAGTCTCAAAGACGCTGGCCGCGGGCAACGCAAGAGCCTAGTGGCCTCGTCTTGTGGCCCGCTGGCCCCAAGGATTGCAGTAGTGGAGTTCTCCGCAATACTTTCGACCACCTGGGAATATTTGACGTGCACTGTCTTCGCACAGCACACGGGGAAATGAAAAATGAAATTGGCTTTTGAGGACAGAAAATGGCGCAGTAATTGTCTCACACATCTCGGTGGACACCCCAACCCCGCCATAACGGAAGGCAGAAAGGTGGGAGTGAGAGAACAAAGAGAGAAGGAGGTGCAGTAGTGGAGGGCTCCGGAATAATTTCGACCACCTTGGGATCTTTAACGTGCACTGGCATCGAACAGTACGCGGGAAAATGAAAAATGAATATTGGTTTACCCGCCGCGGTGGCTCATTGGTTAGTGCGCACGGCTACTGATCCGGTGTACCCGGTTTCGAACCCGACCGCGGCGGCCGTGTTTCGATGCAGCGGATGCAGCGGCTGCAGGGACGCAGCGTGACAAGACGGGGCAATGACCCCGCAGTGGAGAGCCCCGGACGAAAGCCTGCTGGAATCTACTCCTGTTAGCCCTGATGCAGCTAGCGAGCCGAGCGTGGAAGAACCACAGCCCTCTTCCCCCATTCCTTTACGAAGAAGCTTAATAGTCAGACGGCAACTAGAACGCTGGGGCTACAATATAAAAAAATGAAAAGAGTGTTCTACTCATATCAATATGAAGCTATTCCCTGCCGACAGCGTACCATTATGCCGTAATAAACAAGCAAAACCTGCGTAGCACTCGTACATCTGTCAAACGGTGCTTGGCATCAGCGTACAGTTTCGATAGCTTGCGGAAGGAAACAGAAGAGCGCACTGCGCGAGCACCTACCTCCGAAGAATGCTCCGTGATGCTGTAACCGAAGATGTGGAAGGCCACAGTTGCTCCTGAAACTAACACCACCGATACGGGAACACGCGGACTTGCTCCGCTGGTGTCGCCCTGCATTCATTCATTCATTTACTATCGACAGGTCTATAGAAGCAGGGTGGGGTGGCGAGGAGTGAACATTACAAACCCGCCTACAAAAATCGAGGCTGTGTCCTATGCAAGCTCCCACAAGCAGGAACACTGTCACACGTGTGGGTAAGCTTCGATTATCTGTAACTGCGAGACCAGTGATAGCGTCACTATCCGCTTTCCCCGGAATAAAACGTCTCTTGAAGTGAATCGCCCAGCGCAAGAGCGGAGCTCCACCGTTACCCTCTAAAAGCATCACCCAGCAGCCACCTAACCACCGCAGCTAACTTTGCAGATATGCAGTTTAGGCCTTTGCTCAGACGATCACTTTGAGATAGAAAACAATTTAATTTTATGTCGACTTCACTATAACAAAACCGACGATGTCTGTTTTATAGTGAAGCCCACTATACGTAAGGGACTTTAGGCGTTATTGGCTCCAGTAGCAATTGTCGCTGATTTTTGGGTTTTCTGTGATGATATCAGCTTGTATGCACAAAAATGTCAAAAAGAACAGCAATAACAGTGGTTTTAGCGCCGTTCTAAAACACCGATCTGCTCAATAATATAGTATTTCGACGAAGGCGAAATGCAAATACACCCACGTGCTGTGCGATGTCAGTCCCAGTTAAAAGACTAGAGGAGATTTAGCTTAATACCGAGCCCTTCATGAACTACAATGTTCCTCAAGTCTGTGTATAGCTTTGGGACAATTAGTATCCCAATTTTCAAGTTAGATATTTGTGAATGTTTTTCTTTTCCATTCCGGTAGGTGTAAAGCCTCACTTTTCAGTGGACACCTCAACCGCGCCAACAGGGAAGGGACGAAAGAGGTAAGCATTGAAAAAAGAGAAAAACTAAGAGAGGCCAGTGGAGGGTTCCAGATGAATTTCAACCCCTTCTTTAATGCACACTGACATCGCACAGCACACACGTAGTTTGCATCGCGAATAATTTGCCTAAAAGTACGTGTAAGACGCAAAAACTGAAAATGTTAGGAGTGGTCGCAGGGTGGCTACAGGGTAGGCGTGCCCAAGCCAGCAGCTTTGTACTTGTTCATATAGTTGTGTACATTTCTGCTGCTGATTGTAGCACAGGGACGGTAGAGACGACGCCAACGACAACGCAAAAACGGGAGAACTAGGCTTGTACAGCCAGTGCTACAAAAATTTTCATGACGTCACCAGAGATTGCTTGCGAAGCGGCCGATGATGACATCTCTGTTTTATATCTTATGCCTTTCCATCATATTGAAGCTTTGTTTTTAAGTGATATTTGCATTTTTATTACGGCACAGTAATGTGTCGATACAAACAACATTCAGTTTGTCTTCAGCAAGTGAACCTTAATCCGTATCAAAACTTGACCGCCACACTCCTAAGCGAGAAAACGACACCAGCCTTGTCATCAACGACTAGCATGGATTAACAACAATCGTTAAACCATGCTTCAACATTTTCGCACCGCTTTACTATGAGTATTTGACGTTATAATGGCAATGTCACTTTTTGACCAGTATTTGCGTTGAACACCATAAGACTTTATCTCCATGACACTATAAAAAGTCTTCGAAGATTCCCCTCTTTTTCAGTAATTCGGGAGTCAAAACGACCAACCTTTTTTGCGTACCAGACTATAAGCCAGTCAGTTATGTAGCCGGCTACGATGCCACCCAGGAATCCGCCACATTCGATGCAGCTCATGAAGGCACTGGCTGCGAGCATGAAAAAAAAATGTTTAATTACTTTTTATTTATTTCACAGTATTGAAGGCCAGGACTGAATCAAACAAAAGGGGCAAGAATGGAAAAATAAAAATACTGTATGCAAAACAAACAATAACACCGCACATGCTAAAAAAGAAAATAGACTGGTCTATGAAGACAGAGGAAAAAAAAAATATCACAGGGACGCCTCATTCCATTTTGTGTTGGGAGTGCGATACCATAAGATGCCTTTAGTGGTAGTGACGTCACTACGTGGCTGGTGACGTCACTCTCCTCCCAAGAGAGCGATTACAGGGGATAGTTGGTGGTTCATTCTGTGGGTACCGCGTTGGACTGAGACAAGAGATACTGCAAGGATGAGGACTGACGAAGAGCTTCGTCTGTCGTCGTCCTTGCAGTGTCTCATGTCTTAGTACAGCGCGATGTCCACACGACTCTTGTCCCGCCAATGGAAAGGATTCCATCTGGTGACATCACTTCCCTCCAGCCAACCAGCCAGTGGGAATGCTCTGGTCTGGTGGCGTCACTCGACTGCAGCCAATAAGAGAATTTATCTTCCGACGACACAATTTCTTCCAATACGTCTTTTAATCCTATCGCATTAATAAAGAATACTTAATGAAGATTACGCCCCTGTCAGTAATTAGGGCAAGAGAATGTTGCATATGACCACCGCCCTTTCAAATATTCCTAGTTTCCGTCTTCGATTCCCGATTGCGAAGACTACTGCGTATGAGTGCGTGAAACACGTTTATTTGTCCAAATTCTCGAGTGATCAGCGCTGTTGCGGAAGGGACAGGATGGTGAATCAGAGGCGAACGGGTGAGAAAGAGGGCAAACGTCTGTATCAGCTTTACTGTGAATGAAACTGCACGGCATTACTGCAGGCTGGACGGGAAATACATGCAGAGACTTAGTCGGATACAGCTCACGAAGAAAGCGCCAAATATCACTCTACGAAGACCTTCCAACCAACTGCATCGACCGGTTGTCATGACGTCGTGGTAAACAACTTTGCACCTGCTAGTGTGGCGTCGCAAGTGGCTAAGAGGCTCTTGACGGGAAAGGCACCGAAGATCACGCCACAACAAAAGGTGACACCACTCGTGCAGCTCGCTGGCAGGCGCAATTATTACTGATTGCGGTGTCATTCCAATAGCTCGAAAGTCCCTCCGACTCGTTGAAAGGCCTCCTTGGAGACGCAGCTATACTTTTCTCATTGAATTGCATCCGGCAACAACCTTTCCAACCTGGCTGGGAGTTGCTTCATTGCTAGCTGGACTGCAATCTAGTACGAATATGAAGAGTAAAGTCATGGATCGAGGACGAATTTCTTCAGCACTTGTGGTTATGCGTTACTAGCCGTGAGTTCAGTTGCAGGATGACGTGTGCCCACCCACAGAAGGTTTCAAGCAATCCACGTACCGGTAAACTGCGACTGCTTGAGGTCCTCGATGAGGTACAGCTGTCCCCAGTCAACGGCCCCCGCACGTGCGAAGAACACGGTCAGGTACGCGGCCGACAGGAGCCAGATGAACGGGCTGGCCAGCAGGTTCACGGTGTTCGCTCCTTCCTCCGTCGGCCCTTGGCCACAGCCTGGAGTCCCTAGGGGGGCCTCTGCCATAGGGAGCAGGTGGGGAAAATAAAAGGGAAGATTGGAACGCGACACAACTGCGCCTAGTCATTGTCGTTCACTGCCTCCTGCCGGCGCGGGCGCCCTAGCACTCCGTTGTAAGGAGACGGTGGCCAGGAAAAGAGGAAGATGGAACTGTGACCGCCGTCATCATCATTTAGTCACCTTCAAAGGTCCTTCGGTTGGGGCATTATATAAGAGGCGGAGGGAGGGAAGGAGGGAGGGAGATTGCCGACGGTTAATATGCATAAAATGAATTACAGGAATTGAGCAAACTCAAGCAATCAAGAGAAAAAAGAAATAATGTGGAATTGAAATTAAAGAGGCAATGGAAACCCAACATTTGTAAACGTGCAAAAGAATAAGAGGGTACCTAAAAAAAGAAACGAAAGTAGGAAAAATACGCTTGACAACACATAACGAATACCTGCGTTGAGCCCTTGTCGAGTCTTGACGACGCTTAGTCGCGGAAACTTCAGGGAACATTTCCGTGGTATATTGCTGGGGTCAGAAATACTGTTTCCTTTCAATATAAACATTGGTCAGATACAGAGCCCAAAATTACTTATGGCAATCACTGCGCTAACTGCGCTGTGCTCACGAAGGTTTGGCCGAAACGCTGTCATGCAACTACGCTCCAACGTATTCCCACGCATGCAGCATTTATATCATTTAGAGCTGGCAATCAAGAAACAATTTAAACAAACAACACTTAAGGTTGAATCCATTATCAAATGGCTATATCTTACAAAAATTGTGATGCATGAGTAAATTATACCTTTTTCTGGATGCGAGTCGGCGTCCCGATGACTCGGGCTGAGCTGCCTGTTTTCGCTCAAGACCAGGCCCACATCGGTCGGCTTGTTGACCATGGTGAACAAAGATATGCAGCCCATGAGCAAGCACAGTACCCCTGCAGGAACGGTAAACAATAGTACGGGGTAAGGCAAGCAGGGGGAAGTGAACAGTCTTCATTCCCGAGATGTAATTTGCGGCGAACCATTTGTGAATCATCCTTAGCACACTTCTTTTTTTAGTTCTTTATTTCTGCGTCAAATAGGTTTGAATCTTGCAACAGAAAGAGGGGAACTACAGAATTGGTGCAGGAGCAACGGCGTTTGCTAGTTCACTATTTTCGGAAAAACCCGAGGCCACAAACACAGAAGTCAGGCAAGAGAATACTAGCTGAAATAATTTCAGGTGTATACTGAGATGTTCGTGCTCCTTTTATCCTTAAAACTACATGTCAACATTAATGCCTAGTGGAACATGACGATACAATTCATGCCTGGCTTTAATGCAATGCCACAATTGTGACGTCACCTTAAATAACTTGTCACTGTAAAACAAAAGCGGGATCCACTGATACGAAAGTTCAAGATAGGAGAATCTATAAGGTATTCGGCAATTTTAAATCGAATTTTTATGGCTATGCCATTCCTATGATTTCACACACAAACAATTTTTTCAGTGTCAATAGCCCTAGGGAAGACGCAATGAGTTGATGTAAATGACCACTGCCAGTAATCAAGACAGTGTCCGTTCGGATGTCACAGAAAACGAAAGGAGAGTCTGTTATAATGAGTTGAGAGGTACAAAACAAAAAGATGGGCAGCGCTGTAAATGCATGCTGTTACCAGTGGCAATGACACTTGCTCTCCAGCTGTAGGTGAGCATCAGGTACGACGACAGGAATGGAGCTATGGTCAAGGCAATGTTGCATGAAGACGCCAGCACGCCGTACAGTGTCCCGAACTGGGCTTGTGAAAACCACTAGAATACGAAAAAGTATATAAAGTGGGTTCGATTACTGCATGCTATGCGACAATTAATACGTACGTGTCAGCGAAGCATATAATGAAATATTTTGACGTAAACGAGTTGCACGGAATGTTATATGGGCGCCAGGATTTTGGTCCACGCATAGCTCTTGTCGAGCTTTCCTGAACATCCGCAACTAGCGCCATCTGTTAGCCCCCAGTATCGAACACACCGTAACTGTTAGGTTATTTTAAAATTAATAATTTTGAGATAACTAGAGAGTCTCGAGAAATGCTAAGTGAACATGATGATTACTACGGTCGATTCTTCTTCACCGTTGCAAAATTTGATCTATGAATTTCTTCCTGCACTCGCACCAACTATTTCCGACAGCCATACAATCTCAGTGGTCTGTATCGAACATTAAAAATTCTCACGGTAATTTTGAATGTTCAGCGCCACTTGGTACGTGGTGGCAGCCGTGCGAGCTGTAAGCGTTTGTCCAGATTTCATGTGCTTGTTGAACAGTACAAGTCGGCGCCTGTTACGGTAAGCGCATTAGGCATAACAGCGTGTGGCGCCACTACAGCTTATCTGTAATTGAACGAACAGTTAATTCGAAAGAATACAGATGTGTAGGTTGAATGTCTTCTTTAGGATTTGTTTGGCGTATCGCTTTTCAGCAGCGGTCATGCATCCTTCAAGGTTTCGTTGTGCGAACGGCCTTGTTTGCATGCATTCATCAGTGTTGTGACGATTTGGAGCGCTTATCAAGGCGCGGTACGAGTGTGCTTGAAATCGGCTGCTACTTCGACGTCCGAGATTCAGTGTTGACGGCGAGATAGGATTTCATAGGCAGTGCTCAGAGTAACTCGGTGACGTGCTCGGCGGCGACGCAGAATTTTCAAGATCCGTCGGCATCTCTGACATCATTAGGTTTCCACATCATAATGTGTATTTTCAACAAATTCAGTTACACGGCAATACTCTGTATAGTTATCCACAAAATAGGCGTTCTAGAACTCTCCCATGCCGTTTTATAACCGGCTCAGGTAACTTTTTATCTCTGTAGTAACGGACTAACGTTTCTCCAAGTTCTGACGGAACTGCGCAATTTTCCAGGGTCAGGTATAAAGGCGCAAACGATAAGAGCTGGGAGCGTTACGGGACTCTTACATATTTAAAGAAAGAACAGAAGAAGCGTGATAAGAAGGTAGCCATTGAAAAGTGTGGCCAAATATAAAGGGCTCAGGTAATGTTTCAGCTGTGGCCAAAATCAATCATCCTGGTAGTTGGTCGAAGTCATTAAAGAAGTATGGGTGCCAAGTTAACAGGTGTTTTTGTTTTCAATAATAGTACTCTCGTCCTCAGGAAAACCGCAGTGAAATGGTCAAACTATGACCCAGTGTTCTTTAGGAAGTTAATTAAAGCATTGATTTCCGCCAGAAGTTTTAGTCTCGGTTCTGGCGGGCTTTGGTGGGCGAAAGAACACAAAAAGGCCAGCAGTCACGTACATACGCTACTAGTACACCGATGCAGTCTCTACAACCCCGTCAGGTGTGATTTACGGCAAATGTTGCGAATCGATGTCGCCTGGTTTGAACAACAACAGGCGACAGAACAGCACCTTATATGGTTCGGTGCCGTCTGCTTTGAATAACAGGCGACGGAGCAGCAACTTCTTTGAATCAGTGTCGTCTGCTCGGGGCAGCGAATGTGAGCGCAGCTGACTGGCGGTTTAATTTGAGCCATCGTGCTTCCACAAATACATTCGAAGCTCACTAGTGCATACCTTTTTCAGTTCAACAGTTCCTCAAGCCATGCGCATCGTTTTGAGCAAGGAACAGAACCTAATGATTTGGCATCTCTGCTTTGCTTTTTAAATTGCGACAAGGGATGGTGGATGAAATATTCAGTAGGCTATGCCGCAGGCTAGCAAAACGATATACTTCAAATCGGCAGTCCAGCCATGAGAATACCTTCCAGCCTATTAATAGTGACAGTAGTGAAATGAACGAATTATGGGAAGAAGCAAGCAAATCAGATATTAGTCTTACACGTCCGGCTATGTCTGCGAAATAACTCGCAAAATGACAACAGCGCAGCGAGCAATAGAAAAGAAAATGACAGGGCAACATTAAGGGTATCTGCCATGTCACCAAGGCAACAACAACAACAAGCCGATGACAGCTGCTCGAGCTAATGTGATGTATTGGTGCACATAAAGAGGAGGAAAATGGGCATGGGGCAAAGCATGTTACTGGGAAGACCGCTAACCGATAGTCTTTTATGACAAATCAGTCGATCCTAAGAAGGGAAAACGCTGATAGGGGTAGCGGAGGGTCAGGTAGACAGATATCCTTATAGGAGGTTCGCGGTAATACGGTGTCGCAGCTGCTACATGACCGAGCTACTTGAAGTTTGACGGAACCAGGACTGATGCTGATGGCGATGATGATTTTACTGACCTGCTGCAGCACTTTGACGATGGCGGGCCATCCGCAGCCCTGCGAGCAGCCGTCGAGAAACCAGAGCGCAGCGAACGGGTAAGCCGACACGGACGAGGCGGCGAGCGTGAAGGTGAAGCCGGCGGCCGAGAATAGACCGGTGACGAACAGGAGTCGAGAGCTGACGCTGTCTGAGAGCACGCCGCACAAGAACTTGCTGCCAGCGAAAGCCAGGTTATGGCTGCTCAGGATCATCCCTGCGCGTCATCACAATCGTTAGAGAACACTCTGGAACATGAGCTGTACACGGGAGGAGCACACTGACGCTGCTGCAGTTACTATATCTTAATTACTATCCTGAACAACTAAACAGCACAAAATCCATTGACAAGATGTTTTTTCTTGGAGCTACTGAGTTACTCATTTTGTTTCTTGCCTATAGGGCTTCTGCACTTATGATTATTGTTGCGGGTTGGATCCGTTTCACTATCTTAGTGCGCGATTACTTATAGTGGCTATCCCGCGCATTTAACGAGTCTGCCTGCCTGCCTGCCTGCCCTGCCCTGCCCTGCCCTGCCCTGCCTGCCTGCCGGCCTGCCCTGCCCTGCCCTGCCCTGCCCTGCCCTGCCTTGCCTTGCCTTGCCTTGCCTGCCTTGCCTGCCTTGCCTGCCCTGCCCTGCCCTGCCCTGCCTGCCTGCCTGCCTGCCTGCCCTGCCCTGCCCTGCCCTGCCCTGCCCTGCCGTGCCCTGCCTGCCTGCCTGCCCTGCCTTGCCTGCCCTGCCCTGCCCTGCCTGCCTGCCTGCCTGCCTGCCTGCCTGCCTTGCCCCGCCCTGCCCTGCCCTGCCCTGCCCTGCCCTGCCCTGCCCTGCCTGCCCTGCCCTGCCCTGCCCTGCCCTGCCCTGCCCTGCCTGCCTGCCTGCCTGCCTGCCTGCCTGCCTGCCTGCCTGCCTGCCTGCCTGCCTGCCCTGCCTGCCTGAAGGCTGTTTTGTGGCAGGCTGCTCACTTGCCCACAGTGTCAGGCGGAAGCTGAATTAATCGTGAGAGGTTGCTCCGGAAGATCAACCTAGATCGCAACCCAACCCAAGTCCCACCGATGGCAGCACCTGCCTTAGAAGGGCATTGGCGCATCGCTTCACCACTGCGTCAGGAGCAGTAGGAAGACTCCCAGGGATCTGAGTGTCAAAGAATGCCCAATTCTGTATAAGATGTTACGTGGTCTAAGGCGGGAACGACGCAAGAACGCCCCGGGCACAGCACACGGCCTGAGAGCACAGGGCCCGCACAGAGCACCCAAGCCCAAAACACGCGCACCTCCGAGACACTTCGCTCATCTCTTCACCAAGAATATCCGTTGCAATATGAAAAATAAACCATTATCGATATACGAACAACTGTCATCCGTGAACACTGGATCTAAACGCCGGAACCGAAGTGAAAACCGAACTGCTAGTGCTGATAATTCACATTTGGCCTAACTAAGCAAATCGACCATCATTTCTTTTTCCTCCAAAAAATACGGATATCTTGGAGTGCTTCAATGCATGGGGTGAAATATGCAGAAATATGAAGCGGTGGGAACGTAACAAAACGCAGTATGGCGGAATAATTACTTTATACGGTACGCATCGCCTTCTGAATAAAATAAGTCTTCTCTAGCACAACACACAGCATTTAGAGCGCAGCTGAACAGCAGAGGGTTTGTATAGTCCTGACATGTCAAATCAAACGAGAATCTTTTTTTGACCAGGTGTTGGTTCTTGTTACTTCACGGATTCCTCGCAGAACCTTATTTTTGGCTGGACATCTCATGCGGTGACGTAAAGCAGTTTTTGCTTTCGACAGATGGTGCTACTGCGTAGCCGTTTAGCGTTAAAAACCAGCTAGCAGTCTCTGTCGCTATCAGTACAATGCGCGCCAGAAGAAGCGGGTGTGTCAATTACACGAGGGAGAAAAAAAATGTACTCTTTCACAGCCGAAGCAGGCGCTGCGTTGATTATGCGAGTAAATACGATATACTGCGGCCAAATTATGAGAAGCTTCGCTGACATCATGATCATCCTGACTACGCCCAGTTCAGGACGAAGGCCTCTCCAATATCTCTCCAATTAATCTTGTCCTGTGCCTGCTGCGGTCACCCTATCCGCGCAAACTGCTTAACCTCATCCGCCCACATAACTTTCTGCACCCCCTGATACACTTGCCCTTTCATGGAATCCAGTCAGCTATGCTTAAGGATGATTGGTTATCTTGCCCTTGCATTACATGCCCTGCCCAAGCCCATATCTTCCTCTTGATTTTGACTACGATATCATTAGCCCGTGTTTGGTCCCTCACTTGCTCGGCCCTTTTCCGGTCTCTTATTTGCTTTCCATAGCTCGTTGCAGTGTCCTGAAGTTGAACCGTTTTCGTAAGCCTCCATGTTTCTGCCCCACAGGTGAGTGCCGGTAAGGTACAGCTGTTATTTACTTTTCTCTAGAGGGATATTGGTAGACTGCCATTCATAATTTGAGAGAACCTGAGAAATGCGTTCCACCCCAAACTTATTCTTCTATTTATTTAGCTCTAGTGATTCGGATCGGCGGTCACTACCTGCTTTAAGTAGACGTGTTCCATTACCACTTCCAGCACTTCGCTACCAGTTGTAAGCTGCTGTTCCCTTGCTAGACTGTTGAACATTACTTTAGGTTTTATGCATGTTAATTTTTAAAACCACAGTAATTTTCTGCCTGTCTAGCTTATTGATCATGTCTTACAGTTCGGCTCCTGAGTGACTTTGCAAGGCAATGTCATCAGTGACTCACAGATTACTTACGTATTCCCCATTACCTCTTAAATCCAACTGTTCCCAATCCAGTACTCTTAGGTGCCTCCTGTAAACAGGCGGTGATTAGATTTGACGATATGGTGTCTCTCTTTCTAACACGCTTTTTTATTGGAATTTTATTGCTGACTTTGTTGAGGACTATAGTAGATGTGCAGTTGCTATAAATATCTTCCAGTGTTTTGACATAAGGCTCTTCAACATCCTCACTCCGCAATGCCTGCATGACTGGTGAGGCTTCAACTTAGTGAAATGCTTTCTGGTAATCTTAAAAGGCTATATATAGGGGTTGGTTATACTCTGCGAGTTTCTCTATCACCTGATTGTTTGCGTGAATATGTTCGGTTTCAAAGTACCCTCTACAAAGGCCTGCCGGACCCTTTGGCTGATTGAGGTCTAAGGTTCTTTTGACTCTATTACTGGTTACCTTAGTAAATACCTTATAGGCAATGGACAGCAAGCTGATAGTTCTGTAATTTTTCCTGTCCTTGATTTCTCCTTTCGTACAAATTAACAAGATGTTAGAGTTCTTCAAGCTTCTGGTACGGTCGAGGTCATAAGGCAATGCGTAAACATAGTGGCCAGTTTTTCTAGCACAACCTCCCCTCTGTCCTTAAATAGATCTGCTGTTACAAGATCGTCACCAGCTGTTTTCCCCCTTTGCATTGCTCCAGAGGCTTTGTTTACTTCATCTTTTGTTACTTGCGGGATGTCACAGTGCTGTGCGCTACTGCCTCCTTCATTAACCTCCTGAGTTTTTTGGCTGCTGCATATATTTCTGCAGAACACTTCAGCTACTTTAACTGGCTTATCCATATTGCTATTGGGATTACCTTCTTTGTCTTTTAATGATATTTATGGTTTATGAGGGTTTAATGTCAGAAATAGAATACATCTGGTTTTTGCCTATGCCTAGTTTCCTCTCTATGATTAGTTCTGCTGACAATATACACGCTGTCATCTGAGGAGAATCTGGGGACTTTATAAGCATTGATAGCCGACACAGTGGATCCTGAGAACTGTGTCTGAGAGATGTTACACGCACGAGAGAACTTGCACAGAAGGCTCGCCAAGAATTGAAACGCCTGCTTTCCGACGAGCTACCCGAAATTTCAGAGCAGCATTAACAGCTACAAAGAGGCGCGGTTCTTACAGGCAATGCATACAACCAACTAAATGTTTTAAAGCCTCGTGACATATATGCACTGGAGTACAGTTGAACCACAGTTGTGAGCGAGGTGCTTGAAGTGGTAAGGGAATGCGTCTACATAGGGCAGGTAGGGGTGGCTGATTCGGATAATGAGAGGGAAATAACTAGAAGAGTAAGAATGGGGAGGGGCGCACATGGCATGCTGCCTCAGATCATGAATGGCAGTTTATCAATATCCCTCAAGATAAAAGTATACAACAGCTGTATCTTACCGGTTCTCACCTATGGGACAGAAACATGGAGGCTAACGAAAAGGGTTCAGCTTAAGCTAAGGACAACGCAGCGAGCCATAGAAAAGAAAAATGATAGGTGTAAGGTCAGAGACCAGAAGCGGACAGAGTGGGTAAGGGAACAAACGCAGGAAGTTTTGACCTAGCCGAAATCGAGGAAGAAATGGGCTTGGATATGTAAATCGAAGGCAAGATACCCGCTGGTCCTTAAGGGTAACGGAGTGGATTCCAAGATAAGGCACTGTAGCAGGAGGCGGCAGAAAATTAGGTGGGCGGATGAGATTAAGTTGTTTGCTGGGACACGGTTGGCGCAGCTGGCAAATGACAGGGTTACTTGGATAGACATGGGAGAGGCCTTTGCCCTGCTGGCTGATGATGATGACAGTTTAACCTCGTTATAACGAAGCTGGAGGGGCCCAGCGATTACTTCGTTACAGCCGTGGCTTCGTTATAGCCCGTGTTGTCCGAGCTTCCAAGAGGAATAGTCATTTCTTCGTTATATTTAATATTTTATTATAAATCGTTTCGTTATAACGAAGTGCAGCTGCACACTGTCGGCAGCACAGAGTTTCTCGAAATTACGTAGGGAAAAAAGGTGGCGCCAGCGTCTATGCGACTTTCTTAAAGAGAACTTTATCCCTCAACGCACGCCGGTAATATGACGTTTCGTAGTTGCTTGGCTAGTGCTGAGCCGAAAAAGTGGATTATGGCTACCAATCAGTACGTGCTTTTTAGGAAGAAGAGCGCAAAATGATCACGGATGCAGGAAGAACAGACACCACAAACGAATCAGCGCTTGACACGTCTGTTTCTTCTGCGTCCATCGAATTTTTGCGCTGCTTTTTTACAAGATGCTACACTAACCAACAAAGTATTTACTAAGGTAATCGCTAATAGAGTCAGGGCCACGTTAGACTTTAATCAACCAAATGATCAGGCAGGCTTTCGAAAAGGATATTCCACAATAGATCATATTCACACTATCAATCAGGTGATAGGGAAATGCGCAGAATATAACCAACCTCTATATACAGCTTTCATTGATTACGAGAAAGCATTCGACTCAGTGGAAACCTCAGCAGTCATACAGGCATTGCGTAATCAGGGGGTAGAAGAGCCTTATGTCAAAATACTGGAAGATATATATATATATATAGCAACTGCACAGCTACTCTAGTCCTCCATAAAGTTAGCAATAAAATTCCAATAAGGTAGTTCATCAGGAAAGGAGACACGATCTCGCCAATGCTGTTCACCGCATGTTTACAGGAGGCATTTCGAGGCCTGAATTGGGAACAGTTGGGAATAAGAATAAATGAAGAATACCTAAATAATCTGCGATTTGCTGATGGCATTGCCTTGCTGAGTCACTCAGGAGGTGAACTGCAAATCATGATCAATGAGTTAGACAGGCAGAGCAGATCGATGGGTCTAAAAATTAACATGCAGAAAACCAAGGCCCAACCAAGGTTCAACAGCCTAGCAAGGGAACAACAGTTCACAATTGGCAGCGAGAGCCTAGAAATTGTGACGGAATACGTCTACTTAGGGCAGGTAGTGACAGCTGATCCGGATCATGAGAGGGAGATAACTAGAAGGATAAGAATGGGGTGGAGCGCATATGGCAAATTCTCACAGATCATGAGTGGCAGTTTACCAATTTCCCTCAAGAGGAAAGTGTACAACAGCATAATCTTACCGGTACTCACCTACGGGGCAGAAACGTGGAGGCTAACGAAAAGAGTTCAGCTTAAGTTAAGGACAACGCAGCGAGCCATGGAAAGAAAAATGATAGGTGTAACGTTAAGAGATCGGAAGCGGGCAGAGTGGGTGAGGGAACAAACACGGGTTAATGACATCCTAGTCGAAATCAAGAGAAAGAAATGGGCTTGGGCAGGGCATGTAATGCGAAGGCAAGATAACCGCTGGTCCTTAAGGGTAACGGAGTGGATTCCAAGAGAAAGTAAGCGTAACAGGTGGCGGCAGAAGGTTAGGTGCGCGGATGAGGTTAAGAAGTTTGCAGTCAAAGGGTGGATGCAGCTGGCAAAGGATAGGGTTAATTGGAGAGACATGGGAGAGGCCTTTGCGCTGCAGTGGGTGTAGTAAGGCTGATGATGATGATGATGATGATGACACTAACCAAGGACCTATAGCTGCAAACGGAAGAAGCTGGCACACGAGTTTCCCATGATTCTATGTACTGTCCCCGGAAACGCACACCACCTATAAAGTCCCCCTCCCCGTGATGTGCCCAGGTACGAAAGCACAGCTTCTTCTGCATCTAATCATCTAACCTTATTCATGAAAGCACTAAAAAGCCCGGCACAGGTTACCGCTACTGACAGTTATTCCCCCTCCCAACAATGAAAGCAATTTCTTGTCAAAACCCTACAGAAGGGAACTACAGTAAGTGAAATTCTGCCTTCCATGTGACGTTACTTCTGTCTCTGTGACGAGCGAAGAAAATTGATGTCTGCTTTTTTATTAGGTGCTTTATGTTTTTGCGCTGTTTAACGTCCCAAAGCAACTCAGGCTATGGTGGACGCCATAGTGTTGGGCTCCGGAAATTTCTGCCACCTGGGTTCTTTAACGTGCACTAACATTTGCACAGTTTACGGGTGTCTAGAATTTCGCCTGCATGAAAATTCGACCGCCGCGGCGGGGATCGAACCCAAGTCTTTCGGGTCAACAGCCGAGCGCCATAACTACTGAGCCACCGCGGCGGTTGTTCTTTTATTCAAAATGCGCGCTTTGGTGATACTTCATCTACCTATATCGCTATGTTGCACTGAGCAGTGATAAACCATCTCGCGTCTCCAACGCAGTGAGTTTTCTCATTCATCAATGTAGCAGCGGCGTCCTCGCGTGCGGTTACGTGTGTATTCGTCAGCAGTAACCAGGAATGGAAGAGAGTTTAGTACCGGCTTCATCTCTGCGCAGTCCGCTGGCGACGAGTGCGGGCAATACAAACGGGACACACTTGCGGTTATAGCCGTAGATGCCGTAGCCGAAGAACAACGTTGCGAATATCATCTTCTGGTACCCCCTGAGCTGCATACTGCCATTTGCAATGCTCCGGATAAGCGGCCCGGTACTGCCGGCAATAAATGGGGACAAAATACTTGCTCGGTGGGTTAGCCTTCCTGTTGTTATGATGCGTTCGACTGTGCACACGCATACCCCAGGCGCTCGCGCTTGTAGTTGCATGGTGATGATGGCGAATCAAGCAAAGCATTTAGTGGCGATGGAGATGCAATCTTTTCGTTTTGTTAAACTGGACCTCGAATTTAAAGGTTTTAACGTTGCTGCTGGCTTCGACGACATGAAACCTGTACCTATAAAATATGTCTCAGATATATCTCCAATTTCTTCCCATATTATCAACAGAATGTTTGAAGTTGTAGTTTTTCCTGAATATTTATAAATAGCACACGTTTGTCCGATTTTTAAAGATGGCAATAAACAAGCAGTCAATAACTACAGACTCATATCGGTATTGCTGGTCATTTTCAAAGTTTTTGAAAATGCTTTGAACAATAGGCTGGCCAAGGTTTTCAATAAATATAATGTAATAAATGGCATGCAATTCGGGTTTCGAAAAAAAACGATCGTCGGAACTAGCATTACTAGACATCAAACATAACATAATAATTTCGAGCGTAGGCTTTATACACTTCGCTTATTTCTTTACTTGAAGAAAGCAGTTCGATTCTGTGTCACACACCATTCTCTTATCGAAAATAAATACGCAAGGGGGGCGCGCAATTGCTCTAGATTTAATACACAGCTACTTATCCGACCGGTATCAATACGTCAGCGTTAATTAAGAATCTTCTTCATATGTCAAAGTAAAGAATGGTGTTCTCCAAGGGTCTATTCTCGAGCCGCTGTTGTTTTTAATCTATGTAAATAACCTTTGCAGCATACTAAACTCCGAAAATAATTCTGTACACAGACGACACTAACCTTTTGTTTTTTGCGAGTGACTCAGTTATTCAACTTCAATATGATGTTAATTATGACTTGAAACTCCATTCGGGCTGGCTTAACAAGTATAACTTGGAGCTGAATACCACCAAGACAAAGTATATGATATTCACACCCACAAATAAACTAATGACCTCTAATATTGAGCTTAATTTTCATGGTGTCAGTCTAGAGCGGGTTAAGTTTCAAAAATTTTTGGGCGTGTGGTTTCAGGACACCTTGTCATAGAATGTTCACGTGTCGATAATGGCGGGCGAGTTAAGTAAGGCAGTAGGCTGTCTTTATAAACTAAGCCCATTTGGACCACAATGGCTTAGAACCTTACTATATTACACACTTTTCTACTCCAGAATGTCTTATTGCTCGCTAATCTGGGAAAAACCACGCAGGGCAATTTTCATAAGCTGATTAAACTACAGAAGTTAGGCTTATTCCAAAACTACAACGGGCGTCCGCAAGTTGAAGGCACTGGAGGCATCGAGGAGACTTCACGACCCGGTATCCGTGAACCACATGGTGGAGACCAGCTTCCTCCTAAAGGGGCGCGTAACTTATCACGCAATGAAGAACTCTGTTGTTCTTCCCCCCGCCATGCGCCGAATGCCTATAACCTATCCTCAAAGTGTTCCCGTGGAGTATGACTTGGGAACAACGGGAGTTTTAATTGCGATAGAACTGTACCGAGCTGCTACGCAGTCTGCGTCCATAGACGACGCCTCGTGGGCCAAATGGTACCAGAAAAGGTTCAGAAACATCCAGGATTGCTTCGATGACGCCACCGTCACTTCGGCGAACTTCTCCCAAAAGGTTGTAACTAGCGAAAGCGCCTTTGAAACGTACGTTTGGAAGCATGCGTTTCGAGTCGTCCTGGACGCGCTCAGGGATATCTACTCGCCGAGAGGCGGCCTCGGCTTTTCCGCCGAGGCCCGCTGGGTGTCGGCGCAGCGTACTTTCTTCAAACGTTTCTGTCTTCTTTCTTGCGGTGGCGGAGGCCTCGGCTCGGATTTTGACAGAAAACTTCGCTGCGTTCTTCCAGTATTAACTACCAGCGAATTTCAGGACGTATTCAGCTGCAAGAAGCCGCAAAAGAAGAAACTGAACGGCATCTGCTCGAACTTGTGAGCGCTTCTCCACTACTAATGTTTGCTTTGAAACTGCGAAAAAAAGGTTTTTTTCATTTTCTCCGGAATTCTGGCAACCAATGAGAACATTTTTCAGCTGCGCTGCAAGAAATGCCGCGACATAAGAGTAACGATCATTTTTACGCTAATATGTTTTTGTCCGGACTATTATTAAAACCCTCTTTGAAGAACCACGTTGCGCATTCAAAAGAGACAAACACAGGAAAAAGCCAAGAAGACGGAAAGAGCGCAAACTATCAACTGAGTTTATTTGAATGAAGGTGCCTTATATATGCCGAATCACAAAAAAAAGAACAAGGGGAATGCGAGAGCGGGGATGGGGGGTACAGCCAGTCATCTCCTGATTAACAACATGTGCGCGGAACATTCTTCTTCTTGTACAATTTGACAGAAGTGTCGCTTATACATTTATCGCCATTTTCTTTTATGTGGTAGGCTTCCAAAAGCTCACGCGCTGTTTTGTTTTTACTTTTCCCCAGAATTTTTATCTTAAGCAGAGGCTCGCATCCAGTGCAGGCAAGGCAATGAGCGGGCAGATTCGCTCTTCTTTATTTCGAACTGATCGGGCATGTTCCCCTGCGCGTTCATTCTCGCAACGGCCTGCTTGTCCCACGTAGGCACCTCCACACTTGAGCGGGATTTCATAAACCACGCCTATGGCACATTTGACAGCCGTTTCAGCATGCTTTATGCCGCATCCAGTGCCTCTAGCTTCTTGGTTACTGATTCTCGGGCACAAGCCTGCGAGTTTCTGTGGGCCAGAAAATACGACAGGGACACCATGCCACTTGGCCACTTTTTTTACATTGTGCGCCACTTTGTGTAGATATGGCACCACCACGAGCTTCTTTTTTGACAGCGGCTCATTCGCGCTACCTTGATATCTTCTTTTTATCTTCCTAAGAAGATTCTCGGCCACAGCTGTTATGACGTCGCAGGGGAAGCCGGCTGAAAGCAGCCTTTCAATTTGGTTATTAAAGCTGATATGCATTGCATGCGGGCATGAATTGGTAAGAGCAGATTCCAGGCACGAGCTTGCAATTGCTCTCTTGACTATCTTCGAATGCGCGGAATCATACGGCAGTAGCTCTTTCTTTGCTCGTGGCGCGCAGTGCCAGCAGGCATGTTGTAAGCCGACGTTCAGGTTAATATCTAAAAACTGCAACGACCTATTAGAAGGAAGTTCATGCGTAAAGGTCAAGCCTTGCCCATACTGTCTAAAGACAGTTAAAATTCTACTCACTGAGTCAGTGTGGGTAAACGTTACTTGCTTGGATAAAACAATAAAAAAATCGTCAACACATCTAAAAACTTCAGTACTCCCAAATTAGCAAACTCGTCATTTAGGGAGTGGTCAATGGCGGCTAAAAATATGTTACTAAGAACAGGGGCGACGCAAGAACCAATACAAATTCCTTGTCGTTGAATGTAAAAGTTGTCTTTAAAAGATATGAAGGTGGCCCCTCGACATTGTCGCTATGCCATCGCTTTAGTTGACTATTTTTCTGAATGGCCTTAGGTGAATATGACAGATCGTGTAACAACTACAGATTTTATAGATTTCTTAATTGACGTTTTTGCCCATGAAGCCTATCCAGAAGAGATATCTGATCAAGGCCCTCAGTTCATGTCAAAATAATTTAAGTAAGTTCTGAGTAATAGGGCTATCAAGTTAACTCACTCTTCAATATATCACCTGCAGGCGAACGGAGAAGTTGAAAGATTTAACAGAACTATCAAGTCTTTTGTCAAACTTACATAGTTGGAACGTGGGCCTTTGAAAACTACTATTGCACAGTATTTGGCAATAAATAGATCTACACCTCTTGCCACAACAGGGGTGGCACCGGCAGGTCTT
Organism: Amblyomma americanum; assembly: GCF_052857255.1. Lineage (NCBI taxonomy): Eukaryota > Metazoa > Arthropoda > Arachnida > Ixodida > Ixodidae > Amblyomma > Amblyomma americanum. The sequence goes on along the minus strand of NC_135507.1, from coordinate 17,339,565 downwards.
CTTCATAGCAGATGCCATCGTACAAAGCTAGATATTGTTGGGCTTCCTTCATTTCCGTCATTGTTTGCTCAGAATCCATATCTAGCGATGTAAAATTTGAGGAAAAGAATCAAGAAACAGACGACAATGAAAGAATATACGGATAACAAGCGTGGAGCACGACCACCCAGAATTCAACCAGGAGATTTGTTCAAAATTCGTAAACCCCTCTTTAAGTTCAAAGGAGACAGACGTTTCTCCGCACCACTGGAGTTCATTCAACAACATGGTCCAGCATCATACCGCCTAGAAGATGGCAGACTATAGAATGCGTCTAAGCTGGCAAAAGTACCGAGACAAATTAATCGGGAAGAGGATGAACATTTTGATTTATTTCAATTACCTTTCCCCTAAGATTCTAAAAGTTATGCATAGGATCAAGGCTCGGCGGGCCCAGTGTTGGCTCGGCAGCCTCCTGATGCATCATCAATACCAAAGCCTTCAGAAGCTAGAACCCGCTTTCCCATTTTTTTCACGGCCACTGGCCGGACAATTCACGTCGTCCCACCTCTAGAGTGATGTGAGTGATGCACCTGTGAATGGGTGTGATGTGCCTTCTGAAACGAGCGCTCAGTGTTCAAGTGATCTTCCTGTGGGCAGGCAAGGTGTGCATCCTACCTTGCCTGCCCAGTGTTCAGTGCTGCCTGATGAAAGTGGACCAGCCCCAGCTGTTCCGCCTATGAACAAACGCCGACGGCAGCCTTCGGAACCTGGACTGAGGACGTCTCCTCAGGAATCCAGTTTGGTACCGGAGCGACCGAGAAGGAATGCTCGCAAGCCAGACTGGTTCAAGGACTATGTATCTCAGTAACTTGTTTTGGTAAAATGAGCTCTTGGGCGAGTTGGTTACTTGTCTTCGGCATAGTAGCAGCGCAAAAAAAAAAATATAAGCGTGACGCAGCCTATATATTCCATTTTGATAGCTTGGAATAAAATCAGTCGTGAGTGCAGCGTCTGTGCGTGTCTCTCGGTGTCTATTCTTCTCTTGTGTGTTTGTGTGTGTTTTTTGCGCTGCTACTATGCAGAAAACCTGTTTTGCACTCTCCCTTGCTTAAGAACGGGAGTTGCAGTGAGATTTCAATTCTTGGGTAATATAATTGAAACTTTCATTATGAAATGCAACAGGGTATTTTACATGCCTTTCAATGTCATTTCTCTCGTGTGTAGTTTTACTTCCCAGTAGCTATTGTACTGGAAGTGAATGATATTTCTGTGGTATTTTTCTGTGCATATTAGATTGATATTACGATGTGATATGAATGTTTGAATATTTATGATATTTATCTCACTGTGTTGTGAAGATTATTCAGTATAATATTATGAAATAGCATGTCTCAACAAGAGCATTCTTCTAAATTACATTCTAATACGATAAAAAAACAGCGCTCATGTGTTCAGAAATGTGTACTATTTTTCAGGCTACTATACATATATTTCCGTTTCTTCGTGCAGACTGATGCACTTAGTAGTGTTTCATGTCAGACATACAATGAAACAACGTATGATTATTTGAGTCCGAGCCGTGCGACTTCTTTCGAAAGTAACTTGCTGTTCTTTTGTATGTTTATCCGGTCTACTAGTATTGTCCGATGTTCATGTATGTGTACTGCGGTTGAGTAACGCTCGCCGATGTTCTATGGTCGTATTGTCCTTTAGTTTTCATTGAGTAGGATGTTTTTTTCCGGCCGATTAAAACTATCCGATGTTCTAAGGTAACTTCACAAAAACAGCAAGAATGTGCATTTTACAAGATATCATTTTGTTTGGTTGAAGGATTCACTGCTCATGGGGACGCCCATCGGCAGATTCCCTGGGGACGCTCACGGAATAGGCAATTCATCCAAACCTTAATGATATCACGTGAGCTCCTGTGTCTGACGTTACTATTAGCCTTCAGTGATGCTGCCATAGCAGCATTTGTTGAGCAGTCTTGAGAATTTAAGCTTGCCATGCATTTAGGACTCCTCATTATTTTCAAAACATAAGGGAGAAGATATATTTCGGATGATTGAATTCTCTATGAAATATTCATTATCCTGTTAGGATGTTTCAGAAATTCATTGCTTTGATGAAGTGCATTGTTTTTGTTGATCTGTTAAATATTCATTGTTTTTTTGTGGAGTGAAGTGTTCATTCATTGTTCTTATGGGACGAAGTATGAAATTGTTTTCCGATTCAAAGCTTACATAAAAGTAAGCTCATTTCTGTGTTCAGATATTTGTTCATGCTGTATATGTATAACTTCGTATTCAAATTTTTCCCCAATGTTTGCTTTTCCCCGAAGGGAGGGAGTATGTTGGGTCCTGGGTTTCAGTTTTGGTTTGGTTTGATTGGATCAGATTTCCTCTTGATAATGCTCATCTGTGCGTCGTTGTTGGCTTGGACTATCACGTGGTTGTTATCTATAAAAAGCCATCCCAGCATGAATAAAACGTCATTCGTCATGTTGTGCTGGGTCTCGACTGACTTCTTGCGGCCGTCCAGGACGACACCACAACTTCTATTAGAGCTTCCAATGGAAATAGCTATCCTTTCTTTTTATCTGTTATTTCGTTATCAATTTTCTTTCCACTGTGTGCACGTTTGGCAGTATGCAAAGACAGTTATTAGAAAATTATAAACAATAAAAATGCTGAACTGCAGTCTTTGTAGGTCGTGACGGGATCGTGTGACGATGTTATACCCGCAGCCTCAACGCTGTATAGCACTATTCTTGTGATAAAGCACATTTGCGTCCGGCTCCCGGCATAATGAAGGCAAAGGCAGACACTGCGTGCTAATTGAGAAAAAAAATCGAAAAGTACAGCAAATAAATATTAATTGCGCTGCAAGCTTTCAGACCTATTCGGTCAGAACTGGCAGCGGCAGATTTCGCTGGCAAAGGTTACTCTCCATTATGCATTAATTCATGCATGCGAATACAAATCTGCGCGTCGCGCCTACCGCATTCGTGCATTGTGTTGTCCCTTAAAGCACAAATGATTTTTAAAGAGAATTACATTACTAAGGATGCTGCGAAACAGGATAACCAAAATCATAGTGATGCCAAGAATTTTTCGAAAAAAAACAAATTAGGAAGCGGAAACCTGTCCTATCACAAGTGACAAAATTACGAACCACAATGCGACACGCACACAAGCATGCGGCACAAATAGGCGTTAAGCACGTTACAGGAAACTCGGCTGCAGGCCTTGCAGCCACTCACGACAAAAAAACGCTCCCATTCGCGACTCGCTGCGGGTTCGATGTCGCTTCTTCCACAGTGAACATATTGGAAATATCAGCGCACAAGGACATAGGACCTGAAGAAAGAGACACTGGACGAGCGCTGGTCTGAACTTTATCTATAAACTAAGCGACATACCGGACAACAACGAGAGAGTGGAGATTCTTTAATATCAATTCGCTTCCCTCGTGTGTTCCTATTATCTCGCCGTACAAGTTTGCTTTACTGTTCTCGAAGATGACAGCTGATAATTTTTTACCGCAAAGGACGCCCATTGACGTTCCTGATCTCCGCAGCCTCCTGCAGTACTGGTTTCATTGGTTGTTTTAATGGGATGTAACAGCCCAAAGCAACTCAGGCTATGAGGGACGCCGTAGAGGAGTGCTCCAGATAATTTCGACCGCCTGGGAATTCTTAACGTGCCCTGACATCGCACAGTGTCTGGATGACAGGCACGTATTCCGTCTTCCGAAGCTGCCTTCACAAGGAACTTGAAGAACTGTAGACACTTAACTTTTGGGTGCGTGTTTTCATCTTTGTAATGATGCGCAAAATCTTATTATACATAGATTACCATGCGGCATGCTCATAGGACCGCTGAATAATATACAATTAAATTTCTTTCTCACGCTATTTGCTATTGCCGTTTGCTAAGGTTCGTTTTGTTTTGTTTTTTATATCTTGGCCTGCTTGAGCCATCTTGACAATGGCATCCAATGTGGATTAATGCTCATGAAATCCTCTCATGAACACCGAGAACAATGCTGTAATGAGACAGCACCACTGAAGCCTGGCATCAGTCACCGTTTCCACAGCTTTGCTTGACCAGCTTGAAATGCTCACGGGGCAAGGGGAGCGGAGAAGCAGGGTGGGTTTGTAGGGACTTAAAACACAAATGAAGCGAGCCACTTTCCATGACCTGGCAAAAGATTCCGACTCGTAAGTCCATAAATAATTCCAATAGTAGTACAGCGATGCTGTTTCAACCAAGATTTTGAAATATATTGTATGTAAAACGGTTAGAAGCCGTCGCAGACTTTATACGATCCGACGCCCGATACAAGTGCACACTTCAGCACCCGATTCAAAATTTGCATTTTAAATGTTTTTTTTTTTTGCCCATACGAGCAAGCGCTGACATTTTGTTAGCTGATTTCGCATATTATTTTCTGTCTACCAAGAAGCTAGGACGAAGAATAAGCTGACAAAACCAGAAAGCAAGCGCTGGTTTTAGAGCGCCACGTTGGATTTCAAGAGCTCTCAATGGGTCATTCTGAGTAACAGCCCCACTTAAGGCACGAATTACCATCAAGACCCAGAGGGCTGGTGCCTGAGGGGTCAACGTGTGACAAACATTCGTATTTCTACGTACCGCGTCATAACGAGATAAGCGCGCGACCAGAAAGCAAGAGTGAAAACCCGCTCCATAAAGTTGGACTCCAACCTTTCATTGTAGACTAAATCAGCATCTGTGGTTCTAAAATCACGCGTACTAATGAACGAGGTGATTTTAATTTTCATTGGCCATGAACCCATTGCCTGATGAACCAACGTACTTTTCCTCAGAAAGGGCATTTATAGTTTCGTTTGGCGGCGCTACAGGCTTGTAGTTAAAGGCAGTGTGGAGCTTGTGGGTCCCCTTTTAAATCTCTTCACCCTATTCTGATAAATTTTTAATGGACGGTGCGCACTTATGCTCTGAGAACATAATCGAAATTGTAGTGTTTTATCCTGAGTCTGGACAGAAGTTGTTCACTTAACAATGACCTAATGTGTGTCAGTTTAATAATAATAATAATTGGCTTTTGGGGAAAGGAAATGGCGCAGTATCTGTCTCATATATCGTTGGACACCTGAACCATGCCGTATGGGAAGAGATAAGGGAGGGAGTGAAAGAAGAAAGGAGGAAATAGGTGCCGTAGTGGAGGGCTCCGGAATAATTTCGACCACCTGGGCAGTTTAGGAAAACTATCAATTTAAAAACACTCGCAATTTCTTCACTTTGTCGGCATGACTGACCGCAGAAAATCGCCCTGTACAATATATGGGAAAAGATTGCTGTTTTATGCCACCTTTTGGGAAATCACACCAAGCAAGTGCTTTTTTTCTGCTTTCACTGATGTTTAAAAACTTGACTTCTTGCTATAGCTGCCTAACAACTAACTAAGCATGATAAGTTTCTTAACAGGTTCCTCACAAAATTTCTATATCGAAAGAAGCTTTAAAATAATTTTTCTATGCAGTATAAAAATTATTAAAATAATTGATAGTTTCCCTAAATGTAAACTTCGCCCTAAAAATACCAATTTATAAAAACTTCAAATATTTGGGCAGCGGCAATTTTGTTTGACAGGCTTTTTTTCTCCGTTAAAGGATCTTTCAGCATACACAGGAATGTATTCTGCGATACGGCGCTTCTGGATACGAATTTCTTGCAGTTTTTCTCTAATTTTCTGCTCTTGTAATCTGTAGCTACTTATTTTTCCTCTCCAAAATTTGCAGAAATATGCTTAAAAGTAAAGTTAGCGGCGTATGCAGCAATAAAAGCAGTTTATCATGGATAATAAAGGCCGAAAATTCGTCTTAAAAGCTCGCGCGATGTGTACACGCTAATCAAGCTCTTATAGTTTCGTTTGGCCTGCCAGTTACTACGCTCCGTGCGAGGATTCTATCATTTTTCCTTCCAGTTTCAATTCGCCTCAGCTGCAACCCAAACAAAACTCCCCAACAGGTCAAAAAAGGCATAACCAAAACAGCGATATGTCCGGCTTCCACTGTGTCCCGCTTTGGAAGCGGCGTTTGTGGGCACTGCCGCCGGCCCCTTGCGCGCCAACTACAGGGGAAAAATCATTTCCTACATTTCTATTGCTGATATCGACTTGGAACTTAAGAAATACGTCCTTTATTAGTTTAAACACTTTGTATTGTCGGGGCTTTTTTTTTATCAAATTCATAGTTTTCTCTCCAATCATCCCTAAAGTGAAATATTCCTGTTCTTGCACTGTTGTAACAAAGTAGTTGTAACAAAGACTTGGCCCGCGGATTATATGACGTCACGCATGCACTCGTTTAGCAAAACGTTTAGTGCCAGTTTGGGATGGCATTCATGAATCGAAGTGTATTACGTCATATCACGTGCTTCACCTCTTTGCGTCTCATCCTGGCTTTATCCTTCAGACTAGTGTGACGAGACATATATCGGGTGCTCTGCAAGCATTTTCAAAAATGCTGAAAAACTGACTTTTTTTATAAATAACTAAAACTACAGGCTCATGCGGGTTTAACGTCCCATAGCGACACAGGATATGAGGAACGCTGTAGTGGAGGTCTCCGGAATAATTTCGACCCCCCGGGGTTCTTTAAAGTGCACTGAGATCGCAGAGTACACGGACCTCTAAGCATTTCGTCTCCATCAGAACGCGACCGCCGCAGCAGGGGTCGAACCCGCGTCTTTCGGGTCAGCAGCCGAGCGCCATAACCAATGAGACACCTTGGCGGCAAGAGAACTTTAACTGGAGGAAGATGTTAGTTGCGGAGGACGGCAGTAATTGTGAGAAGCATAATTAGCTGAAACAATAACTAACATTGAAATTACCGAACCTTATAGTCAATGGCGAATTTGTAGCCACAGAATACAGGATGCCGTATTCGTTTTTAATACTAAGAAAAAGGTTTCTATTGCATCTTAAAGCTAATAATAATTGGTTTTTTTGGGGGGAAATGAAATGGCGCAGTATCTGTCTCATATATCGGTGGACACCTGAACCGCGCCGTAAGGGAAGGAATAAAGGAGGGAGTGAAAGAACAAAGCAAGAGAGAGGTGCCGCAGTGGAGGGCTCCGGAATAATTTCGACCACCTGGGGATCTTTAGCGTGCACTGGCATCGCATAGCACACGGGCGCCTTAGCGTTTTTCCTCCATAAAAACGCAGCCGCCGCGGTCGGGTTCGAACCCGGGAACTCCGGATCAGTAGCTCGAGTTTTTCTTTTTCACACCAAACCGAAACTCAACGCATGTGAGCTTCGGAAGTCTAGTGACAACGCACTGTCCTTAGTGGCATAATGCAGTGATCTCTATGGCCAATTTGAAGTGCTCTATTTCTCCTGTGCAGGAAGCATCGACCCTCAGTTTAGACCGCGACCAGCGTTATGTTTTGCCTGTTCGCTCGGCGTAAGAAAAACGCTGTAGTCATCGCCGAATACGCGGCCGTCGATTACGAGAGCCCTCATGGCCGCTTGCGTAGCGCTCTGCTTCTGCAATTACCCACAGAAGCAGACTTTTTGCTTTCTTTCGCAACGCTCTAGATTGGTAAATGAATAAAATCTTCCATCTGCGACAGCGTGCGAATTTCTGTTTAGCGTTTCCGCGGTTTCTTTACATAAATTATGTAGTTTCTCTGAAGCGTTTACTTCTATAGGGCAGCATAGAGTGTGGATGTCAGCTTCGCATCCATTTTCAAGCCCACATAAGCAAGCATAAGGTCTATTTCCTCATCAACGAAGTACTGGAGCTGCGCAAGCGCAGTCATACAATATTCACGCTGAGGCGTTGAAGTTTTGGTTCCTGCATTGGCGAGGCGTGACATTTGCGTACACTTAAGTGATTTGACGCTGCAATGGCCGGGTCGCACGACCAAAAGAAGCGCCTCAAAAGCAACCATCAACACTTTTGTAAAAGTAGCGCTATAAACCACAAAAACAGCTGCCTAATAGCCTAATAGCCCTCCTTGCTTCGGAGACGAACCTTGGTTGCTTTATGCTCTTCCTAACACGCAAGACTATACATGAACAGCCACTAAATCCGGTGACTAGAACAACGCACGACGAAGCCTCCGATCTAGCCCGTCTGATAGCTGCATCAAAAAAAAAAGGGGGGGGGGGTAGAAGGAAAGAAAACTGCATATAGCTGCTATCAGGGCTCTCAGAATCGGCGGCCACTCAGTTGGCAATGACTAGCCTTTTCTTGGGCCGAGCGACGAATCAAAAGATAACGCCGCGATAAAGTATAGGCTGAGCGTCGACGCTCTATAGTCGGGGAAATAACAGCACATGTTTCAAATTGGCCGCCGCAGTCGTTGAAACACCTCAGGAGCAGATGTTGCGTTTCCAACAGACTTCCAGCGCTCCTCGTGCTCTGAATTTAGATTTGGTGCGGAAAAAAATTACGTGATTTTCTCGCTTTACGGGGTTTAAAAAAAACTTTTTCTGTTTTAAAAACGAGTACGGCATCGTCATTTCCATGGCTACAAATTTACCATGGGAAATAGCCGTCAAACTTAGTGAATTTAAAGTTACTTAGTAAATTTTAGTTATTATTTAGCTTATTAGCACGTTTTTCACAATTACTAACGTCCGCCGCAGCGGAGAGTTTCCTCTTGTACAGGTTTTCTTTTTTTCTCAAAAAGTCTATTTTCCTTATTTTTTTTAAGTGTTCGCTGAAACAACCGCTCTACGAACTAGATACTGGCACTGCTCAAGGGCAGTTTCAGATATTGGTTGCAAAACTAACACGAGACTTTTGAACATTTCCCACAAGTCAATCGCCATCGCGAGCACCAAACCTTCAATAGATGTCCAGCGCACTATGGAAGTGAAGTCCCTGGGCAGTGCACCATCTATATTAGTGGCCATTGACGGAACATCAGTAGGGTGATTTACTTACTTCATGCACTTCTCGCACCTGACATTCTAGAGACACGTCGGATACGCACCAGGGATATGGCTATTTTTTCTTGGAAATCACTGACAATGCTCATCTTAACATATACATTTTACAAGCTTTCATTGGCCTTCAAGAGCCACACTTTAGCCGCTAATCAAGAAACGATGATAACAATGTTATGTGGGTTTTTTTTTTCAATTCCAATGTCAAGGCTCATTGAAACACTGCTACTGGCAGCATCTACGGCCAGTTGTAGAATGCGGGGCGAGTTCGATATGAAGAGCGCATTTTCAAAGGTGTTGTAAACGATTTCCTTGCAGAGCATCCTATACGTATCACGTAGACAGCTGCCTTTTTTTTCTTGATCACTTATTTCCTTTCAATATGGCGACCCATCCGAGCATTTATTATATTCAATGCTGAAAAATGCGCGCCAGTCTGGAAGAATATTTCCTGTTCCGAACGCAATCATAGAAAATCACGTCAAGCGCTTCTCCGGAAAACTTCCCAAGTACTGACGAAACTGGTTTTAGGTTGCGTTTTATGCTAATCTGAAAGAATAATTTAGTGAGGACAGCTGTGTATTCGGAGAATAAAAACGAGAGTAGGGGCAGAGCCTTGCTTGTCATCGATCACAGGGTATACATAATAATTAGGGTATCGTAAAATTCGTTCGAAACGTGTTGCTTCTTTCGTTTATTATTGTGTTTTCTTGCTAAAAACATGCGCATTAGCCCAGAACATTAAGTCATTACCCAATGACAGAATAGCTACATCGCAACAGAACGGTGGTAAGTGAGGACTTCTGTATAAATATCGTGGTCATAACCACAGCCATGAAACGTTCTCTCTCCTAATCAGAACTTTTCATAGCCAGTAGAGGGGCGACCTCTTGAGATGAAGTCGACAGTTCTGTTCCTGTGTGTTCTTATAGCATTGACTGCGGTATCAAAGTAAGTCTCAACTGTTTTCATTTCGCATCCAAGGTGTACTTCGAATACCAACCTATAGAATTAGCTTTAACGCAGAGTAGACTTTCAATAGAAATAATACCATTCTTTATTTATTTCCAACATTGCAGGTGTTTCTATATCATTATTGCGTGTTAGAAATTTCCCGAATGCAGCATACCTTGCAATATCAAGCCACTTATAGCTATGGGCGCAGGTAAAGAGTGAACGCATGAGTGTTTATTTATTTTTGTTGACGCGTTCAGTTTTCCATAGTCCATCATATAGGTATGGCTTTACTCTAACACAAACAGCTCCAGAATATGAGACATTGCTGCGCAATACCTTATTACACCCGCATCTCATCTTGGTGGGTTTAAACTTTGACTTCAAGGCTTTGAGACATATCTAGCAGTATACCGATTCGTCCAACAACGCTTTAAGACGACTGTCGTATGCACAACCCTCGAGGAGCGGTTTCACCCCACTTTGTACCAGTCATGAATCTCCATTCCTTGAACACAACTAGCTGTTTACCATTATATGAAACCCAGTAGATTGGAAATTTGTGCACATTGAACGAATCAATGAACGAAAGCTTCCTCCCCTCCCCCACGCATTTCGCATCACACCTTTCGTTCCTTTGACCCCCTCCTCCCCTCCATACTTAAAGACGCTAGCTACTGCCCTCAGTCACCCCCGATGAAGGAGCCGAGTGGGCTTCGAAACGTTGGGTTAAAATTAGTTTTTTGGTTGGAGATGTGCAGTTTATTTTAAGTCTTCAAACCCAACCAGCCGGGCAAATCTGTCAAAATGTCTAGTTTTCAGAACGGAGGGAGAACACAGACACGAATCTAAACGAAGTTTTGCGAAACTTTCAGCCACCCCCCGGTGCATACGTGCTATCCTACCGCCGCAGCGGCGCATGCATCAATAACAGCCCCTATAGAACGCGCTATCCCGGTTACTGCGCATTCGCGGGCCGCGCGGCTCACCGCAGCAACCACGTTAGCCGAGAGAGTGCGGCAGCCAAAGTAACTCTTCCCTCCTTTACCACGATGTTATCTGGTATTCAGTGCATAGAAGTGCACAGAAAACGTAACTTGTTCATTTACCAGTTAGCGTCCAAAGCGTGTGTCAGTAACAACAGAATTACTGAAAACAGGTATAAGTTCGTACGCAGCTAAGCCTAAGGCGGAAAGCAAAAAAATTTCAAAAAGACACCGCACGCTTAGGAAAGGCAAACAACTTTCGCTGATTAATTTTCGTTCTGTTTTTGTTACCTTGCATTCGTTCATTGTGCGTGGTGAATAATAATAATAATTGGTTTTCGGGGAAAGGAAATGGCGCAGTGTCTGTCTCATATATCGTTGGACACCTGAACCGCGCCGTAAGGGTAGGGATAAAGGAAGGAGTGAAAGAAGAAAGGAAGAAAGAGGTGCCGTAGTGGAGGGCTCCGGAATAATTTCGACCACCTGGGGATCTTTAACGTGCACACGGGCGTCTTAGCGTTTTGCCTCCATAAAACGCCGCTGCCGCGGAACCCGACCGCGGCGGCTGCGTTTTTATGGAGGAAAAACGCTAAGGCGCCCGCGTGAAAATCGGTTTTCAGAAAAATAAAAGCGCTGTATGCGCCGGGAGAGAAAAGAGCCGCGTATTCCAAAGAAAAGAGCGTCAGCACGCGCTTCTCGGCCGAGCCGTAGGCCCTAGAGACCGGTATACTGGAGTTCGGGCCCTACACACCTAGAAATGCAGAGAAAGCAGAGTGCGGTCAACTAAGAAATGCGGCTCCAGAGCAGCTACCACCATCTAAGATGCGCTCTATAATGCGGTACGCCTTTCCCACAACGCTTTTTCTGCCTATATCTACTCTCTACGACGGTACCGACTGTCAGTATTATAATCAGGTTAAAGGAAGGAACGCGCGCATTTTTTTTCTTTTAATTTCGACGCAGTTATAACGCGGCCGCCGAATGGCGCACCCACTAAGCCATCGCAGCGGGCTGGGGGGAACTAAGGGCAAAATATAAACATTAAGTAAAAGAAATTCGCAGTGGTTTAGCTCTGATTAAACCTGGAGTGACGCGATAGCTACATCTGCCTGGTTACGCTTAGGTTCGGCTTGAAAGTGAAGACACATTGTTTTTGCACACGTAGTAGTCACGTAAAGGCTTGAACTTTATGTCAACGTTCATCCTCTGGTTAAATTCACTCTCTCCCCCTCTCCTCCTCTCCACTCCCCCGTTCTTCAACTTAATAATAATTGGATTTTGGGGAAAGGAAATGGCGCAGTATCTGTCTCGTATATCGTTGGACACCTGAACCGCGCCGTATGGGAAGGGATAAAGGAGGGCGTGAAAGAAGAAAGGAGGAATAGGTGCCGTAGTGGAGGGCTCCGGAATAATTTCGACCACCTGGGGATCTTTAACGTGCACTGACATCGCACAGCACACGGGCGCCTTAGCGTTTTTCCTCCATAAAGACGCAGCCGCCGCGGTTGGGTTCGAACCCAGGAACTCCGGATCAGTAGTCGAGCGTCCTAACCACTGAGCCACCGCGGCGGGGCCCCGTTCTTCAACTTCGTTCTTCCTCTGGTTAAATTCACTCTCTCCTCCTCCGAACCCCGTGACCATCCACGGCGCCGCCACGGAGCTCAAGGGCGGCCACGCTGAAGGCTCGCATAATGCAGCTCTCGCTACAAAAACATGTGGCTACAACTCACAATGAAGAACGTTTAACCCTGCTTTGGAAAACAAAACACGCACAAGGGGGAAAAAATCTAGGCAGAAGTGCACAGGAGTAAAGGCTACTAAGAACTGATATAGAGCCTGTATCCGTAAGGATCGCGTATCTTCAAGGAACGGAATTTAGACGAAGCGGAGCAGCACGAGGAGAAGCAGAAAAATGAACCAAGATCTAGAACCAGAAAATCGAAAACTCGTTCTGTGTTAGGATCCAGTGCTGCACGCGCTGATCTATTTTCAAAGAGTGTTTGAGATCGAGACTCGGGGTACAAATGCCAATTTCGACGTGTATGACACAATGATCTTCAATGCCTCACAAGGTCAAACCGAACTTGTTGTATGCATAAAACTTACATTAGATCGATGCTTGAATATGGATGTACTTTATGGGTCCCACCTGCGAATCCTGATAGAAACAAGCTGGAAACAGTCCAAAACTTAGCGGCCCGTTATTTGTCTGGCAAGTACGACTGAGAAGTCAGCATAAAGAACGCAAAACACGAACTTAAACTGGAGCCTCTAGTGAAGTGCATTAAAAAATTTAGATTGAAACTGTTCCATAATATTTATCCAAATGAAGTTGGTATTCAATGCGAAAATTTATTTTGCCGCCATTTTATAGGTCTGAACGCGCCGACCACGAACGGAAATTTAGAGATTACAAATGTAAAAATGAGATGTTTGAAACTTCATTCTTTCCGAAGACCGCGCGATTGGAATGATATCTCATCGCTGGAAATATTACAACTAATGAAACCTTTGCTTCAAATTTGTGATGATTCTTGCTTTCATTGTTACTCATGGGCATTGTATTTTATTTTCTTGCTGTACTTTTTAATCCCCCCACCCCCGCTCTAACGCGAGACAATGGCGCTGTGGGTAAATAAACTTCGTGATGGTATGGTCAAGCTATGCGGAGGAGGAGGCGGAGGACAAGAACTTTAAAACTTTAATGAAACAGGAGAGGTCCAAGCTATGGGGGTATGACCACGTGATGATATGACTATAACCCCTGGATACCTTACCTTGACCTTTTACCTTGACCATGACATTTGATTTGAGACAGTGGAGACCATGTTTAACAGAGCTTCCGCTCGAACAGCTAGCTGCAAGACACATTAAACCCCAGCCATTTTTATTTTCTCTTTTTTCTTAAGGCCACTGACGGGCCGTTGGCGCTATTGTTTTCGGAAGCTTCTATACTCGCATACATTTCAATAATTTCTCGTTCTTTCTTGGTTCTGTGCCTGCAAATGGTCTTATGGTGCCCAAGAAGTTTGTCGCTTGGGCGACTTGGCGCAGAGAGTTGCAACATTTTTTATAGAATTCAATGCCACCATTGATTGAAGCACCTGCTTATTCGTCCGACGTAAGCTTTTTTTTTTAGCTCTACGGAATCTCGTAAGCGACGTTGCGGTAGCAGTCCACAAACTTATGTGCGTGTTTCATGGCGGAGCCAGGTATCTTCGTTCTCTTTTTTTATTTTCGAACTCACGCCTCCCGTTCACTATTTTTCAGAGCCCAGCCAGGTCGATTTACGACGAAATCACCATGGTAATGTTCTATTTTATGGAAGTTTATTCAGTGCGACCGATTGTGCATGTACTGCAGAAATACTGGACTTCTTATTGCCTCAGTTGGTCCTGATTTGCCCCATAAGTATCTGCTCTGAATTATGTGAGCATTTTTTTTTCTGCGCTTGATTCATAAATTTCAGCAATTCTAGTCTTAGCATTGCCTTTATTGTTTTATTGCAGCTTTATATCCTGATACATCAGGTGGTGCTCTATCCAGAAAGCTTCTTTGCCGTGCGAACTTGCGAAGTCAGTCACACACAGGAAGAGTGAAAGCACAGAATAGTATTACTTAGAACATTTTTATATTTAACACAGACGCAGCTGGGTGAAAGTTAAGGGGCACTGCAGCCTGTTTAGCTTAGTTGCAAGATTCTAAAATATATTTTGTTACAATGATAAAAAACATTGCGTGCCACATGAGAAATTTAAGAGTGACTCTCACTGAAGCCTTTTATTTTCAGGTTACAGCCTGAAAATTGGCAATGGCGTAACGGGCGACGCCATCCCTTTTGTCGTCCTGAGGTGAACACCGTCCGTAGACGTTTCTTTGGTGAAGGGATGCACGAAGCAGTAGTGCAAACTGCTAGCCACAGTGAAATCACGACCAGGAGAGAAAATATGCAGTAAAGATGGTTTAAGTAAAAGAGGCCGAAGCTTCGAAATGTTGGCGGGAGGCCATAATAACAAATTTTAAGGGAAGCGTTGAATGTTTCAGAGTGTTTGTCGGAGAAATTGGAACACTTGCGCGAGGTGACACCGCGGATTGGTATCGATCTGAGCACAGTGCCGGAAGCATATTGACAGCGCATCGGTTTCAAGAAATCAGTGTCCAATGCGCATAAAAAAAATTGGCTGACGATTACGCCTTTAGGTAACGCGATTTTTGAGCGCAGCTGCTGCTGTATTTGAAACATATGCGACAACGTACAAAACACGCAGTGCCAAACGGACGCGGCTCCGAGTTTCGGTTTGGGCAGTATACCACGGACCGTCACACCTGAGACGTTGAACGGACGACAGCATGCTACACTGGCGACATCTTGGGGCGCCGCATAGTCCGTCTTCTGGCTGCCGCCGTACCCTCCTCCTCCACTTCCTCCTCGTGAACTCTTCGCAACCGCCATACTTATACTTTCCGGAGCGCACGGCGTTAATTCTCTTTCATCCTCCGCTGTACAATACGCACGTAGCCGTTATAAGTCAGCCAACTAGGGAGGGCTGGGAGTCGTCCATGTCCAAATCGGACCTGGAGGCCCAGCGGGCCCTGGACCAGAGAGCACGCCCTGCAGCGGCGGCCAATGGCGTCCCGGAATAGGGACTGCCACCCATCGCAACTACCATACCCACCTCCCATTCAGCGAGGGGGACAGAGGAGGGGGAAGGTACGGAGACAGCGTGAGGGAAGGTTACAAGGCGGCGACCCACGGCGCCAGAGAAGCGTGCGCCGTCGTCTTCTCGCTGATGGCGTCATCGGTAAGTAATGCGTCGCTTGCCAGATATGGTACCAGGGTAGCGCAGGCTGTAAGTGCGCTGGCCGTTCGCTCGAGGCATGGTGTTAGAATACGTTGGCTTGAGGCAAGGCTCATAGGCGGCGGAGCGCTGTGCGTGCGGCCCAAGTCGAAAGCCAGAACCGCCTTCGTTCGGCAATGCGTGTTCTACGCGGTTGCCTACGGTCAGAGCACCGCAGATGCTGCTGTCAAAAGTTGCACTACCGAGAATATTAATCGGCTCCTAACTTTTTCGACAAGAAATAAATCATTTCAATACGTTATATGGACACTGGAAGGTGTAGCTGCAACTCCTTGAGGTTGTTTAAATAACCACTGACAAAGGGATCAACGCGCATACACGAATCCCCGCGAGGGCCTCCGTGCATGCATTTTAGATGGAGAGCCTGAGCAGGAGCACCGAGAGAAAGGAAAGGAAAGGAAATAGGCGTTAAATGTAAAAGAAAGTGCAATAACGGAAATAGTGAAGTCCTCAACAAGGTCCACGTAAGTACACAATGATGAAACACCTCCAATAAAGTGTTTGAATATAACTACGGTTGCACACAAAGCATGAAGAAATTATACGTTAAACTCTAAACCTGGCCTCTTTCAGGAACAGATGATTCACTGGTATAGTTATGAATGATGGATATAGCTAACTAGACGCTCTAAAGACGGGGGCGTTGAATGACTGATAGGTGGTGGTAGTGGTTTTATTAAAAATAATAGTAAAAAGGAAGGAAAAGATTTTTGCTAGCCCCGGCATCTGCCATCGATACTGAAGCACATGAGCTGGGGCAGCGGAAATAAAGGATAGCAGGCAGAATGGAGAAATGAAAGAGGTGAGGGGACAGGAAGAGAGGACAGGAAGGACAGGAGCAGAGGACAGGAGAGACAGGAAGTGAGGGCCCTGCATCCGTAAAGTGCAATATTGCCGGCGAAGAATTAAACTTAGAGCTAGAGCAGTTTTGGACGGGAAGCAACTCTTTTTGGACGGGAAGCAACTCTAAAAGGGTAAATGGACCTATGTGTGAAAAATAAGCCTTATTTTTCTTACTTGCACGCTTTGTCATTTGTCTATTCCTTGAGCTCCCCCGCGACGATGACGCGCTGGTTTTTGGCTTTCTTTCAGAAATTAATCCTTAAAAATGATAATATTATTCCATCAGAGGAAGGCAGTTTGCGCGAGTGAAAGAAAATTTGACTCGGCTCGTATGACAGCGCTTCCAAGAAGTGATTTTTTTACCCTTACATTAACGCACACATCCTTACATCGCCGACTAATAGCAGAACGAAAGCATGACTTGGAAGCCACAAAACAGATGTTTCAAATAATAATCTTTTTCATGACTTCCTCAACAGAAACCTGTAGAGAAAAATATTATTTTTACATTTTTATACGCTAGTGGTACGTACATATATATTTGAATCGTTTTTTTATTTCGTTTAGTGCCGTCTTGGGAGGCAACCAGGTGACCCTTGTGGTCCAGACTGTGCGTGCGTGCTGCCCGTCCGTGGGCAAGCTTCAGGCCGGCTTGCCTGCATATGGTCCCCAGCCCGCGGATAGCTACTCACCCAACGGCGCGGTACTAAACATAGCCAATAAAGTCAATGTTCAACCATGTATTTGTGCACAGTTGTATTGAACTTTTCACAAACGAAAACTCTTAATCAATCCTGCCTTAGAAATGTGCCCAAATATGGAAATAAACATCTATTCTATTCTATTCTGTTCTACTTCACAAGTGTGTATTCATGGTCACTTAATGAGAAAAAGCACATAAAACCATTTCTTTTATTGAAACTTTCGCTGAGTAGTAGTAGTATTATTAGTAGTAGTAATATTAGTAGTAGTAATATTAGTAGTAGTATTATTATTAGTAGTATTATTAGTATTAGTTGTAGCTTTATTATTAGTATTAGTGTTAGTAGTATTAGTATTAGCAGTATTAGTATTAGTAGTAGTAGTAGTAGTATTAGTAGTATTAGTATTAGTAGTAGTAGTAGTAGTAGTAGTAGTAGTATTATTAGTAGCATTATTAGTAATATTATTAGTATTAGTATTAGTAGTAGTAGTAGTATTAATAATATTAGTAGTATTATTAGTAGTAGTATTATTATTAGTAGTTGTAGTAGTATTAGTAGTAGTATTAATAATATTAGTAGTATTATTAGTAGTATTATTATTATTAGTAGTAGTAGTATTAGTAGTAGTATTAGTAATAATAGCAGTAGTAGTAGTAGTAGTAGTAGTAGTAGTAATAGTAGTAATAGTAGTAGTAGTAGTAGCAGTAGTAGTAGTTAAAATAGTAGTGAAAAGTAGACAATAAAGTGGAATTTGTGATCAGAGACATGTTTTTGAACGATTTTCGAGTAAAAATGATCATGAACACGTAAATGTGAAAGAGCCCGACAGAACTGTGAACAAATACACAAGCTCTTTCGGACTGTCCTCTTGTCAGCGAGATTGGTCACGTATAAGGTGTCAACACAGACTGTTAAGGCTGTCGAGCAGATGCCTTCCTTGATCAGCTAGATACGTTGGCCCGTAGACGGAATGCTCGCTTGCCAGATTACCCGCGTGCATTGAACTTCGTCCTGAATTATCACCTTCAACGTGCAGTGCTTCGTGCTCCATGGTGGACAAGTTTAAGCGTGTCTGTGGCAAACTTCTCTCCTTAGTCCGGGCTTATGCACATGCCTGAGGCCACCAGAAAGAAAAGTAGTGATTATGCGCTGCCTATGAGCGCAGTGCGCTTCATAAGCCAAATGCCCGGTCCTTTGTGCGCCGTGATGAAACTGAAATGGGAATGGCGTGTTGTCTCATAGCAGTACGTGCGTATTGCCGCCTCCAGGATGCATCGACTGGCGTGTACTGGCATGAATGGCCCTCCTCCCTGAACGAGATAGCGATCCTCCATCCCCAATGACATTGTGATTTTCATGCCCTGTTAATGTTGCTGAGAGGAAGAAGGAACAGGAAAGTGCACGGGCCTGCCTACTGGCTCAAGCCGAGCCACGCTCGCTGCCGCGTGCATATAGTAAGAGGGGGTAAAGGATGGGAGAGTAAAGAGTGAAAGAAAAGACACGCCCCAAACCTTGCACGGACATCAGCAAGGTGTATACCTTCCAAAATTACAGAGAATTACGTTTGCTGGTACTCACAACGGGCTCTAGAGTGCTTCCGTTCTGCTGCTGAGGCCGGCACTATTTTAACGCAAAAGCATTAAGAGTCCCTTTCAGAGATGAACCGGGCGTAGTCGGTGTCACTGGTGTGTGCGGACAAGTGGAATAAAAACTTATTAAAACTTTAGAGAACTGGCGATTAAAAGGCCGCAGCATGACTCATGTGTAATTAGGGTATGGAAACATATAAAGTAAGGAAACTACGCTGAAAGCAAGATCAGGATAAGCAGCCAAAAGTCGAACGCCTGAAGCGTGAATTGGGAGTCAAAGACGCTACCACTAGGCTACGCAGGCAATTTTTTAAACAATTCTTTAAACAAATTTTTTAAACAATCAATATTCTGTGTACATCATGTAAAAACCATGAAGAAAGCAATCGCAAATCAACACAATGCATAATACGACACATCTAAACAAGCCACTATAAAAGATGCAACAAAGGGCGCATCCCTACATCATAACACATCCTAATACGACCCACCTAAGCAGCGATGCACTAGAAGAGCGCAGCACTAGGAGTGGCTCCCACTCCTAATCAAACTGGGTACGAGCATAATTTTGCTTGAGATCAATCATTCTGCTGAAGTGTATGTTTGAAGAAACAACAGATTTACAACGTCAATCCTTCATGCGCGTTTTCCAAAGGCTTTGTAGTCCAATACCCGCCGCGGTGGCTCAGTCGTTAGGGTGCTCGGCTACTGATCCGGAGTTCCCGGGTTCGAACCCGACCACGGCGGCTGTGTTTTTATGGAGGCAAAACGCTAAGGCGCCCGTGTGCTGTGCGATGTCAGTGCACGTTAAAAATCCCCAGGTGGTCGAAGTTATTCCGGAGCCCTCCACTACGGCACCGCTTTCTTCCTTTCTTCTTTCACTCCCTCCTTTATTCCTTCCCTTACGGCGCGGTTCAGGTGTCCAACGATATATGAGACAGATACTGCGCCATTTCCTTCCCCAAAAACCAATTATTATTATTATTATTATTATTATTATTATTATTATTATTATTATTATTATTATTATTATTATTATTATTATTATTATTATTATTATTATAGTCCAATCACAAAGAACATGTCTAAGGATTACGAGGAGGATAAAGAAGAGTGAAGGCAGAGAGAGCATGTCTAAGGTCAATCCCCGGTCGGGGGCATGTGCCATGTCACCAAGGCAACAACAACAACAAGAATGTCTAAGGGTTCATCAACAAATTTACTGCTAACATGTCTAAGGGTTCTTCAACAAATGGCTGTGCAGTGAGATACCATACAGAATGCGGTGTCAAACTAAAAAAAAAGCCTTTATTTAGGCCACGCAGGCACATTTGTACTGTTTTGCTAAAGCGGGGCTTTATATGTAAGTCATGTGGTATTTCACATAATGTAGAAACAGTATCCGTGTCTGCGTGGCCAAGAGCAGCCGCAGAAGGGATCCATTAACGCTATTGCGTCATAAACTTAAAGTTGGTGCTTGAATGTCCCGCACATGTTTTGCTGTGGGAGAGCATTTGCGCTACAGGCTTCGAACCGGCGCGCCATGTTAATGCATGTTTATATTCTGTATATGACATCAATTCTCAAAGACACACGCTGAAGAGCTCAACGCCACCGCGATACTGCTGTGATAAAATTGCGCTCTAAGAACTACTCATCAAAGGAGATATCATCAAATATCGCTTCAAAGGTGTCAGGCCAAGCTTATTCATGACTTGAGTTCTGCAGATCCACCCAAACATTTCGTATGATATCTCCCCCTCCTCTCCACCTCCAAGCTAGTGGTGACTTGCCTTTCATAGCCCGTAAATTATACGGTCATCATCATCATCAAGCCAGCTATTGCACCGCAGGGTGATATCATTATGGGAAAAAAGGTATACTGGAGCAGAGGAACGAGATTTATGGTCTCGTACTCATGCACCCGCTCCTGTTCTAGAATAAAGGGCAATATTTTTCTTCACACGATCTCCCCACCGGATGTAGTAAAGACTCGAGATATGTTTTATGTGAGCTCGTGAAAAGTGCTGGTTTAGATTACAGTACTGTCGTTTCGTTGCAATCATGTGTCTGCGTGTACCGCGTGAGTCATTTCATTCCACATCAGCCTCGTCCTATCTGCACGTCTGACTGCCTTCACATGATTTAAATACTCGAATAATTATAGCTGGTGCTCGAAAAAACGCCGATTTCTTTGGCATATTCGATGAAAAGCTTGTGACAAAAAGTCTCACATTTTTCCGTCAAGAATCCAGCCATTGCCGCCCATAAATATTCCACACATGCCGCGCCCGCACATTGAAGCGGCGTTTGTGGCGAATGCGTTATGCATAGACACGTTAAATGGTATGGCGCCGAGGAAATCGTTTTCAAAATTCTCACGATCCTGCGATTGTCTATCACAGATACACGTGGTACGCGCCAAGAGTGTAACATATTGGCTTCAAAACTGCCGGAACATTTGCCCTATAAAGTGACCTTTCCAAGATTTTGATGCTATCCGAAACTGCTGCGTTTGCAGCTATTAGAATTTAAAACTACAATAACAATGTGGTGTGCCCAACGTACAATGCAATTTTCAACATGAGATTTAGAAACAGCAATAACAGCGCGACATTTTCTTTATTTCCAAGCACCTGCAATTTCTGCCGATGTTGTAAGTATAGAGCGTGAACTTTATACTACAGGACCGCCTGCAACCGACTGAAAATGCAGCTTTTTCTGCTGTCGTAGTTTGCATAGGGCGTAAACAGCCTCACATAAGTTTTTTTTTTTCTAATGAATGCTAGACATTCAGAAATGCGGAAAATCAAACCGCTCTGACACCTCTAGCCGCGTTTATGGCTTCTTGCAAAGCAAGTGTGCGTGTACCCCAGAAGAGTTATAAGCCCACTGTGCGCATGTACCGTCTGACGCATTCATGGCAAATAAGGCTCCTCAGATTGTGCTCTTCCGACGCAACAAAGTGCTTCTGAGAAAGACAGTCACATCTATCTCCTATGTGTCGTTGGTGTCCGTCGCAGACGATTAGTTTTTGGGGAAAGGAAATGGTACAGTATCTGTCTCACATAACGACGGACACCTGGACCGCGCCGTAAGGGAAGGGATAAAAAGGGAGTGAAAGATGAATGGAAGAAAGCGCCACCATCATTTGTTGTGGTTGGCCGTCCGTTGCAGGAGCTGCTTACAGTCGACCGTCAGACGGCGGAAGCAACTGAGTACTGAGGACACATGCACGGTGGAGAGGGCGCCACATGGTCCCCTGGGAGAACTGCTGCCCGCGGGCACCTGCCTTCGGAGGCCGTCAGGCTTCTTGGTGCAGCACACCGCTAACGTTACCCACAAGAGTCCGCGGCGAATGTTGCGCGCGTCATCTGCGAGGCTCTGAGGTGAGCCACACATCACATACTAAAACACTTCACCTTTTGGCATTTCTATCATAGATCGAAAGAGGCGAAAAATACCGACTTCAAGATGTCTTCGTCGATTTCGTACCAAACGCTTCTTGCGAGTTCGCTCGGTAGGCACGTAGACTTCACTGCATTCGTTCAAACTTTTCTGCGCAATTAGGTCAACCGCACAGTAGCTGGACTTCAGACGCCGCGCAACAAACAATAAACACGGCGTAGAATCGGTTGCTTTCGTGCAAAGAGGCTCGACGTTTTACCGCCGTCAGCGCATCCCCACGTCAGCAAAAGTTACCCACCAGCAAATTTATTAGCACAACTTCGAACGCTTTTTGTTTTGCTTAATATTTCGGAACTTTAAACACAACGTTTTGGCAAAATAAAAGATTAGTTATTTTCATCGTTGCTAATTTCTTATTTCTTTTTACAAAAAATAAGCTGACGGCCCCTCGAATTCTCTCGGGGCGCCGACCTGCTGTAAATGGCTGATTCCTCGTTGCGTCACGTGATGACGTCTCATCGTGTCATCATTTTGACGTCACTGTCAATACCTTGTGACAGAATTTGTCACAGTTGCGTAACCTGGCCCCTGGTTGGAAAATTGGTTGGGGGAAAGAAAATGGCGCAGTATCTGTTTCACATACCGCACAAAACCGGAACCGCGCCGTAAAGGAAGGGATAAAGAAGGGAGAGGGAGTGAAAGATGAAAGGAAGAAAGAGATGCCGTAGTGGCGGGCTCCGGAATAATTTCGACCACCAAGGGATCTTGACGTGCACTGACATCGCACAGCACACGGGTGTCATAGCGTTTCGCCTCCATCGCAACGAAGATGCTGCGGTCGGGTTCCATCCCGAGCACTTCGAATCAGTAGCCGAGCGCTCTAACCACTGAGCCACCGCGGCGGGTCTAAACCTGATTAGAGAGCCAAAGCTGCGCTGTATTGGGCAACTACACGCGGCTTGGCGTCTCTAACGGTGAGTGCGTTCCGCACAATGGATAGGCAGTGCGCCCACCCCGCCACCCTGGCCGGCGGCAGTTAATGGTTGATCGCGAGAGGTTAGTCACCAAATGAACACCGCGGTCTATTGCCGCAATGCCGCGCGTCTTCCACGTTTCTAAGCGCTAATGCATGCAGCCCACATCTCTCTCTCACCACTGCCACGTACCTTAATGCGCGTTTGAGGTGTCCACTGTCCCAGAGAGCCAGTTTGCGCCTTCCTTTCCTCAAAATCATCGGAATCTAGAACATTCTCAACGCCAGCGGAATTGAACACAATGAACGCCGACGGCCTATAGCTTCAGTGCTGCGTTCCTGCTACAACGTTGTGAATGTCAACACATGCAGCCCACATCTGTCACTGCCGCCACGTACGTTAAAGCGCGACCGAGGTGTCCACTGTCCCAGAGAGCCATTTATGCGTCTTTCCATTGCTTTCGAATGGACTGCGTTTTTATGGAGGAAAAACGCTAAGGCGCCCGTGTGCTGTGCGATGTCAGTGCACGTTAAAGATCCCCAGGTGGTCGAAATTATTCCGGAGCCCTCCACTACGGACCTATTCGTTCCTATCTTCTTTCACTCCCTCCTTTATCCCTTCCCTTACGGCGCGGTTCAGGTGTCCAACGATATATGAGACAGATAATGCGCCATTTCCATTCCACCAAAAACCAATTATTATCATTATTAAAACATGTGTTGCTGTTGTTGCTGATAGGAAGAAAAGGAAAGTACACGGGTCTGCCTATTGTTTCAGGCCGAGCCACGTTCGCTGCCGTGTGCTGAAAGTTGGAAAGTTAAAGGATAGGATAGGAAAGATAAAAAGCAAAGGCGCGCGCTAATATGCCCAGGGCCGATCCCGGAGTCAGTGCAATACCGGGCCGACCCGTGCCAGAGTGGTTCAAGCTAAGCACACCGCCGTATTCGAAAATAAGTTTAATATCTTGGGTCCAAGGACCCGCAGCAGATATTAAATCAGGTATCAGATAAGATGGTGGTGGACACCACCATTTATTGCGTCGAGAGAAGGTCGCAGGAGACGCATACTAGATGGCCGCTATAACCCATAGCTGGCGGCGACCTCATTGGCCGGCTCGATTGCCCCTACTTGAATCTTAGGGTCCGAGCTGACCAGCACAGCCTCCCACCGGGCTGGTCCCGTGTGCCCGTGTGCAGAGCGATATCTGCACGTTGAACATCCCCAGGTGGTCGAAATTTTCCAGAGCCCTTCACTACGGCACCTCTTTCTTCGTTTCTTCGTTTAATCCCACTTTTATTCCTTCCCTTACGGCGCGGTTCCGGCGCCCGCAGTGATAAGTGAGGAAGCTACAGCGCCATTTCCTTTACCCAAAAACCAATATTTTTTTTTTTTGCGGGAGGAAAAATGCTAAGGCACCCGTGCGCTGTGCCATGTCAGTGCACGTTAAAGATCCCCAGGTGATCGAAATTATTCCGGAGCCCTCCACTACGGCACCTCTCTCTTCCTGTCTCCTTTCACTCCCTCCTTTACCCTTCCCTTACGGCGCGGTTCAGGTGACCAACGATATAGGAGACAGATACTGCGCCATTTCCTTTCCCCCAAAACCAATTATTATTATTATTATTATCTACAGCCGCCTTCGCTATATCCACTGATACACTACGGCAAGGTAAAGCAGTCGCCGCGTTGGCCAAAGAATGATCTTGAAGGACATTCAGCCCAACTACGTTTACCTCTTCCTTACGTCATGGTCTGAAAGGTCTGTAGATACTGTCGCTGCACAATGCTCAAAGGAGCATCTTGGTTTTTGATGCACCGAAAAAGTACACGTTTTTTCAGCAACCGCTATGGTCCAGAAATCACTCCCAGTGAGTCCACTCACAGCTTTTAACAGGTCTTAGAATGTGATGATGACATTCTTCTCTTCTTCAGATGTGTTGGACTATATTGGCAAGCGTATGGCTGCCTGCAGAGCTTCGCCGTCAAGTCAAGTGGGCTTTTGTTCTGGGCTCTCGCGAACTAAAGTTTCTTGACGATATGTTAGCTAGAGAATTCGGAAAGACGCTTGGGACTGCACCGGGCTTTAATTTGTCCAGCTTGGGCGGCATTTCAATTACCATCCTAGTAATGCTGCCGGTGTAGCTTTTCGGGGATACGAAGTCACTTTCAAGGAAGTGGTGCTCACAAAGCTGCAACATAAGCGCGCACAAAGCTGTGTAAGAGGGAGCAGCGAATGACAACAATATAATAATGCAGCAAGCAGCTAACACAACCAGGTATATGACGGGAGCTGCTGACTTAAATGAGTTATTTACTACGGGAACAACAATCGCATGGCCGGTCAAAAAGGGATTTTTTTTCTATAAGGAACTAATTTAGGCTGCAAAACAATTTTTGCTCCACACTCAAAACGCGCTGAATGACACCCGATTATTCGTACCTATGCTGTCTAAACTGTTGCGTACGAATGCCCATATCGAGTGTATTTTTTACGTTACTAAATCATAATGGGGACATTAACATTCTCGGGCAAAAGTTTTGAAAATTAAAAAATTGTAAGATATTATTATGGAAATATTGAAGGAGATGGTCCATTCTTTCGATATGTAGCAAAAATGTTTCTTTTGGCATATTTCTACCGATCGTGTCGAGCACTTAAGACTGCCGTAGAAAACCTATGGGGAACGATTTTTGACGATAGCAAGAACACTAATACAAAACAAAATACAGGACTGCCGTGGAGTGGTCTGCGCACATATTGATTGTTCAACCGAAATCTTACATTATATGAATAAATTGCGCGCATTAAATGTTTCCAGCTCAAAACTGCTTTTGTCCATAATTGTTGGGTATTATAACAGCACGAGCATCATGCAAGCGGACAAGAATGCCTTCTTACCACAGTGCACTTGGTCAGTACGGTCTTTCCACGGCATAGCCTTTGTCCACGCTGCATTTTGAGCCGGTTCTACGGGAATCTTTACACGTGGCTCTGCTCTCATTGGCGTAGTTAGGGCGACAGTTTGGTACAGAGCACCACCCAGGCATTGTAAACTACCTCGCTCGCAACCTTCTGTCAAGCACTGCTCAGAAACGCAGCAGAGTCGCAAACAACGCGCGCTGACAATGTGAACCGCGACATGCCACTGCATTCCAAAGCAGCGTTCCGTTTCGAATTGTTCGCGTTGACACTGGCGTTCCAGTTCCTGTTCCATTCATATGGCAGTTTGTACCAACGAGTTCCAGTTCGCGTTCTTTGCGCTCGCCCCGCCCATCTCTCCCTTCCTCGCACTCTCGTGACACGTGACTGTGGAGAGGAGGACATGCGCAGTTCTTATAAGGAAACGATGAAGGACTCAAAAGGGGACAGTTGGGAGCCAGGAGACGCAGGTACCAGCGTTTCGTGAAACCTCCAATTCACGCTGAGTGTTCGCGCTGTCTGGACTGCTTCCTATTTGTTCCTTGTTCTGGAAACTCTCCTTATACTCATCTTTGCCGGATTAGTGATGGAAAAGGAAGCGACTTGTAGCAATGACAGCAGTACCGAGGGATTGGCCGTTAGGGTGAAAAGAGAACGGACTTATTCGACGAGCAGCAGTGACTACATCGCCCAGGGACACCCAAGCTGTCGTCGCGGTAAGTTGCCTTCGACGATATTCTGCCAGAGTGGCCTACATTCTGTTACTCCTTGGGTCATCAAGGACACGGTTATACCTTGACTGTACAGCGCTGCCCGTCATGTAGGTTCAACGCTATGGGAATTCTTTTCTCGCACGGCGTCCCTTGGTCTGTCAGTAGCGTCCAATTCCAAAAGCATCTCGCCATTTCTGCTCAGCTTGCTTGGTCGAGCGGTTTGAAAGGATTAAATAGTGATCGCCGATTAACTGCAAAAAATTACAATCAGAGAAGCGTAAGCAATGAAAACAGCGAGTTTTCTTATTGTAGCGAAACAATTAACGCAGATATGACGCCCCGCATGAAGGAACCACGACTGCGTGTGTGTTACGCTATGGTTATAGTGAGCGTTTAATTGTGTGTGAAATAAGTGGACACGGACTTGTTTTGGAAGGGGCGCCTCGACACAGCTAGCGTTCTTTGGGAGCTCCACCCTTCCAAAGGAAGTTGCATCGAAGCACCCTACCTAGGGATGTCGCGGAGCGCGTTTGCGAGAAGCTTACCGAAAACATTCGTCTTCAGTCCAATCTCGCATTGTCTAGGCTATAAAAGTTCTAAGGAACGCGTGTAGTGCTTTTGAAGCGCAACGCTTCGCTACGCTAGGTAAAGCAAACCTTTGACCTTAAGAACATCCAGTGGGGTGTTGTGAAGCCACGTGATGAGTAACGAAGTGTGCAGAAGCTTTTCGCTGAATTCCAGGGTTAGCCAAGTTAAGCCATTGCCCATCTTTTTGTTGGAGCAGGACAGCTGTCATAAAAAAATATGCATTAGCTTTGATAATGTAGGGTATACAATGCGACAGCTGTCCGAGTCCATTGCGCCCATTGGCGTTGGCGTCGAACGCGTTCTAGACGCCGATTAATTTGAGGGAAGGACGGGCGTCAACTTAACCTGGGTAAGTTGACGCCTCAATCGCGCTTTGCGGTACGTGGCGGCGTTGACGTGGGCTGCATGCATTAGCTCTGACAACGTTGTGGCAGACACGCGGCACAGCAGCAATAGGTCGCAGCGTTCATCCACCCTACCGATCAACCATTAACTGCCGGCTGCCAAGGTGGCAGGGTGGGCGCGCTGCTTGTCCAGTGTGCGGAACGCATTCAACGTTACAGACGCCAAGCCGCGTTTTGTTGCCCAATACACCACAACTTCCGCACTCTATCCAGGTCCAGCAGTAGTTAAACCGCAGTTAATTTTTTATGCACAGTGCATGTAAGGGCAACTCCTGAAGTTTAGCGTCTCCGGATTTTCAGACCGCAGGAGTTAAGCGCCCTTTCATGGGTTGAATGGTTTCCTCGGCGTCGGCCTCTTTATCAGCGTAGCCGGGAGAGCGAACGAGAAACGCAACGGTGGAATAAGGTACGGCGATAGCTGAGACCGAACGATTATATAAAACCGCGGAGGATGGTTGGGTTCTAGGGGATTGTCCGGACCTCGTAGAGTGTCTGTTACGGGTCCAATTGGGCTTATTTTTGGAAATGTGGCGGAGAGTTTGAAGGATGCTTCACTCCCGCCACCGGTTTGCCCGGTATTGCACTGCCTCCGGGATCGGCCTTGTCTTTATGTGTGTCTTTACAATCCTGTCTTTCTATCCCAGCTTTCAATTCTCCTACTATCTGCACGTGGTAGCGATTGTGGCTCGGCTTGAGCCAGTGGGCAGGCCTGTGCACTTTCTTTTTCTTTCTTCCTGGCAACAACTTCTCTCTCTCTTGGGTTCTAGGTTTTATGCGCTCTAACGTCATAAAGCGGCTCAGGTTTAGAGAGCACTTTTCTCATGGTATTCTCTTTTGCTCAAATTTTGCAGCCGATTAAAAAAGTTGGACATTTGAATTCAGGTTTTTCACGTCTAAAACTTCGTAACAAAAACCTCTTCCTTCTAGGAACCACACGAAAACATATCTACCAATTTACCAAATCCGCCAATGAAAATACTTCACAAATTGCTACACTAGTTTACGACAGTTCGCATTTGTTCTATTTGCGAAGCTACACATTTGTAAGAACGAAACAAAACCTTGTCAGAATTACGCGATTTATTCGTCTTTAACTTGAAATTCACGGTCTCTAATAAACTAGCAATTTTCTGCGATTTGCTATAAAACCCTGGAAACCTGCATTGGCAGATTGAGCATAAATCGGAGCACACAATGTTTAAGCACATCGCTTCCACGTATTTTTTGTTTTCGAATAGGACAAAAAGGGTGGGAGCCGAGGTAAAGTTTGCAGTTATGAGCTCCAGCTTGGTTACTCCCTGGGCACCTCCTTCAAAGAATCATGCTCTTCAGTTTGTCCTCACAACGTCAACACCGGATTTTCTGAGTAACGGGTTATTTAACGCTGTCATGTTAAATAGGAAAAGTGACGTTTACAGTTGCTCCAGGCATATGAACACGCGTAAACTCAATTTTTTTCAATTGGAGTATTAACGTGATAGCGTTAAGGCCTGTTGGCCATTAACACTTGTATTACCGGCTTGTGTTGTATGCCCGCATTGAAAATTGAAAATTGTTTTGGGAAAGGAAATGGCGCGGTATCTGTCTCGCATATCTGCGGACACCTGCACTGCGGAGTAAGGGAAGGGATAATGAATGGACTAAGAGAAGAAAGGAAGAAAGAGGCGTGCCATAGTGAAGGGCTTCGGAATAATTTCGACCTACTGGGTATCTTTAACATGCACTGACATCGCACATCACACGAGCGCCTTTGCGTTTCGCCTCCATCGAAACGCTGCTACCGCGGTCGGGTTCGAACACGAAAAACCAATTTTCATTTTTTTCGTCCACTGACTCAGGGAGCCATGTTATGATCCCCTCCCTTGCCTGAAAATCATCGGAGTCCAGAACGCTTTCAACGCCAACGCCAATGATCACAACGAACGTCGACGGCCTATAGCTTCAGTGCCGCGTTTCTGCCAGAACGCTGTCAATGCCAACGCATGCGGCGCAACTTTTGACACTACTGCCACGTAGAGCGACTGGGGTGTCCTATGCTGTGGAAGCTTCCGCCCTTTATCGGTTTCAGCACAGCTGCGGCGCGGTGACGTCACATGGTCCTCCTCGTTTCAAGATCATACGAAAAACACGCCGAACAAGCTACTGAATTTAATAGTGAAGCTTTCGCTTTAAAAAAAATTACCTGCGGTTTAACTACCCCTGAACCTCGTTAGACAGCGAAAGCTGTGGCGTATCGGGCAAGTAGACGCGGCTTGACGTCTGAGTTGAGTGCATTTCACACACCGGATAGGCAGGGCGCCCACCCTGCCGCCCTGGAGGTGGCAGTTGAAAATTGAAAATTGATTTTTTTCCGGGGGGGGGGGGGGGGGGGGAGAAATGGCGCAGTATCTGTATCGCATCTCGGCGGACACCTGAACCGCGCTGTAGAGGAGGGGATAGAGGAGGGATGGAAAGAAGAAAGGAAGGAATAGGAGCCTTAGTGGAGGGCTCCGGAATAATTTTGACCACCTTGGGATCTTTAACGTGCATTGACATCGCACAGCACACGGGCGCCTTAGCGTTTCACCTCCATAAAAACGCGGTCGGGCGTTCGATCCCGGGTACTCCAGATCAGCAGCCGAGAGCTCTAAGCACTGAGCCACTACGGCAGGTACCAGTTAATGGTTGATCGCGAGAGCTTCGCCACTCAATGAACGCTGTGACCTGTTGCTGTAACTACTGCCGCGTGTCTGCCACAACGTTGTCAGCGCTAATGCATGCAGCCCACATCTCTCTCTCATCATCACCATGTACTGTCAGGGACAGAACTGACAAGGACGCGGCTCATATGGCCGGAGCAGGAAAAACTGCATCGCAGCTCTATCTAGAGATGATTCACCTGGTTCAAGATAAAAAATCAGCGCATGCGCGTCCTAGCTTGCCTACAAGAGTGTACGGGCTGTCGCCTTGACGCGAGTTGCTTTTTGCCCACGAATCTTCCGCGAGATGCCGCCATGAAGACATCGGTTGAAGGCGTCTGCAGCGCTGGTGACAAAGCAGTTGTCATGGCTTTCGCCGAGCGGAAGCGGTATCCTCTTTATAGAGTCTGCATTGAATGGCAACGTTTTTTAAGTGATTGCTTTACTGGCCGCGAACATGCAATTTCGCCGTGGCGGCACTCCGAGGAGGCACATGACCTCACAACGCGCACCTCGCCACGAATATTTATCGCTCTCTCGCTCCCTAGTCACTACTGCGCATGCGCCACTACTAGCACCAACAGACAGGTGTTCCGCTAGGGTGCCTCGATGATGGCGCCGCCGGGGTGGAGGCAACTTCAGCGGCGCCGCCATATTGAATCATACGGGATCAGCGGCGCTACCGTTTTTAACGGCGCCGTTCATGCTCTCGGCGCGCTTCAAAGTGCTTTAACTTGAACGGCCTTTTGCAGCAAGAGCTACACTGGGCTACCAGTCGAGCATATTGCGCTACATGGGAGAGAGGGCCATTTCCTTTCCTCAAAAACCAAACAAAACAAGTGAGCCGACGGCGTTCATAGAGTTTATTGGCGCTGATAACTTTGCAAAGGCCGTTCATTTTAACGAAAGGAAATGTGCACAACCGGCTCCCTGGGTAAGTGAAAACTTCCATCTCGCTTTGATGTACGTTGCGTGGCGTTGGTGTCCAACTGCAAAAACTTGCTTTCATTGCGTTGCGCACAGTGGATTAGCAGCGCACCCTCCCTGCCACCCTGGAAGGTGGCATGCAGTTAATGGTTCATCGCGAGAAATTGATCTCCAAATGAATGCTGCGGCCTAGCTATATCTGCAGTGCCGTATGCCAGCCACAACGCTGTCAGCGCTAATGCATTACGGTCATATCTCTCTCTCACTACCGCCACATGTATCGAAACAAGAATGAGGCGTCCCCATATCCAGGGAGCCAGTTATGTGCCCTTCCTTTACTCAAAGCCATCGCCGTCTAGAACATTGTCAGCGCCAACGCCAGTGAACACAGTGAACGCCGACATCTTTCGCTTTGTATATTCTGCATTAGTTGAGCTAATCCACATTAATTTTTTTTTCGTTTTTTCTGACTGCGTCTTTTTTTGCAGCCTTTTCCCAGACAGTCGAACATAGAGTATGTGGAAAGGGGAATTGGTGCACCTCACCCTGGGAAGCGTTTTCTCCCAATAACCCCGCATGTGCCTTGCGTTTAAAACAGGATTGCAAGCAAGTCACTCTACCCGCCGCGGTGGCTCAGTGGTTATTGCGCTCGACTACTGATCCGAAATGCCAGAGTTCGAACCCGACCGTGGCGGCTGCGTTTTTATGGAGGAAAAACGCTAAGGCGCGCGTGTGCTGTGCGATCTCACTGCACGTTAAAGATCCCCGGGTGGCCGAAATTATTCCGGAGCCCTCCACTACAGCACCTCTTTCTTCTTTCATTCCCTCTTTTATCCCTTCCTTTACGACGCGGTTCGGGTGTCCGTCGATATATGCGCCATTTCCTTTCCACAAAAACCAATTATTATTATTAAGCATGTCACGCTATTAGCCAATGCCCACACAGCGGCATCTCGTGGAAGGTTCCTGGGAGAAAAGAAACTTGCGAACGAGCCAGCAAATACAGGCTGGGACCTATGCTAGGGCGAAGCTTTATCACTAACCAGGCGAAACATCGCTCGTTGGCGCAGCGATAGTCTCTCTTAAAGTCACTGGAACGGGAAAAGTACCTCAACTATCGCCGGAGCCGCCGCCCCGCCGCAATATTCGATCCAGCGCTGCTGAAGCGACGGCCGCGCGCTGTACATTTTATACAGAATAAATTATTTTTTGCGAATTGTGCGTGCTTTTACAGCAATGAATGTAGCACACCGTTGTTCATTTGCTAATTAGGCGCAATGTGGCTGCATTTATTAAGGCGGAAGCCTTTCTAGCTTCATGGAACGAAAATCTGTCCGCGGCTGTGCGACAAGATGTCCCTCGTACATTATAAGGCATGTAAGGAAAGAAATTTGACGTCGGCTGATATGGGCCAAAATCCAGCCAACCTAATTTCACTACGGCGAACAGGATGATGATCTCTAAGTTTTTCCCCGGACCACTCCCAAATTTGGCCTACCCACCCCTTAAATTTGACCTCTGCCAATTTAGACTAGAATCGATGTCCTCGCTAAATCGACTACGGCGAACACAATGACGACCTCCAAATTTGCCCCGGACCACACCCAAATTTGGCCCACCCATTCCTGAAATCTGACATCGGCCGATTTCGACCAAAATCGATGTACAACCAAATTCGATGGCAGAAAACGCGATGGTGGCCTCCAAATTTGGCCTGGGCCAATTAAAAGGATGACAAACAACGCATTGGAAGGCACAAATGCTTTCGCATTATCGCGCGTAAGGAGAGTAAGTGCCCCCCTGAATTGTGTCCTGCGAATGCATCACGCGCCCTATCGCGAAACAAACATGCGAAAAAATTCCTCCCGCCGTATTCTGTGGAGTTATATAGCTGGTCACTTCGAGTCTTTTTTTCCGATAGGAATGGCAAACAGCCTTTTTCCCGATTCCCGCCAATTGCTGCATCCAAAAGCGCAGCACCCAGCCATTCTTCGATGTCTTTATGCAGGCGTCAAATGCACAAGCGTCAGTACGCGACTGGAAATGCTATGCACGCTTACCTCAGCCCATAACAGCAAGTGCTACGTAATGCTCCGCATTATCTGTGTGTCGGCGGCCGCGAAAAAGAAGCGAGCGGACCATTTATAGCCGGGAATGACCACGTGACCGCGGACAACGAATCGGGAGCGCGCGCGCGCCGGCGGGGCGGCGAGAGAAAACGAGCCCTCCACTACGGAACCTCTTCTTCCTTTCTTCTTTCAGTCCCTCCTTTATCCCTCCCCTTACGGCGCGGTTCAGGTGTCCAACGAAGTATGAGACAGATACTGCGCCATTTCCTTTCCCCAAAAACCAATTATTATTATTATTATTATTATTATTATTATTATTATTATTATTATTATTATTATTATTATTATTATTTTCCCGTTCCAGTGAATTTAGTCTGACTTGCTCCGGCCGTCGGAGCCACGTCTGGGCACTTCTGTCCGCGATAGTACCTCGAACCGCGATTCGTCCACTCACCCAGGGAGCTAGTTATGACTGCTTCCTTTTAAAATGACTGCAGTCGTTCCCCTATTCTCTCTTCCTCTCTCCTCATCTCTTTCATTTCAATTCTCCATTCTGCCTGTTATCCTTTATTTCCTCTGCCCCAGCTCAGATGCTTCAGTATCGATGGCAGATGCCGGGCCCAGCAGAAAACTTATCCTTCCTTATTATTTCAATAAACCATTATTACTTGGAGTCCAGAACATTGTGAACGGCAACACCAATGAGCAAAATGAACGCCGACGTCTTATAGCTTCAGTGTCGCGTTTATGCCACAGCGATGTCGATGCCAACGCATGCAGCGCACCTCTGTCACTACCGCTACATAGCTTAAAGCGCGACGGAGGTGTCCACCGTCCCAGGAAGGCCAGTTATCCGAGGACGACTCCTCCCGCGCAGCTCTCGGAGAAGGCGGCCCGACTTCGTTCTCAAGCATGACCAAGCTCGCACTGACTAGGCCAGCGCGGCGTTCCTCTGTGAGTCACGTGGTAAGGTGGCGAACCCGCTGCTAAGAGCGCATGGGCCTAGCCGGAAGCGGTGCTGGCGCACGCGGTGGCGCCTTTGCGAAAGCTACGACGCAGCTGCGGTCCAACGAAGGTCAAACTGCAGCCCATATTGAAACTCGGCTCAACTGGGTTAAATGTGGCGAGGCTCATCCCGGTAGAACCTAGTAAATACAGCCGTCAGCATTACAAAAGGCAGTGTAGGTGGAAGGAGACATCCTCCATTTTGTGCACTATCTCCTAGTCATATTAAGGAACGCGCATGGGAATCCCGAAGAGGTTGGCAATTTCTAGCCGTGCAGTTTTCAAGCATTCGTACCAGCTCCAGCACGCATAATTGCTGACAATCTGTTAATGAAACCACAATTAATTGTTAACCGACATCGCCTCTTATGCATTATACAAGGCCTCCATAATTATAAAAATTGTTTTTTATAGGAAAGGAAATGGCATGGTATCTTTCAGATCTCGGTGGACACCTGAACAGCACCGTAAAGGAAAGAGTAAAGGAGAGAGTGAGAGAAGAAAGGAAGAAGGAGATGTAATGAGGGCTCCAGAATAATTTCTACCACCTGGGGATCTTCAACATGGACTGACAACGCACAGCACATGGGCACCTGTATGCGTTTTTCCTCCATCGAAACGCCAAGGGAATGTTGGTTGTAGACTGGACTTCATGAACGTTCCCTTTACAAATAGAGCTTGCATACACGTTGTTCCTGTACCCAAGAGCATGTCCATCCACTCCCATTTATGCCGAAGAACCGCCCAGAGTGAATTACATGACAAAGGACAGGAAGGAGCGGTAGGGCA